>NC_057405.1:38957906-39309378 GCF_019320065.1 Cervus canadensis | reverse complement strand
AAGGAGTCAGGTTTTTAGAAAAAAGGGGAAAATGTATATGAATGGAGTGACCCAGGAAAATGGACTTACGATTGATTTTCTAATAATAGCGATACAGATATGCTGAGCCAACAGCATGGGTGAAAAGGGTTACTGATGATCTACAGAACTCATAGATGCCTGCTAGTTAAGGTTTAACTGCAGTGCTGTAAGCCAACACCCATCCGCCTGCAACCGTTACTGATTTAACACTGTGCTCTTTTGCACCAATTAAGCAAATGAGACTCAGAGAACTGACTACTTACTGAATAAGCTTTTTTAGCATCAATTTTCTGTGTGCATTCTTTGCATCCGAGATTTTAAGTCATGTTTGTTTTTAAACAAGTTAGTAGTAATTAAACAGCAAATTTAAAGTGTCCTGACATAGATACAAATCAGAAGTTGGGACAAAATGTTATGTGCAAAGATGCATTATATATGTATATACACACACATATATATGGGAAAATATATATATAGAAATACATATATAGGGAAAATATATATAGAGAAAATATATATATAGGGAAAATATCTGGTAACAACCTAAATATCCAACACTAAGAGAATATTTTAATGTTATGAATTACTTATATGTAGCTTATTTTACAGTCTTCTCAAAATCAGAGAAATAGTAATTCTAAAGCTATAATAATAAAGATATTCTGTAGAAAGCATTTAACACAATGATGTGCAAGGCATCCTCTGAAAAGACTTCTGCTGGGTCCTTCCTGCTTCTGTGCACCATCCAGCCTCTTCTCCAGCCTGCTTCCTTCTCCTGTTCCTCAACCCTCCAGGCATATTTTTGTCTCAGTTCCTTATTCCATTGTATTTCCTCTGCCCAGAGCCTTGTTCCTCAGACTTTCTCATGGCCTACAGCTCCTTCTCATCCCAGGCCTCCAGTTAAAGGCCACTTCTTCAAAAAGATCTTAAACTATTCTGCCTAAAATGACTCCTCCATTTCTCACACGGCTTCCCTGTCTTCTAGTCATAGTACTTGCCTCGTATGCGTGCATGCTAAGTCGCTTTGATCGTGTCCAACTCTTTGTGACCCTATGGACTGTAACCCACCAGTTTCCTCTGTCCATGAGATTCTCCAGGCAAGAATACTGAAGTGGGTTGCCATGCCCTCCTCCAGGGGATCTTCCAGACCCAGGGATTGAACCCGCATCTCGTGTGGCTCCTGCATTGCAGGCAGATTCTTTATCATTGAGCCACTTGGGAAGCCCAGCACTTATCATAGCCTGGCATTATTTCCTACATTTACTTGTTGATGTGAGTAATGTCTAAATCTCCTGTGACACCCGAGTATTCTAAGCACTGATAATAGTGCCTGTACGTGCTCCCTATATATTTGTTACATAAACAGGTTAACAAATGAATTAATTATATGGATTAATTAAATTAATAGTTAATTAACATGAATTAGTGAAGCAGTAGCATTTTAATAAACTATATAGAGATCTACTTTGGGATCTACTTTTGCTCATATAGAAAGATTTCATTTCATTTGGGTATCAGTAACTAACCAAAAAGAATCGGCAAAGACTGTACTAAATAGCAGAGGAAAAATCAAGCCAGAAAAAATACTGAGGGAGAACAGATGAAAATGGAAAAGTTGCCTCTCATTCATACAGAGTAATGATATGCTCTTTTAGCTTGAATCAGTTCATGAGAAGATGTGGTTGATAACCATCATCTTCTCTAGGAAGTGAAAAGGATATAGAATTTAGAAAGAAAAAGACATTTTCTAAGTGAAGAAGCAGACAAATTTCTGGTCAGAGTAAACACCTCTTTTCCCAGAGTATGACTAGTAGACCTCCATCAAGAACCTGATGACTCAAAAACTCTAACCTATGACTGACTTACATTTTATCTAGAGCTTAAGCTCTAGGTTAAGCCTTTGCTTTCAGTTCAGATATAGACCCCTGAACGACATAATATCTGAGGCTGCCTGTGCATAGCTTATACTGCAGTGTGAGTGTAGAATGTAAGAGAAGATTCTGATTGTAGATAGCAGAGAAGAGCATAGGAACAAACAAACATTTTTGTGATTAAAAGTATTTATATAGGGAGGAACCTGTAGAGGAACTGAGATTTCAGGGACCCCTAGTTGGAGACATAATGCTACTTAAAAGAAAAAAGTTACAAATTCACAATTCTGACTAAAATTGGCCCTGCTAAATCACAAATCATATGCCATATCCACTTCCATTTAGCCACATGCACACATGCAAAGCCATACAAAATGGTTTCTGTTTATCCAAGTGTGATTAAATGCAATTTGGAAAATGGTTTCTCAGTGAGATTATTGTAATACACTGGAGTCAATAACTTTTACAGTAAAGAACATAAGTTGTTTTTGAACCATTGTTTATCTTCTGGTTTGAATAATGCAAAATATTTTTATATTTAAAAAAGGGGGGGCCAATGCTAAGCTCATAGCATGAAATATATTAGTACATTTAAATATTAAATATCTTTTCACAAGAATTAGCCCTGAATGTATGCACTATATATTTCCTCAAAGCATAGTTAATTTGCTCCATATTTTCAAATTTAAGTTTTCTCTTTATTAAATCAGAGAACATATGACAGGTATAAATGTTCTTATGTCAGTGCCTTTGTTTAAATTTATACCACATTTAAAACCCTCCTCAAAACCAGCTCCAACCTTTCTAAGGTAATACCAGGCAAATAATGAGATGTTTCTTAGAACCATGTTTTTTTTATTATTATTATTATTTTTCTAATATTGTTAAGTATAATTTATCTTACTTTTATTTTTAGTCTTTCATGGGAAAATGACATAAAAATCTATGCTATTAATGATGTTAGTTTTTATCTAGAGGTGTTCTAATTTGTAAAAGAAGACATGTTGCCCTTAAAATGGATCTATTGGTTAAATTTGACCATGCTTCCCTACAAATTAACTTCTTGATCGACAAATTGTTCTCTGTGAAGGAACTTGGGTATTGTCAGCACTGTTGATGGATGTTTGCTAAACAGCATTATAATATGTCATTCATTTAATATGGGTTTTGGATTACAAATGAGGTTTCCTGATCTATATAGCCAGCAAAATGGTGCTTTAGCAAGAAATTTAATGTGAAGTCTTACAGATGGAAAAAATATAGTATCACTGAAAACAGATTTCGTTCAATGTCAGTTCAGTCTTTGAAATTATACACTTTGAAACAATATTTCGAAAATCTTCAGATCTTGCCATTTATCAATATTCTATCATTAAAATCCTTCCTTTCTTCTTTCTCTCCTTCCTGTTTTTCAACAAATATTTGTGAGCATCAATTATGTGCCCTAGACCCAAGGGTGAGGGCAGTGGGCAAGTGAGACCCAGGTCATCAGCTCATATTTTCTGAAGTCTCGCTGAGAAGATGGGTAATTAAAATGTAATTGTAGTGATATATGATGAGTATAATGACGAGCATGGACAAGATAGAAATGACTTCAGGACCTCACTGAAGTTCAGGGAAAGACTCATATCTCTTTCCACAAGACTCCAGTCTCTTTTCTTTTATGTATCTGGGGTCTCAGTGCGTTTTGGAATCTCAAGAGAGAAGACCTGGGCTTAGCTGAACCCTGCCACACATGTCAACTACGCAGGGATCTGAACAATCTGAATCCCAGAGGCAAGTGAAATTTCTAATCGTTTTGGACACCACCAATCACTGTAAGTTATATTCTCTAAAGGCACCCAGCCACACTGGCCAGGCATATCAGGATCATTTTTTAGTTCATAACTGAAGCTGCTTGCACCAACACAGACATCTTCCTCAATGTTGGAGATGGAAATAGTGAGGCAGCTGCGCAGCCCAGGGGGATTGGAATTTTACTTGGTTAAAAACGAGGCCATCATGCTTGTCCAAACAGGAGTGGGGAGATAAGGCCACCTCATAGGACTAAGAGGGCTTGGAAAGTCCTTCCTTGGAAAATGTGAAACCCTGAGTGAACCTGGCTACAGATGAGTCAGCTCTGACTTTTCACAGCTGCAGAGCAGGAATGCTTTACCCGATCTAGAAGGGTTACATCCCCACCACCATCAAGGTCAATTCTAGGGTGTAATGGGAAAGCTGAAGCCTCTGATCTAGCTCCCAGCATGATGCTGGAGTAGACACGCAGATTCTACAGGGAAAGCAGTATCTCAGTTGTGAAACTGCTAGTTGCTTAGTTGTGTCTGACTCTTTGCAACCCCATGGACTGTGACCCACGAGGCTCCTCTGTCCATGGAATTCTCAAGGCAAGGATCTTGGAGTAGGTTGCCATTTCCTTCTCCAGGGTATCTTCTCAACCCAGGGATTGAACCCAGGTCTCCTGCATTGCAGGCAGATTCTTAACCATCTGAGCCACTGGGGAAGTTGCACCTGGTAGAAATTCCCGATGCTCCAGTAGGCCTAAGACCCAAACAGTATAGCATTTATCAAACACCTTTTTTTTTTTTTTTGCTATTGGAGGCTGAACTCAGGAGGTATGGATCTCTTCACCTTTGACACTCAGATCTTCTTCCCCTCCCCTTTCTTTTTTCCCCCTTTTTCACTCTGTTCTCTCTTTCCAGCCTCATTAGAATTTTATGTCAATGGCTCTGTGCCCTTCACTGGTCACTGGGCATTGGCTGGACTGACGCCGGTCTTCCCTGCCAGGTCTCCTGTCATTGTATCTCTGGAATCTAGGATGAGGCCCTTGGCATGTTAGTGCTCTGCTCTGAACCTCAAGAGAGCTGAGCCTTTCAGGCTCCACGTTATCTGTCTTCTCTCTAAGTTTAGCCAACAGTCCTCTTAAGATGAGGGCTTCCCTGGTGGCTCAGTGGTAATGAATCTGCCTGCCACTGCAGGAGATGTGGGTTCAAACCCTGGTCAGACAGTTCACTTGGGGAAGGAAAGGGCAACCCACTCCTGTATTCTTGTCTGGCAAATCTCAAGGACAGAGGAGCCAGGTGGGCTGCAGTCCATGGGGTTGCAAAAGAGTCGGATATGACTTAGTAATTAAACAGCACTCTTAAGATTGCTGGAAAATAGGCAAAAAGAAATAAGAATCCAGGTATTCCTTTTCCTCTTCCTGAGTGCCAGAGATCCCAGCCATAACCACATCTCCTCCATGTCCTGCTGATTGTATTTGCTGCAGATCTCGATTCTAACAGGGGCCCCCAGTCAGGACTCCATCCATACTGCCTGGCTTCTCTACCTCCATCCTAAGATTGGGGGTCGTTTGCTGCTGCTAGTTTTGCTTTTCTTCAGTATTCGCCATTCAGCTTCTCCTTTCTGTTATCATGTATGTGATCAATTCCCTGCTTCGTACATTCAGTTTCCAAAAATCTTAAAATGCTTTCTTGTTTTATGATTGAACTCTAACTTGTACGGGTTTTATACACAGTAAAGATTATGTCACAGCAGTTCAATGTGGGGAAAAGGCAGGATATTACTTGTAGCCTTGCGAGAAATCTAGGAGTATAGAAGCTTAGCTCTGATTGTAGAATCAGTACTGTACTTGATTATGATTTCTATCATGAGAAAAGACTTCTAAAAGAAGAAAGCATATCAGATGTCTTTTTGAAAAAAGTCATCAAGAAAGGCAGTGTTAGAGCTGCAATGTCATTTACACATCAGGAAAGACATTACGGAAGGAACCTGGCTTATCTTTGTGAAATATTGTTGTTGCCCCGTTATCTTGTAAAATCCGAATGTCCCCTATGACAGTAATTTTTCTGTTAGCTTGACTTTTGAAGTTTTAAAGAAAAAAACCCAAAAATTCGAGGAGAAAAATGCCCCAGTTTCCACGAAGCTTACCAAGAGGAAGAGTAGAGGATGAGTTACTGGAAAGGAGGGAAAACTTTTATCTTCAATTTATATATCTTTTGAAATATTTTTAATAGATTTTTACTACTTGCAATTACTACTTTTCTAACAAAATTGCAAGAAAGAAATCCTGAGAAATCGGTGGCGTTGTTGGGAGATTAATATAAGGATGAAGAGAAACCAGGTGCAACTACTGCAGCCTCCCGCGTCCCAGTGGTTCAGTGATGTAGCAGGTACATAGCTTCGTCTCCTTCATGAGGACCTTCCTACCATTTGTTCAGGGTTTCTCTGTGGCTCAGTGGTAAAGAACCTGCCTGCCAATGCAGGAGACGTGGATTTGATCCCTGGGTCTAGAAGATCCCCCAGAGAATGAAATGGCCACCCAGTCCAGTATTCTCATTTGGGAAATCCCAAGGACAGAGAGGAGCCTGGCGGGCTACAGTCCATGGGGTCCCAAGAATCGGACATGACATAGTGACCAAACCACCACCACCACCACCATCCAACATATTTACAGCTATAATATGAGAGCATTTTATCAACAAGATGATATATTCCCCAGGGGCTACATTTCCTGACCCCTCTTCCTTACATGTAAGTGTGACTGTTTAAATAGTTCACACTAATGGCATACAAGCAGAAGTAATGTGTGTTATTTCATGGAAGTGAACTTCTTTTTAAGAATCAAATATGCTTAAACAGGGCACTCAAAGCTGGTGCACTGGGACAACCCTGAGGGATGGGGTGGGGAGGGAGCTGCGAGGGGGGTCAGGATGTACACCCGTGCCTGATTCACGTCAATGTACGGCAAAAACCACGACAATATTATAAAGTAATTAGCCTCCAATTAAAATAAATTAATTAATTAAAAAGAAAGAAATATGCTATCTAGCTCCTTTCTTCTTCTACTATCTGAGTGTGGACAAAATGATGAGATTTTTAGGAGAAAAGTGAAGCCCCAAGCTAGGATCTAGGGTCTCTGAATCACTAGATGGGACAGTGGTGCATTAAGTATCATTTTGGGGGTTTCAGAGGTCCTATCAAGAGGTCTGTAAACTAAAAATTATTTTCCCAATTAACACTGAAGAAAATATAAGTGATGTTAGTAAATGTGACTCTTTGATATTGTATAATGATGTAAGTTAACATTTGGGAGATCTGTGTAACTCAGCAAACCAGTAATTTTCAAGTGACCCACACATGATGTTATAGATATAGGGGTAAAAGATCCATTCAAGGTGCAAGACATGCTGACGCATTTTAATACAAAAAAGTTTGAATGTTCATTAATATGGCCCAGATTCCACAATGCAACTAAACTTTAGAAAATGACCCCTTGTCAAGTTTGGATATAGTATCAAGAAGAATATCCACTTTTATTTGAAATATTCACAAACATCTGAAAGGGCTGTGAAATTGTGCTTCCCTTTGTTTAGTTCATTTCATTGTGAGACTATGTTCTTCTAAGATAATCCCAACCAAAGCAACATGTCACAAAAGATTAAGTGAAAAAGCACATATGAAGTCCAGTTGTCTTCTATGAAGCCAGACATTAAAGAGAGTCACAAACATGGAAAACAGTGTCACTTTCCTGACCAAATTTTTATTTGGGAAAGGAGTCTAAACAAGTCTTCAGATAAAATAATTGAGAACCTCTGTTGTGGAAGAAACGCACCTGCAGATCAGGAAATATTAAAGGTACAAGAAATAAACTCGTAAGGTCTGCATGTTACATCACTTAACTGTATTCTAACTAATGCATACCTTTGCATACTCTTGGGATCCTTGCCTCACATCTGCATTTAACTGAACTTTTCTGTATCAGCAGGTTGATGCAGACTTGAATAGCTTCGTGTCTACCATTAAGGAGAATAGGTTGATGCTTGCTGAATAATAAAAATCAGTCAGATAGAAAAAGTCTTGATCACTTTTAAAAATGCTAAATGCTTGTGTTCTTTATGAACAAAAAAAAATAATTTAATTTCCACTTAATGCTGGTCAGGAATCTTCATTTGTAAATGTTATTTTTAAGTCAGACATGAGTATTTGTGTCCTTTACCATTTCCATTATTCTATTCTAAGCACCCCAGTGCTTTAGTGTGAACACACATATTTTGTGCTTATCCCCTAACTGTAAGGTAATGAACGTTATGTCTTCTCTTTATTTTCAAACACAACAAATTAATTGATCACTTTATTTACAGTAATAAACAGTGGCATTAAAATGGTGCATTTACCTTCAAAGGTGTCTTAGACTGTAGATGGTTTTTAGGAACAGCATTTCCTTGTCAGATTTATGATTGAAGTAACGCAGCTACTTAATTCTTTTTGCATTCATATAAAAGGTATAAGACAAATGCTTTACTGTAATCCTATATGCAATCAATATATTATTTAAAAGACTCCTGGCTGTGAGAAGAAGAAAGTGCAGTGTATATTGTTTATATCCTTGATGAATGCTTCCTCTGTAAGAGGGAAAAAGGGAAAAATTAATTTATGGGCAATCTATATTTTATTCACTTTCTAACTTTTCTCTTTCTATCAGTTGTAACTGAAATCATCAGCAGACAGGCACCTAGCCAAATTGAAACAAATGTGGGCTAAAACTCTGCTGTGTCTGAAGGGCCAGCCCCATTCTGGTACAGTTCTGGATAATGTGCTCATAGCTTGGAAGATTTATCTTGAAAATATGCCCTGGTAGGTCTTTTCAAATCTGCTCAAGCTACACAATATTGAGGTAGTTCAAGTCATAAGATTCTCTGTCAGAAGCTCATTGCTAGTATCAGAGAATATCAAGCAGGCAGTTTCCTGGAGTTATGGGGTTTCTCTATCTCCAACTACACCCCACACACAGAGTAAATAAATAATGCCTTAGTATCTATTGTTGTTGTTCAGCCGCTAAGTTACATCCTTCTCTTTGCAACTCCATGCACTGCAGCACACCAGGCCTCCCTGTCCCTCACCATCTCCCAGAGTTTGCCCAAATTCATGTCCGTTGAGTTGGTGATATTATCTAACCAGCTCATCCGCTGCCACCCTCTTCTCTTGCCTTCAGTCTTTCCCAGCATCAGGCTCTTTTCCAATGAGTTGGCTCTTCACAATAGGCAGTGAACAAATCAGAGCTTCAGCATCAGTCCTTCCAATGAGTATTCAGGGTTGATCTCCTTTAGGATTGATTGGTTTGATCTCCTTGCAGTCCAAGGGACTCTCAAGAGTCCTCCAACTCCACAGTTTGAAAGCATCGATAATTTCACGCTCAGCCCTTCTTATGGTCCAACTCTCACATCCATGCATGACTAGAGACTACAACTTGCTATATAATGAGAGCGACACTTACTTCCTGTTACAAGTTTTGTATTTCTTTGCTTAAATTTGCATTACCAACTAGAGTTTATTTGGGGCAATAACTTTAACTATTGTGAGAGGAAAAAAAGCAGGCAACAAAATTATGTTAAATCCGTTGTTCATGATATTGATATAGTGAATGGTTTTCTGGCGTGTGTCCAGAAATATACTGAATGGCTTAGATATTTTACAATTCATTAGCCCTCATCACAGTCAACGAGGTAAATATGATTTTTTCTCCTTTTACTGATGAGGAAACTGAAGCCTAGCAGTGAGCAGTTGGTCTCATCTTCACCACCCGATTCCGCTGTTTCCCCAGTAGAATCGCCATTTGAGCTAGAAACTGAGTAATCCACCATGACTTCTCCCCCAAGCTCCCTTTCCCTTCACAGTCACCTAGTCATGTGAATTTTGCCTTCTTCACATCATTTCTAGAGATGACATCCATCCCCACATTTGCTGGCTGACATAAATCATGACCTCTTGACTGCCCCAGAGATCACCTTTCCCAGACCCACTTTTCTGGCTGCTTGCCTCACTCTCTCCAGTGCACATTGGACTCTGGCAAAAAGGGTGATCTTTCTAAAAGAGCAAATCAGATAAGGTCATTTACCTGCTTGAAATGAAACTGAAACTACTTCAGTGGCTCCCTCTTAGCTGCAGAATCAAGCCAAACTCTCCAGCATGGCACGCAGGCCCTCCACAGCTTGATCTCTGCCTGTCTCTGCTTTTATCCCTCCCCATCCTTCCCTACCTCCCGCAGTTCCTTGCACTCACATTCCTGTCTCACTGGAGGCATGAGCATCCTCTGTCAAAATGCACATGCTGTTCCCTCTGCCTTCAGGGCCCCTTCATCCTTATCTCTCTTGGCTAAACTCCATTTAACTACTCACTTGCCTGAAGTGTCAGTTTCCAGGGGAGTTATTCTGATTCTTTCCTCTGTGTGTCCACTCCTCTCCACTTCTGCACTTATCAGTATTTATCTCTCTCTCTCTCCGTTATATTGTTGGCATCACTATCTTCTGTACATGGACTTGCATGAGCAGCTTGGACCAGCAGCTGAAATTTTTTTTTAGTTGGTCATTTATTTATTTGTGTGTATTGGAATAGAGTTGTTTTACAATGTTGTTAGTTTCTCCTGTTCAACGAAGTGAATTAGCCTTATGTGTATATATATCTCTCCTTCTGGAACCTCCCTCCCACCCCGCACTTTCCCAAGGCTTTAAATCGTGGACATCTGTGCACGTGTTCAGTCTGTCCGACTCTTTGCATCTCCATGGACTGTAGCCTGCCAGGCTCCTCTGTCCATGGGATTTCCCAGGTGAGAATACTGGAGTGGGTTGCCATTCCCTTCTCCAGGGGATCTTCCCCACCCAGGTGTTGAACTCACATCTTTTGTGTCTCCTACATTGGCAGGCGGGTTTATTAACTGCACCACCTGGGAAGCTTAAAGTGTGGCCCTTCTCCTTAATATCTGACTGACCTTATGTAATTCTATTTCTCTGACTCTGGTCTCTCCATTAGTAAAATAAAAATATTCATTATACTAACTTCAAAAAGTTTATGTAAATCAGGGAGTAAAATGGGAGAAGGGAATGGCAACCCACTCCAGTATTCCTACCTGAAGAATTCCATGGACAGAGGAGCCTGGCAGGGCTACAGTCCATGGGGTCACAAAGAGTGGGACACGACTGAGCCACACACACACACAATTCTTAGTTATGGGCTCATACAGGAAGAATATTGAATAAATACAAAATATCAGTATCAGCTATTCTCTAAGAACGTAACAGAAATACTTTTATCCCAATGAGTTTTCTTCATGGCACTTAGTCTCTGAAATCTCTCTCTCTATATATATATATATAAAATATTTGTCTCCCCAGACATAGAAACTAAAATCCATGGACTAGTGAACTTGCTAAACTACAAACTTGTGCCCTAGTGTAACCTTATCACCTTGCATGCAATGGGCAGTTGATATATTTCATTTGAGTAAAAGAAAAACTAAGTATACCACAGCAGCAACCTAAAAAAGCTGACCTGACCAGGGCATTAAGAAGTATTCACATTGTATTATATTAGAGACATATTCAAATACTGCACAGTGATTCTGGATCATCTTCACCAAGAATAAATGGTGCTGTGTAAGACTATATAAGATTGTATTGCTAATTTGATCTCACTTGATTAAATTATGTGCCTCTCTATCAGGTACAATGAATAGTCCATTTTAATCACACAATTTACTGAGGTGAATGAGGGCACCATTTGCTTATGATACATAATTTCTTAAAGTGGTTTGACTTCTTTACTCACTTTTTAAGCTCCTTTTAACTTGATTTCTGACTATGGACCATTGATGTTACTGAATGACCAAGACATTAATTTGACTTTTGCTGACTGTTTAAAAATAACATCCCTGAAATTGTAAAAGATAACATCCAAAGGAAACAGTTTCTGTATAAAATAAGATCATGGTGCCAAATATCTGGCCAAGTGACACTTCTGTCACAAGTGGAAAAGGCTCCACACCCCCCCCAAAAAAATGTGTGTGTGTGTGTGTGTGTGTGTGTATATATATATATATTTATATATAAATATATATATAAAACTCCTGCCAGTTACAAGGTGTAAAAATGTCCACTGGACATTTTTTAAAGGCCAGCTATTGGACAAGGCCACCAGCAGGGCTGGGCATATTGGATGGATCAGGCGCTTTGAGAAGCTGTGAAAGCCGGAAGAGGAGGCCCTGAGCCACTGACAGCCTTCCCCCAGTGCCTTGAGGCAGTGTGGTGACCTGCGGGAAGGCTTCGTCCCTCTAGTGTCGCCCTGTACCCAAGCAGCCAGCCTCAGTCTCCACCATGCAGGATTATGTCACTCCTAGATCTTCTTAAATACGAAGATTCCCAGGGTCTTGGCTGGACTCACTGAATCAATATCTCCCAAAACTACAAAATTGAATTTTTAATTCTCTGTAGCTAAAGTAGTCATAAATCCTTGCTTGCCCAGATCAGTCTTCACCTTCCCTTGTTATTCTGTTAATACTATATACTTTACTACAAAAATGACCTGGTTTGGATCAAAAATTGGATGTTCACAGCATCTACAGATGAAAATTCCCTAGCAACCTCTGCTTTGCATATATGTGCTCTATATTTATGGAACTCTGGCTAAAAACTTCCTTTTATATATATATATATATATATATACATATAAAATATATATATTTTATATATTATATATATGTGTATATATATGTGTGTGTATATATGTAAAATATGTGTGTATGTGTGTGCACATGCATGCATGCACACATACATACACAGTTTTTAGACTCCAATTTCACAGTAGAAATACCATAAGCAAGCAGTGCTATCTTTCAGGGTCAGTTCAGTCACTCAGTCATGTCCAACTCTTTGCAATCCCGTGGACTGCAGGACGCCAGGCCTCCCTGTCCATCACCAACTCCCAGAGTCTACTCAAACTCATGTCCATTGAGTTGGTTATGCCATCCAACCATCTCATCCTCTGTCATCCCCTTCTCCTCCTGCCTTCAATCTTTCCCAGCATCAGGGTCTTATTCTAATGAGTCAGTTCTTCAGGGTCCTGAGTATTCTATAAAATGAAGTTTGGGTCTAATTAAATTTTTTTCAGTTACTGTGATTCTTGTACTTCAGAATGGATAGCACCAACCCCTAGTCATTTAAACAAGGCATCAAACACAGAGACTTAGAATATGCTGGTGTCTGGCTGATTACTTCTCCTCCTGTTTACCATTGCTTTGTGTTCAGTAATGGCAAGCATTCAGTGAAGCTTGCAATCACAAAACAGACTTCACAAAAACCAAACTATATTGACAACAAAGTTCTAGTCTAACATTTGTGGACAGCCCTGAGGTAGCAAATTGGATTTTTCTCACATCCAAAGTGCCAATGACTAAATCTATAGGTTGATAGCTTAATCCATATAAAATTAGAATAAGAATGCTTATTTCTCACCTTTTAAAGACTGGTTAATTAGTTTCTAAGTTTTAAGACTTTAGAAAAAAGTCCAAATAAACAGTGCTTTACCTCTGCATCTCTAACCTAAGCCCCGTTTAAGACCTAATTGGTGGTTAATAAATACTAGCTGAATTAAATTGAATAAATTAATATACAAATAAAAGAGCACCTCCAAATCAGTAGCTCTCAACCAGGGGCACTTTTGCCTCTCAGGGACATTTGGTAATGTCTGAAGATATTTTTGGCTGTCATATTAAAGGGAGACACGACTTTAGTGGGTGAGGAGTTCTAGGGTGCTACTAAATACCTCATTATGTTCAGAAAAGCCCCTAACAACCCCAAAACAAGATATCAATAGGGCCAGTGTTGAGAGATCCTGCTTGAGGTCATTACTCTAGATCTAGATTACTTCCAATTTTTTTAAACCTTAATCATCAATTTTGCACACCTATTTTCCTTCTCTAAAGCAAAACCCCAAACTACTCATCCTCTTATTAGATAAAGCCCAATTTCCTTGCATTTTCATCAGAACACTGACAAGTTTTATTTTACCCCACCTACCTGCTGTTGGGCTTCCTTGGTGGCTCAGATGGAAAAGGATCTGCCTGCAATGCAGGAGACCAGGGTTCGATCACTGGGTCAGAAAGTTCCCCTGGGGAAGAGAATGGCTACCCACCTCTGTATTCTTGCCCGGAGAATTCCATGGACAGAGGAGCAACAGTTGGACTGGTGAGCAACAGTCCATGGAGGTCGCAAAGAGTCAGACATGGTTGAGCGACTAGCATTTTCACTTTCACGTTTTTACCTGCTCTTATTTCCATTATTAGTCTTCAACTAGAACCATCCATAATGGTCATACTCACCTGAAAAGCCTATTAAAACACATATTGCTGAGGCTGTTCTCTAGAGACTTTGACTTAGCAGTCTGGACCTAAGAATTTGCATTTCTAAGTTACTTCCTGTTGTGTGATGCTTCTGGTCCAGGTACCACATTTTGAAAAATACTGATCTACAGCAAGATGATACACTTCTTTACAAATTCCCCAAATAACTGTGCTCTTCATTTCTCTAGTTATTTTTAATAAAGACTTTCTGTTTCCCTTATAAGTACAATCAATCTTCATTATTAATAGATTCCACATTTTCAAATTTGCCCATTCACTAAAATTTCTTTAGAACCCTTGAATCAGTACTCATGTGCTTTCATAGTTATTCACGGATGTATGCAGAGCAGTGAAAAATTTGAGTCCCAAATGTACATGTTCTTAGCTGAGGTTGCTAAGATGCTCTGTCTTAGCTGATGCTAAGCATCTTAGCATCTTAGCTGATGCTCTGTCTTTTGTGTCTCATACTGTAAATAAGTGTCCTTTTCACAGTCTATTTAGTGCCACAGTTTTCTGCATTTGGGTATATTTGTTGGTAATTTTTCTGGTTAAGATGCCCCCTAAATAGTGCTGAAGTGCTGACAAGTGTTCCTGAGTACATGAACACTGTGATGTGCCTTCTGGGGAAAATGCATGTATTAGATAAGCTTCCTTCAGACATGAATTATAGTGCTGTTGCATTTGAGTTCAAATGTTAATGAACAAAAATATTGAATAAGATGATTTTAAACAGAAACAAGATTGTGTATTGATGGTTAGTGAAAATGTTGTGAGCAGAGGCTCACAGGAACCTAACCTTGTTTTTCCCATAAGAACAATGATTTGGTATTCACCGTGTTTGCAGTGACTTTACAGAGCATAACCACTGCAAGTAACAAAATTCGACTGTAAGTAAATGTTTTTCACCCACATTTTCTACAACTTTTCAACTGTGCTGTATACAGAGATCTTCCTTTCTCTATATTTAAAAAGTTCTTCCATTTTGTGAGACTCTTTAAGCAAAGAACTTCCTTGCAGCAATGCTGTTGTTATTTTGTTTTTTATATTCATTTAGTTTCTTCTTTGTTAAGCATAGTGCTGGGTGCCTAATGGGTGTTTACTAAATATTGCTAAATAAATTAACTCAAATGCAAATGTGTTGTCTCTCTAGAGGGAGATTACAATGTTAGCTTGGATTAGTTTGCTTATTCCCTTAAGCCTAACAAAACACTGAGGAAAGAGACCACCTCACAAGTCAGTGTTAAAAAGGATAAGTTACAGAATTTTTTCCCTTTGGCATTTTATCAAAATCATTAAATCATACACACACACACACACACACACACACACACACTTATTTTTTCCTTCTTGTGTTCTCTCTTCCTCCTCCCTTTCTCCTTCCCTACTTTCTTCTCTCTTTATGGGTTGGAAACAATTATATGGTTCAAGTGAATTGTGTCTTGCCTCAGTGAACCTTATTGGCATGTGAGAAAAAGGGGGAAGATCAACCTGACAGTAATTGTCAAACAGTGTATTCATTTTCCTCCCCTGTGCATTTCTGGATCTAGATTCTGTTGGAGCTGAACTTTTGCCCTCAGGGTAGAACACTCACATAGGTAGATTTGGCTTACAGATGAGTTCATGGGAATGGTTATTCCTGGACTCTGGGCAAGCTACATATGGTTCTCCACCTTTCACCTCCTGAAAATATTTGAAGGCTTAGGTGGTGTTGACAGTGTCAGCCTGACAGGATGGAGCTTCTCCTCCAAAGCTCCCATATCAGAACCTCAGGGGAGAATGGGTGGGGGGTAATATTTCTAAGCTTATCTAATAAGCTTATCTAGCTTATTCACACCTAAGACTGAAGCAGAGGAGTTTAAGGAATTTTTCTCACTTGAGATATGCAGAGTTAATGTTCAGAACATGTCCTGTATTTGCCAAAATGTATTTGGGGGAGAGGGGTAGTGGGGAGAAGTTTCATAAGATGGTATGTAAAAATCCAAATGAAGTTTTTTGCCAACCAATAAGTATGGGTACTGCTTGAGCACAAACCCATCAGAACTGATGCCAGACCTTAGCCCTGTGTTGTGCTAAGAGTGAGATTGTGGTTGCAGGATCTTCAGGAGGATGGGGAGGAGACATCTTAGAAGAGGGGCCAGGGCAGGGGTGCAGCACGCCAAGAGCCTGGGACAGTGCTATTTACTAAGCAGTTTGCAAGCGTTTCAGTGTTCAAACGTCTGAAGCAAACAGACTGAAGACCAGCTATGAAGACAGTCAGAAAAGTATTCTGTCTGAGAAGTGCTAAGCAGGATAAAATTGACTTTTATATTTTAAGATGCTATCTGAACACTAGATTTGACTTCCATCTTTTCCAATTGGAGAAATACCATCTGCGGATGGAAATTTTCTAATACAGACAGAAACTTGCCTCATATTTTCTATCCCAATCCCAAGGTTAAATGAACAGAATTCTAAGATGAAAACTTGCAGAAATATTCACTACAGAATAGATTAGGAAAGGCCCACCTCTCCCTATAATTCACATGGAAGGTGAACCTTCTCCAAAAGATTGTGATATGTGCTTCTCTGTCTATTTCAGACCCCATCTGTGAACTGTTGGGAGGGCCCATATCCATGGAAATGAGGGAGTCAAAGAAAGCATGAGAGCGGCACATCCAGAGTTGAGGTCTATGGATGAAGGAAGGGGCTAATCCGTTGCTAAGTCTATTCTGGTAAACTCTAGGAAGTCAGGGCATGTGGCACAAGGCCATTGCAGGTACTGTGGAGTGCTAGTAAAAGAGAAACAGGAGCATCTGAAAAATATGCTAAAAAGCCAAACTTCTGGGACTGTTGGGTATTGTGATGGAAAATTCTTCATGGTTGCTATAACATACTGGAAGGAAATTTTCACCTTCTGGCCCTGGTTTCCATGAGATAAATCGCTGCATTGCAGTGACTCAGCATTGTGCTGTGCACAGGTATGGATGGTCAATAAATCCACATTGAGCAATTACAGCCTTGCTATCCAGGATAAAACAATGCAAACATGAATGCTTACTGAGTAGTTATCAGTTAAAGCTCCACGTTAGATGCAGACTGCAGTGAGGGTTGATGTTCTGAAAATTATTCTTGTCACAAACATACCTGTCCGCCGATGATGTGGTGTTTATATGTGTGAGCAAAAGGGGTTAGCAGGTATCTGTAAATCATTCTGTCCTTTTGGCCTTTTGTTTCTTTAATCTGTCAATGGCAATTTGGCATGATGTGACCTTTTAAAGTCCAGGACTCTGCCTGTCTTGTTCACCAGGGCCTGACAGAGAGTAGCTACTCAATAAATATTTGTTCAGTGAATGAGGAACCCTTTAACAATTGGGAGCATATACCTCTACAGAGCAATAGACTCTGAACCCATTCTGAAATCACTTCTGCTTTCTTGCCTCTTCAAATCCAAGAATCAGAACACAAAGAGGGAACTCTCCATCAAGTAAAAATTCCCCAGTGACTGTGGAGTCTAAGGTTAAATATAATTTTTTCAAGTTGTCTTAGAGTATTCAGAGTTCCTAGTTTCGATCAGTGGTCCCAAAGGAATCTCAAAGAGCAGAAAAAAAAATATGAAAAGACTAAGTCTATTTATAAGTTACTTTTGGTGCTGCACAAGAATATGGTCAAAACTTGAACCTTTTGATATATGAATCTCCCAACAACCATGTTCTCAACTCTGCTGTCCTTCCACCTCCCTAAGTCAGTGAGAGGGTTTAACAGACTCTTGATTATTCATTTCTATTTAGCAATCATCTCTATTTATCACTGTGGTTGTTTCTATGAAAATAGAAACTCCAAGTAAAAAGTGATTTATTTGATTCTTTGGTGCCAGACAACCAATTCAACTTATCCATCAAATTAATTGACCTTCTATGAACCTTATGTTGTGCTTCTATGTAGGCAGAACTCAGGGCAATTTGTCTATTATATGAATGATATTCATGTCTCCTTTTCTAATGTCACTCTTACTTCTTTGTTTTCCCCCCTGTATTGAAAACACTTAAAAACTGGATGATACATTTTGATATATTTTAAATTTCAAATTAATTTTAAAATAATTAGACTTAATTAAGGACAACGGAATTCTTATAATAATAGTTCACAAAGACGGCAAGCTTTCTGAGCCCCCTATACATTGGTTTACTACAGCTTCTAGTACCTTCCTACTCTAATGCTGTATACATAGTAGATACTTAATGAGTATTTGCTAAATTAACAAATGAATGTCATTATAATTTTTGTTTCCCCATTGCTTCTTAGCTGTACACACAGAAGAATAAATGACCCAGAAATGACTCATAAGGTTATGAAATCACATGTAAAGCAGAGATTGAATTTTCAGTCCTAGAAAAGTCAAGTGAGAACTTTTTGAGCAGAAGGCATAGTGAGAAATACTATTGTTGCCCTGAGCTAAAGAGTTTAGGACTGTGCTTGATTTCAGCAGTTGCCATTGGATGAACTGTCAAAGCATCACTGTAGTTGGTTATTTCATGACTTTGTCCCAATCACATAGAAAAAGTATATTTATTATAGAGAGAATACGATTCTTCCTTCTATTGAATTTTGAAGGGCAGAACAATTTAAAAGATGTTACATCTGACAGAAATGTCAGAAACTGAGCAGAATTTAAATGAAAGCCTAGAGGTCTTATCTCATGTGAAATAGGTTCTCTGGTCTAAGGTTAGTCAATTAGCTGGACACTAAGTTCCTACTCTTATGTTCTCCTTCCCTAAAAAGTTTGATTTGTGTCCCTTTTCTTTTGGATTTTGTTCCCTGTGTGATTATCAATGAGTAAATAAAACCCTGAAGTCAGAAACAGCTGTGACTCAGTAGAATATTGTTGGGGCTAAAAGTAGTGAAATCCAGGTTTAGTTTGACTCACTTGATCAATAGAAAAAACTTAAGGCACATGAAATTAACATCAGTTCAGTTCAGTTCAGTCACTCAGTAGTGTACAAATTAACTTATAAAGCACCACACTTTATACGTTAAGGCATGCATTAGCATGATTGTTACAAAATGATCCAATATGTGAGATGCAACTGATAACTGATGGGAATAAATATTTTTGTCACTTATAGACTGTTATATTTCTTTATGGAAATATCAAATCTCCCTTAAGTGATATTTATATATTAATTTTAATAAGACTGTGGATAATAGGAAAATTAGAATCAGAAGATTTGATTTCCAATCTTGATCATAACATTTACTGAATCTATGGTATGGGCAAGTCATTTTTCTTCTCTAAAATTACAGATTCTTTTTTAAAATTCAGACATAATACTCAGAGTGTTGCTCAAATTTCACATATGAAACTAAGTGATAGTTGAAAAGAATTCCATTACTATAAATAAAGTAATGAATCATAATGAAATGCCAGGTATTGGTAGAAACTGGTGACAAGCCTCCAAACCTCGTCCCACTGCAAATGCTCCACCCCCAGCAAACAGCACCTGGAAGTTCTACCCTGAAACCCAGTGTTTGTCGCACATTCACAGTGACTCTAAAATATAGTTGTATAATAACAATAGGAGCCATGTTTTATGTGCCCTTTATATGCACTCAATGAGAATTTTGTGTATTATCTCATTTAATCCTCACTACACACCTAAAAAGTAGATATTATTTCCCCACTTTATAAATTAGGGAATGAAGGCCAGAAGAGGTGAAATCAGTTGACTAAAGTTAGGCAATTTCTATGTAGCAGAGAAAGCACTGAAGTCCAGGGTCATTAAGTCTAAAGTCTGTGAAGTTTCCTAGTATACTCAGGGCCTAAGCATCTAAACTTGCCAACAAAGACCTAGATATTATATTCTGGGTATAACACTTATATTGCCTAATAGTTCAAGAGCCATACCTGTAATGTGTAGATTCTCTCTCTATTTTTGCTTTATTGCAATGATTCATTACTCTGCACAAACGGTTTTAGAAAATCATATGAAGCAATTGGGCTTCATGAGGTCATCTGTAAATAACTTGGTTATGTTCTCTCCAGCTTTTATAGTTTTACAATTCTAAGGGAATTTAATAAGCATATATTCTCAATCAATGTCTTTTTTTGGCTTCTTTTAATAATATTACAGGGTCAAAAATAAAATAAAACATGACCTTTTAATATAAATAACCCTTGTATTAGTCAGGGTTCTCCAGAGAAACCAGGAAGTGAGTTTTAGTCACTCAGTCATGTCTGACTCTTTGTGATCCCATGAGCTGTAATCCTCCAGGCTCCTCTGTCCATAGACTTCTCTAGATAAGAACATTGGAGTGGGTTGCCATTCCCTTCTCCAGGGGATTTTCTGACACAGGGATCAAAACCGGGTCTCCTGCACTGCAGGCAGATTCTTTACCATCTGAGCCACCAGGTAAGTCCAAGAAACCAGACCCCCGAACCTACAGGAAATATATTTTAGGTATCTATCTATAAGCATATCTGTTTATCAGTCTATCTAAAAGAATATTTATTATAACTAATTGGATTATGCATGATGGAGGCAGAAATCCCAAGATAGCAGTTGGCAAGCTGGACACCCAGGAGAACTGATATATAGCTTCACTTTAAATCCAAAGGTCTGAGAACCACAGATGCTTATGGTGTAAGTTCTAGTCCAGATGCCAGCAAGCATGAGACTCAAGAATAGCCAGTGTTTTAATGTACGTCTAAAAGTCAGAAGAGATCGATGTCCCAGTTCAGTAGTCAAGCAGGAGGAGTTTCCTCTAATTCAGCATTTTTGTTCAACTCAGATCTTCAATTGGTTGGATGATGCCCACTCACATTAAGGAGGGCAATCGGCTTTATTTGGTCTACTGATTCAGTTGTTTCTTTTATCCAGAAATACTCTCACAGATAGACTCAGAATGATGTCTGGGTACCTCATGGCTTAGTCAAGTTGACATACAAAATCAACCATTACACCCCCGAAGTACAGTGCTAAATTGTTCAGAGAGACTCCCTCTTTCCATGGCTTTGAAGGCATCAGGACAAAAAAGTAACAATATAGGTTTGACTTCCTGAGTATTAGTTTGGTGTCTCTCATCTCTCTCCAGAGGGTCAGAATAAGACCTTTAAGTGAATTATCATTAAAGACAATTTATAACGCTTCTGTGGCAATTAACGTACTAAAATGTAATTGAATTTCTTTAAATTCTTAAAACATAAAATAGGTACAAAGACATGGAAAGAATCTGATATCATGAAACTATTTCAGTGCTTAAAATTTGAGGGTACCCACCCTTGTGTTGGGATTTCCCTAGTGGCTCACAGAGTAAAGAATCTGCCCGCAATGTATGAGACCCAACTTTGATCCCTGGGTTCGGACGATTCCCTGGAGAAGGGAATGGCTACCCATGCCAGTATTCTTGCCTGAACATTTCCATGAACAGAGGAACCTTGAGAGCTACAGTTCATGGGGTCACAAGGAGTTGGACACGACTGAGCACCTAACACTTTCACTTTCTTTCCATTGTGCTCATATCTTCAACATGCTTAGTCTGTTCTTTGGTAGTCAACACCGTGCTCTCTTCCTACAGAATGACCACTGAGATCCAATTTGAGTCGTTGGCAATCGAAGAAATTTTGTGTGAAATGCTTTCCTTTGTCATTTGTTGAATTCTGCATTTTTACATTATTTTGAAAAAAATTTTCTCTTTGCTTAAGAAATGTGTGTTTTATATATGGTTAACAACTGCTGTATCTACAATTTGTTTGTTTCTAGTAACTACTAACAATATTATAAACCCACAACTTTACCTGATGCAGTAGCAAACATGTAATTTGCATTCTAAGGTTCAAAAAAAAGCTTGATAAATGTAAGATGCTCATGGATGTCTCTAGTACTGACTTGAGAAAATAAATATCCTGACCACAACTGATACTTGGCTTGTGACTTATAGGAATGTAGAATTAAATCCCTCTCTCAAACTTTAAGATAACATCCCTCATTTATTTCTAGGTAAAGAAACATCAGTGGCATTTTCTTTTCATGTGGCTATTCCCTTAATAACTGCTAATTTTGTATCTCTCCAAAATTCACATGTTGAAATTGAACCCCTAATGTATTTGGAGGTAGGGCCTTTGGGAAGTGGCAGAACCCTTATGAATGGGATTAGTGCCCTTATGACAGAGACCCTAGAAAACCCTTCTGCTCCTTGCACTATGTGAAGACCCAGCAAAATGTCAGCTGTCTATGAACCAGAAAGCAAACTTTTACTGGATAATGATCCTGCGAAAGCCTTGATCTTGGACTTCCCACCCTCCAGAACTGTGACACATGCATTTCTATTGTGTATAAGCTATCCAGTCCCTATGGTATTCAGTTAGAGCAACCCAAAGGGACAAGATAATTAATTTCACTTATGGAATTATATATGGGCTTCCCAGGTGGTGCTAGTGGTAAAGAACCTGCCTGCCAATGCAGGAGACATAAGAGACTCCAGTTCAATGTCTGGCTTGGGAAAATCTCCTGAAGGAGAGCATGACAACTCATTCTAGTATTCTTACCTGAGGAATCCCATGGACAGAGGAGCCTGGAGGGCTACAGTCCATAGGGTCACGGTCAAGTACAATTGAAGCAACTTAGTACACATGCACACATAGAATGATAAGTGGAATGTATAAGTATTCAAATAAATAGTTACTGACTTTACATTGCACAAAAATAGGTATAGTTACATTTCATGGTGAGAATATTATCATGTGATCTATATTGTGTCTCTGCTCTGTAAGTATGGATCAATCTTGTGGGAGTATACACACATTTGTAGACTTGTTTGATCAGTGTCCTCAACAAATATTTATTGACTGACTACTGTAAGCTAAGCTTCTGTGTTCTGGAGCTATAGCAATGAGCAAGACAGCACTCAAATAAAAATGTGGTATGTGCATTAGATCCTTAGGCATTTATATTCTAGTTTGATTTCATGATCCTCTCTTAAGTTCTTTGCCTACATCTTTACATGCTCCCCATCCAGGAAGAAGGTAGTATTGTTTTGCTCTCTCAGATTTTACCTTATTAAGCTTAGGCCTTCCCAAGTGGTGCTAGTGGTAAGGAACCTGCCTGCCAATGCAGGAGATGTAAGAGACACAAGTTCAATTCCTGGGTCAGGAAGATCCATGGAGAAGGAACCCACTCCACCATTCTAGCCTGGAGAATCCCATGGACAGAGAAGTCTGGCGGGCTATGGCCCATAGGGTTACAAAGAGTCAGACGCAACTGGAACGACCTAGCACAAAAACATAGGAGGTTAGAGGTAGTGTACCATTCTAAAGTAAACAGTGTATTCTCACAATACTTTGTAAGATATACCATACACAATACACAGAGACAAGAGGAATACTTTAAAAAATTGCAAATACTGGATTTGAATGTTAGAAAGGAGAAAATAGTACCAAGGTATAAAGAATATTTTTTGAAGCAGAGAGGGTAGCTGAAGAATGAGAAGGAAACTGGAGAAAAATGATACAATGACATGCTCTGAGCTTTGGATAAGGTTTGTTACCCAAATTTGATAGAAATGTATCAGCTGACTAGTGGAGAGATTTAAGGGGAGTGATTTTAATGAAATACAATAGTGAATCAGAAAAATGTGATTTTAGTCATGTCATTTTGGCTTAATTAGAGGGCAGCAGGTTTAGAAGCAGAGCCCCTGATAGGAAATATGTTTCAGCAATTCAGGTCAGCAATCATCAAAAATTTGTAGAGATGGAAAGGAAGAAATAACTAATAGAAGATGTTATTGAATTAAAATTATATGTGAGAAGTATAAAGAATAAAAGGTAATATAGAAAGTTGCTCACTGAAGGGACAAAATAGATGGTGTCATCCCCCACAGAGATGGAAATTCTACATAGAAAAAGAGGAATTTAATTTTTTTATATTTATTTTTAGCTCTATGATGGGCATCCTTTAGATTTCTTTATGGAGAAGTGTTAGTTGCCATTAGAATTTTTTTTAAGTTGTGAAAATACTGAAATGCATTATAGAATAATTTCATTCCCTATCTAGAATAGGAACAGTTGACATATTATTAAGGGTTTTGGTTGATAATTCAATAGGGTTTTGGTTAGGAGGAAGAAAGGTTAGCATTCCAAAAATATACAGCATTACAAAAATACACAGCAAGTCTTGGCAAACTTTGCCACTTATCTAAGTGCGTCTAACAGATGGGGATTCCTTAGTGAAATAGAGGGCAGATTTAAAGAACAGCTTTGGCCAACTATTAGACACAATTAAGACACAATTATTTGTTTCCTGTTTATAAAAACTGTTCCTGACAATGCAGGAGAAGGATACCATTGGAAAAACTCAAATAGCATGCTGGGGCCAAAATAATAAGAACCTGCTAGCTCAGGTCAGTGATTTTTTTTTTTTTTTGTCTCCCACATCGCAGGCACATTCTTTACCAGTGGAGCCACAGGGAAGCCCATTTTTATGTATGGATGCTAAATATTCAGGAGAGACATTTTTATTTGTAAGCTTTAGAAAAATGCCATCTCATATTTAATAAAATAAACTAACAACTATGTGAAAAATACCAATTTTTACCAAAACCATAATTTTTTTCTTCCTGACTATATTGAGGCAGATTGAACATTTCTGACTTAATTATGCACACTTCTAATTGGGGCCATCAGACAGCTCAATGGTTCTCAAACCTACTACATGTTAAATCTTTCTGGGGCACTTCAAAAACACCTGGGCCACACCCCAAGTGAGCCTGATTTAATTAGTCTAAGCTAGATTTAAGCCATAGATTTTTTTTTTTCCCTTAAGTTGTCAACTGATTTTAATATGCAGCCAGGGCTGAGAACCAATGAGATGGATACATGTCAGAATATCAGTGCTAACTTGTACAAAACCATATTTTTCATAGGACCAGTAACTTCAAGTATTGAGTAAAATGCATAGAAAGGATGGAAACATTGGAAAATGAACTACATAACAAATTTTTACTTGCAAGATCCTAGTACTTGGCTTGATAATAGTCACAGGAGAAGAGAAATACTGCTTGGCATGCTGTGAGTTTGACTCAGGGTGTTGTATTCAGTGTCCTTGGAGGGGAAGAAACTTTCTTATTTGTGGGGTCTGCTATCATCCAAGCCTGCTTTACATGGGTATTCATATTGCCTTTTCTCTCCCCATCCCCCACCCAAAAAAAAAGGAAATCATAAAATTTCAGGAAATCGTTTTTAAAAAGTTTCTATTTTAAAAATATGTGAAAAAAAAAATAAATAAAAAAAATAAAAATATGTGAACATGTGGGAGCATGGGAAAGTACCTAACCCGATGTGCTGTGCTGGGTCACTCAGTCATGTCCAACTCTGAGACCCCATGGACTGTAGCCCGCCAGGCTTCACTGTCCATGGGGATTCTACAGGCAAGAATCCTGGACTGGGTTGCCATGCCCTCCTCCAAGGGATCTTCCCAACCTAGAGATCCAGTGCTACTTTAAAATATAGCACTCAAATAAAAATGTGCATACGTGATGAAACAAAGCAAATTCTTGTGTAAATATCATTGAGGTCAAGAAAGAGAAAAAGAAATAGCATATCCAAACCTTTCAATGTGCCTTCTTCCAAACTTTTACTAATATCCTGGTGTTTACAGTAATATTTATCACCTATTACTGCTTTTAAATGGTGTAAACTTTGCTAAATTCTATACTATTATGAAACCCATATATTATTATGTATTTTAGAATAGAAAAGATAGATTTTATAACAGTTTATGAAAAATTAAAGAGTACAGTATGCACTCTTTCCTATCTGGCTTCTTTCATATATCATTATTCTTGTTTGACTTAACTCTTTGCTTCATTCTTTTGTGTTGCTGTAAAAGGTTTCATTTTTAATATATTGCAGTATATGTTCCATGCTCAATTCTAACAGTTAGAACTGGACATGGAACAACAGACTAGTTCCAAATTGGGAAAGGAGTACGTCAAGACTGTATGTTGTCACCCTGCTTATTTAACTTATATGCAGAGTACATCATGTGAAATGCTGGGTTTGATAAAGCACAAGCTGGAATCAAGACTATGATTTTTCCAATAGTCATGTATGGATGTAAGAGTTGGACTATAAAGAAAACTGAGCACCAAAGAATTGATGCTTTTGAACTGTGGTGTTGGAGAAGACTCTTGAGAGTCCATTGGACTGCAAGGAGATCCAACCAGTCCATCCTAAAGGAAATCAGTCCTGAATATTCATTGGAAGGACTGATCCTGAAGCTGAAACTCCAACACATTGGCCACCTGATGTGAAGAACTGACTCATTAGAAAAGACCCTGATACTAGTAAAGATTGAAGGCAGGAGGAGAAGGGGATGACAGAGGATGAGATGGTTGGATGTCATCACAGACTCTATGGACATGAGTTTGAGCAAGCTCCAGGAGTTGGTGATGGACAGGGAAGCCTGGTGTGCTGTAGTGCATGGGGTCGCAAACAGTCAGACACAACTGAGTTACCTAACTGAACAGTATATGTGTCCCTTTTGTTGTCAATAGACCTTATTTCCATTCCATTTTATTAACAAAAATACTGCCCATATGCACTTATCTTCTTGCACTTATCTCTTAGTACATGTTTGCCTACATTTCTTAGGAATATGGGATCCCCTGGTGACTCAGATGGTAAAGAGTCTGCCTACAATATGGGAGACCCAGGTTCGATCCTGGGTCACAAAGATCCCCTGGAGAAGGAAATGGCAACCCACTCTAGTATTCTTGCCTGGAAATGGACCGAGGAGCCTTGCAGGCTACAGTCCTGGGGTTGCAAAGAGTCAGACACGATTGAGAGACTTCATTCTCTTCTTCTTAGGAATGTATAAACTGAGAGTGAAATTGCTAAGAAGGCATGGGTAATTGAGAAAGATACCTAATTTAGAAGATAATGACAAAATTGTTTCCAAATTTCTTGTGCCAGTTTATACTCCCACAAGGAACATATGAGCAGTCTTGTTGTTGTACACAAGAAGTATGCAAACTGTGGCTTGCTGGACAAGTCTGTCCTGCCACTGATATGTAAAAATAAAGTTTGGGGGGAAGACAACAATGTCCATTCATTTACCAATTGTCTGTGGCTGCTTTTGTGGTAAAAGATTGGAGTATTTTCTTCTTGACATTAGTTTTTTACACTGTTGTAGTAATTTCAGGCAAGAGTGATTAGTTATATATATATATGCCTGCTAAGTCGCTTCAGTCGTGTCTGACTCTTTGCGACCCCGTGGCCTGTAATCCATCAGGCTCCTCTGTCTGTGTGATTTTCCAGGCAAGAATACGGGAGTGTAGCCATTCCCTTCTCCAGGGGATCTTCTTGACCCAGGGATTGAACCCAGGTCTCCTGCATTGCTGGCAAATTGTTTACCATCTGAGCCACCAGGGAAGGCCATATACATATATGTATGTAAGGCCATATACATATATACATATACATATATATGTGCACATATATATACACATTTTCAGAATCTTTTTCATTATTGGTTATTACAAGACACTGAGTATCTTGTAAAGTTCCCTGTGCTATACAGTACGTCTGTGTTGCTTATTTTTATATGTTGTTTATCATAGTAGTGTGTATCTGTTAATCCCAAAGTCCTAATTTATCCCCACCTTTCCCTTTCGCCTTTGATAACTATCAGTTTGTATCCTATGTTTATGAGTCAATTTCTGTTTTGTAAATAAGTCTCTCTCTCTTTTTTTTTTTTAAGATCCCATTTATATATCATGTGATATTTGTCTTTCTCTCTCTGACTTAGTTTACTTAGCTTGGTACCCTCCAAGACCATCCACGTTGTTGCAATGGTATTATTTCATTATTTTTTTTATAGCTGAATAATATTCCATGGTGTATGTGTACCGTATATTCTTTACCCATTCATCTGTGGATGGCCGTTGAGTTTGCTTCCATGTCTTGGCCATTGTAAACAGTGCTGCTATGAACACTGGGGTGCATGTATCTCTTCAAATTCAAGTTTGTGTTTTTTCTGGATGCCCAGGGGAGGGATTGATGGATTATAGACCAACTCTACTTTTTTAGCTTTTTTGAGGAACCTCTATACTGTTCTCCATAGTGGCTGCACCAATTTACATTCCCCCCAACAGCGTAGACGCATTCCCTTTTCTCCACAGCCTCTCCAGCACTTGTTATTTGTAGACTTTCTGATGATGGCCATTCTGACCGGTGTGAGGTGATACCTCAGTAAGTACTTTTGACAGAGGCCATAGAATGCTTAGTATCCATCGCTTGACAAGTCAAGTGTGCTGACTCCCGCTCTGGAACTCCAGTCACTGTTGGTGTGGTCAGGCTTCTCACTGTGCCATTTCTGATGGAGATCGAGAATTTTGTCTTGATTCACTTGCATTTTCCTCACGACTGATGATTCTGAACACTATTCCATATCTTTTTGGGTCATTTTAACATATTCAATTGGTGAAGTTGCTTGATCATTTTTCTATTGTTTTCATCATTTTCTCATTGAGTTCTTTATAAGATCTGGTTATAAGGCTCTAGCCAGTTAGACAACTATTACTTTCTCCCTTTCTGTGGCTTGTCTATTCATTCCCCTGATAATGTTTTCAATGAACAGATTATATATATACATATATATATATATATATATTTTAAAGTAGTCAAATTGAAAAGTTTTTACTTTCAGTTATATCATTTTGTGTCCTATTTAAGAAGTTGTTCTTTATCCCAAATAATAAGTGTTTTTTGACATTATCTCCTAGAATAGTGGTTCATCGCTGAAGGCAATTTAGCACAAGGGGACATGTGTCAATGTCTAGATGTTTTTGGTTGTCATAACTGACAGTGTGGTACTGGCATTCAATGCAGAGAGGCCAGGGATGCTTCTAGACATACCATAATGCGCAGGACAGCTTCCCAAACAAAGAATTATCTGGCCCAAATAGCAACAGTGCTGCTGTTGAGAAACTCAGTCCAATAAGATGTATTCATTTAACCTTTCACATTATCTGTAATCTAATAGATATATTAGACTATAGATTAATATATAATAGATTAATAATATAATCTATATCTATAATCTATATCTATACCTATATTCTATAACCTTTCACAACTCATGAATGTTGTGAAATAGGATTCACATTTCACTTTTTTCCATATGCATTTCCGATTGTCCCGGAACCATTAACTAAAATGACTGTCATCCTATATGCTTTGTGATAAATCAAGTGTTATGTCTACAAAACTGCGTTTCCCATGCTATCCCATTAATCTATTCTTATACCAAAACACCCTCTCTTAAATATTACAGCTTTACCTAAAGTCCCAATATTAGTTGGATATTAACTCCCAATACATTCTTCCTATTCAGGAATTTACATAATTTATTTCCATTTTAATGTTATTCTGTTGAGTACCCTATGCATTGTATTTTGATTGAAAATATATTGTATTTTCATATTTTTGATAGGAGTTTCACATTTTGATGCCATTAAAAGTGTTGTATCTTTTAAAATTCCATTCCTTAGTTATTTCCAGCATAAATGTTTGAAAAAATTGATATTTCAAAAAACTAATATCATAACATCTAGTCCCATCACTTCATAGCAAATAGAAGGGGAGCAAATAGAGGGAGTGACAGATTTTATTTTCTTGGGCTCCAAAACCTCTGCAGATGGTGACTACAGCCATGAAACTAAAAGACTCTTGCTCCTTGGAAGGAAAGCTATGACAAACCTATACAGAGTATTTAAAAGCAGAGACATCATTTTGCCAACAAAGATTCAGATAGTCAAAGCTATGGTTTTTCCAGTAATTATGTTTGAATGTGAGAGTTGGACCATAAAGAAGGCTGAGTGCCATCAACACTTTTGAATTGTGGTGCTGGAGAAGACTTCTTAGAATCTGTTGATTGCAAGGAGATCAAACCAACCAATCCTAAAGGAAATCAACCTTGAATATTCACTGGAAGGACTGATGCTGAAGCTGAAGCTCCATTGCTTTTACCATCTGATGCAAAAAGCCAACTCAGTGGAAAAGACTGAACTCATCTGGGAAAGACTGAAGGCAGAAGGACACGGGGTCAGCATAGATAGCATTACCGAATCATTGGACATGAATTTGAGCAAACTCCAGGAGATAGTGGAGGACAGAGGAGCCTGGCATGCTGCAGATCATGGAGTCACCAAAAGACTGGACACGACTTAGCGACTGAATAACAAAAAAGTATAAATATATGAATTTAGATTTTTGTGTGTGTTGACTTTAAATCTAACAACATTTCCAAATTCACTTACTAATTCTAATAATGTATATGTACACCAGGGCACTCTTTCTGCCCCCTTCTGGTGTATGTGTCAGAAGTTTTCTCTATCTCTATTATACTTTAATAAAACTCTATTGCACAGAAGCTCTGAGCTATCAAGCCTTGTCTCTGGCCCCAGATTGAACTCTTCTCCTCCAGAGGCCAAGAATCCGGGTGTGTCTTTTCACGGCTCAGCAACAACCTTTCATCTTGGGCTCATATGGGATTACTCAGAACAAGGTAAGGATGCTTGGAGCTCTAGTTCTTTGTTCTCCTAGCGAACATGTTTTCTGCTGTACTTTACTAACTCAACAGTGCGCTTGTGGGAATGAATGACACACCCTAGGCGAAGCAAGTGAGGAGCCCTGCTCTGCGGTTGGGCAGTGACCTCATATGGCTTATGGCAGAAACCTTGTTGGGGTTCATACCAACCTGCAAGTGGACTTCCCTCATGGCTCAGACGGTAAAGCGTCTGCCTACAATGCGGAGACCCAGGTTCAATTCCTGGATCAGGACGATCTCCTGGAGAAGGAATTGGCAACCCACTCCAGTATTCTTGCCTGGAAAATCCCATGGACGGAGGAGCCTGGTAGGCTACAGTCCATGGAGTCGCAAAGAGTCGGACACGACTGAGCGATTTCACTTACACTTTCTATATGTACACCTTGTTGGATATCATACATTCACAATGATAGTATGTTTGAATAGCAACACTGGCCTCTACCTTCCTCCCTGCCCAAGTCTAATACATTTTAGTTCCTCTTTTCCCCTTACTTCACTACTCAGGAATTATCCTATATTTTTTTTTCAGTATAGCCAACCGTGTTTAATTAGACACACTCTGTCTAAAAAGTACTGCCTTGGAAGTTATTATTGAAGTGAATTTTTCTAACCAAATATTTCTTTTATCAGCAATTATTTGATGAATATCCATTATGAGTTAAGAATTCCACTAGGCACCAGTGAGCAAGCACAGTGAGCAAGACATGATCCTGGGACTCAGGGAGTTTACATTATGGTGTAATGTAAAGACTAAAAGGAAGTAAATGGGGGAATGAATTGCTTCATTCTGTATATATTCTTCTCCCTTAGCTTTTCGTTTACTAATTTTCACTTCCATATTGGATAATTTGCTGTTAAACATATCTTTTGAGTTTTTAGTTTAGATAACTGTAATTTCCAGTTCTAGACTTTCAATTTGGTTCTTTTTCAATCTACTCTGTCCTTTCTTTGTTGGTCTCTACTACTTTGTCAAAATTCTTAGTGTTGTATTTTATTTCTTGAATTATTTTAAAGTATATATATATTGCTTTAATATTTAGAGCACCTCTGGAGTGTGTTATTTTTTAGGTAAGCTGTGGGACTAGGGTGTTATGATCCACTTTTGGTGTTGCACATACCGTGATTTTGCATAAATGTATGATGTCATGTATCCATCATTATGTCATCATCCAAGGTTTGTTTTTTAATATGTACCAGATATTATATCTGAAAATATTTGCATAAGCAAGTTAGGGTCTAGGATGCTTTATCATCCTTAATAGAGGGTTTTTACTTGTTTCTGTTACTTGTCTGTTACCTGAATCACCTTTACCCGATTTAAAAATGAAGATGATTAGATGATACATTCATATTCCCTGGAAGGATTTCTCTACTTCTGGCTAGCTTTTATCCTTGCAGGGGTGGGGAGAGGAGGTTGTGAGATTCTTTGATGTTTCAATCTGAAGGATGGAGAGTTCGCCAGGGAACTCTTCTTGGTGACCCCTGAACATCACAACTGTGCCCTAGCTAAGAGAGGCTGCCAGCAAATTCTCCAGCAGCCCTCTCAGGAATCAGAAAATACCTGCGGAGGAAGAGTGCCACCGAGTCCATGACTCTTTTTTTTTTTTCTTTTCTAAATCCTGACTCAGTAATCCTTCCTTATCTAGCTGATCAGATCTCAGATTTCTTCAGAGGCTTTCATAATTTCTAAAAGTACTTAGAAGGAGAGTTGGTCAGAATTACCAAGTTCACTGTAACTTAAAGGGAAGTCTCCAAGAATTGTTTATGCAAAGGACTAACGAGTGTTGGAATGAAATTTTCTCAAAAGCTTGTTTTTTTTTTTAATATTTTGTGTATTATTTCAGAAGTTGTAAATTAACTATGCACCTATACATATCTAATCTTGTTAAATTTTACATTAAATTAGAATGTATGACATTTTTACTCCTTTACTGTATAATTAAAATGTAAGCCCTATACCTTTATCAAAGGATTCTTTTAATTTCATTCTTAAATGAAATATACTTAATACAAAAATTATTATTTAGTCTATATCCTCCCATTGCAATGTTAACAGCATTAGGTCCAGCATCATGTCTTTCTTGTTGACCCTTGAACCCCAGTACCTAGTGAAATGCCTGTTCTACACTGGAAACTCAAATGAATATTTGTTGAATAAATGAATGCTGTTGTTCACACTACTTGTTTCTATAATCATGCCTACTGCAACACTTTTGACAGGTTGCATGCTCAATAAAAATAGTTGATGATCATACTGGAAGAATTTTCTAACATAAATTATAGGCATAGTTGAGTGTGAGGCCATTTTTCATGATTTACTGGGTTCTAAATGTATGCAAATATATCTTTTTTTAGCTTAAGTTTTATAAAGTATGGTAAAAACCACAGATATCTCAATGATACTTGAATTCTTGATAGAAAATAATAAAAATGTTTCTGAGAAATTTATGGGTACTTATCATGAATCTGAGAAACCCATGGGAATGTTGTACAATTTTTGTGGGACAATTTTCAGACCTTAGAACTTATTTTCTTCCTTATCTGGATATGAGGAAAGGACCATTGATTTTTACAGCACCAATATAAAAGTTATTTCACCAAGATAAATATATAAACTTTTTAATTATCCTAAAATATGAGGAAATCCCTATTAATTATTTCATTAGTGAAACAGTGGAAAATTTCCCTGAAAATATTATTTAAATCCAAACAGCATAAAGATTAATATATTTTGCAATGCCAGGCCTGAGACTTCTAAGGCAGGGTAATAAAAAACAACAACCAAAAATCAGGTAATATTCGTTCATTATTAGGGCTTTAGAAAGAAACTATAGCTATTTAAAATAAGTATTTTTCTTAAGTTTAAGATAGGCTAACTTCAACCTAGCTGGATTTGTTGTAAGCCTGTTCCTTTGTCTCATTCATTCATTACTGTCAAGGTGTGTGTGATTCTATAGAAATAGTTTAGTTTTTTTTAAACTTGAGGCATAATCAACATGTGATAAGCAGCCATATTTAAAATGTGCAATGTGGTGAGTTTTGACATATTTATAGACCTGAGAAGCCATCACCACAAGCAAAAATAATATATCTATCTGTCGCCACTGGAAAATTTGTACATACTCCTTTGTAATCTTCATTCTTGTACCTCCCCACACCATAGGAGTTATCTGAAAATGATCATTAACTTTTTTCCTTTACTATAAATTATTTTGGGCTTTCCTGGTGACTCAGATGGCAAAGAATCTGCCTGCAATGCGGGAGACCTGGGTTCAATCCCTGGGTTTGAAAGATCCCCTGGAGAAGGGAACATCTACCTGCTCCAGCATTCTTGCCTGGAGAATTCCATGGACAGAGGAGCCTGGCAGGCTACAGTCCATGGGGTCACAAAGGGTTGAACATGACTGAGTGACTTTCATATAAATTAGTCCACATTTTTCTATTTTGGGGATTGCACCAAATCTGTAGGCAAAGTTTGTGGGAATTGATATTCTCATAATATTTAATGTTAGGAACTACAAAGGCAATGTGTCTCTCCATTTACATAGGTCATTTTCAGTTTCTCTCAAGCAGTGTTTTGTACCTTTAAGTGTACAAGCCTTTCACATCATTTATCAAAATATACTTAAGTATTTTGGTCATATTGTGAATGGTATTTTTATTTTAATATCTAATTATTTACTGCTAATATATAGAAATTCAGCTGATTTTTAATACTTTGTATTCTACTGTACAACAATAGTAAACTCATATGTGCTCTAGTAGTTATTTTTTTGCAAATCCCGTGGATTTTGCTTCTTCTCCAGTCTGCATGCTTTGTTGTTATTTTTTGCGTGTTTAGTGCACTAAATATACTGGGTCGAACCTCAGTACAACATTGAATGAAAGTGCTGAGAGTCAACATTCTTATCTTACTCCTGATCCCAGGTGGAAAGTATTCAATCCTTTACCATTAAATTTGATGTTAGCTGTAGGCTTTTGTTAAATGTTCTTTATCTGGTTGAGAAAGTTTTCATTTCTTCTTTGCCAGGAATTTTTATCAAAATGTATAGACTTATCAAAAACTTTTCTTTATCCACTGAAATGATCAAATGACCTCTCATTTTTGGTTTGATAATGTCATAAATTACTTTTATTTTAAAAAAATGCTTCATTCCTGGGAAAATATCCATTATATATAGTGTTGGATTCTATGTTCATGAGGGGTAACGGTATGTAGCTTTCTTTCCTTGTATCGCTGTTTGTCCATGTCTGAGCAATGCTGGCCTCATAGAATGAACTAATTCCTACCTGTTAAATTTTTGATAAGAGTTTTTATTGGGTTTTTATGTTTCTTTTCTCTAAATGTTTGAAAGAAATCACCAGTAAAGCCATATCATCTTAGAGGTTTAAAGGTGGGAGATCTTGCAGTATAATTTCAAGTTCTTAATAGATAAATGTAGAATTATTTGATTTTCTGTCTCTTCTTGAGTAAGTTTTGATGTCTTTAAAAGAATCATTAAGTTTTATTTAAGTGTTTGAATATATTGGTGTAAAGCTATTTGTAATATTCCCTTATTATCATTTTAATAGCTTTGAGATCTCTGTGATAACATTTTTGACTTTGGTAATTTGTGTCTTTTTATTATTTATAATTATTCTGGCTAAAGGTTGACCAATAGTATTAGTTTTATCAAAGAACCAGCTTTAAGTTTCATTGGTTTTTCTCTGTCTTTCTCTTTTCTATCTCATTGATTTCCACTGTAATCATTATTGTTTCATTTCTCTGTTCACTTCGAGTTTAATTTGCTCTTCTTTACTAGTTTCTGATGGTAAAAAGTAAAAGTCTTATCTTCTCCTCTGGGACTCCAGGGACACAAATATTAGATCTTTCTTGGAGTCCCACATGTCCCTGAGGCTCTGTTCATTTTTGCAGTCTATTTGCACAGGACTCCTACTTCTGAAAAAGAGTAGAAACACTTTTCCCTAATCCTCCTACTAAAAACAACTGAAAATCCTGTGTAATGTAAAGCAAACATAAGAAAATTCTAAAAGATGGAGAGAAAGACTTTTGATTTAAAAGAATAGAATGGCCAGGATGGTAGTGACTATCCTAGGCTTTTTTTTTGCCTCATACATCCCAAACTGGGTAAATCTAACAGTTAACCTGGACCTTGCAAAGAGATAAGAATCTCTTCACCTGAATTGTATGTACATTTCCACCCAGTGGAGCAATGTCAGAGGAAGCCTACTAAAACAGAAAATTAATCAGAATCAAAATTTTAAAACATAACACCAAATAATCCAGGATTTAATAAAAAAAATCACCTCATAATAATAATTAGGAACATATCAAGCTGAATGAGAAAAAACAATTAACAGATTCAAATATGAAGATGACATAGGTGTTAGAATTATCTGACAGGAATTTTAAAGCAGTCACCAAGTGCTTCAATGAGCATTTATGAGCATATTTGAAACAAACAAAAAATAAAATTTAGAAAGTCTCAGCAAAATTTGGAAGTCCCAGCCAAGATATAGATGATATCAAGACGAATCAAATGAAAATTGTACAACTAAAAAGCACATTAAAAGATCTCAAAACACACTAAAAAACACATTAAAAGCAGAATAGATAAAAACAGAAGGAAGAATCCATAAACTTATAGAACAATAGAAATTGCTTCATCTGATGAGAGAAAATAGACAGTATCTGATACACTTTTATCAATGTACATATTTGTTTCTTCCCAACCTAATTGATACATTTATTTCTTAACATTAAAGCATATGATGTTTTTATCTTGTCTATACATGCTCTTTTCTCCTTAAAACATCATAAGTGTTATATACCAGATGTCCTGATAAGCACGACAAAGATGCTGTAACTGTTTGAAAAGTCTGTGTTGCTATCACAGTCTCCTGTTCTATGCATTGTGACTTGCCACTCTGGACACTCTAAGTTGGACTCCTAAGCATATCCCATATTTGAAGGTAAGGAGAGTAGACAAGACTAGTTCCTTGGTCTCAGGATTACTTTGGCCCAGGATTGTCAAATAGAAATTCCAGAGACTCTTTCACATTCTTTATTTTACTGCCTCTATGTGATTGTCTGATAGGTATCAGGAAATTAAAAGACACTCAGATAAGTCTTACCAGATTTCCCTTCCTTCATGTCAGTTGTTTTATGGGGAAATGCAAAGTGGTAATGAGGGAAATGAGATTCTCAGACAGAGTTTAAATTTCACCACTCTCACTTTCTAAATGTGTGACATTGAACAAGATACCTAACTACTTGCTTGTGACCGACTCTTCCATGTATAAAAGTCAAGCACACTGAGAAACATGTTAGTTATTTAATAGATGTCAACTTCATTTTCTATTTTATGGGGAAAAAAAAGGATAATGTTACAAACTTGAAGAGCCAGAATGATGTATAAAGCACAATCAGTTTGAGACTACATTAAGACAAAATGATATAACTATTTGCCTTTTTTCTTTATTTGAACATGAAATAATATTTGATCATTAAAAATAGGTAGGGTCTTCCAAGACTATTTTTTATACCAATACCATGGGACTCTCTGAGGATAATAGGGCATTTTGGTCGAGTACCTCTACCCATTATGAGAGTTTTACCATTTTGTCAGAGTAACTTTCAAATAGGAATATACATACACATTACTCTATTGTTAGCTTGAGCATTTGACATACAGCAAACTAGAAATATTATGTAGAGCATGCCAATATTAATGTGTTATTTCTCCTCATTCAGAAGCTGAAAAAAACTTCTTATCCCTATGAGTCCAAGATAATGAGTTATTATGTTTCTTTGAACTCCCAGAACAATGTGTTATTCAAGTGTTGATCATTTTTGTGCCCTTAATACTCTTATCCCATTTTGTCCTGGACAAGAATAGTGGATTTTGTACTTGGTTCTTTTATTCCTGCTTAATCCTTTGCATGGAGAAGGCAATGGCACCCCACCCCGGTACCCTTGCCTGGAAAATCCCACGGATGGAGGAGCCTGGTAGGCTGCAGTCCATGGGGTCGCTAAGAGTCGGACACGACTGAGCAACTTCACTTTCATTTTTCACTTTCATGCATTGGAGAAGGAAATGGCAACCCACTCCAGTGTTCTTGCCTGGTGAATCCCAGGGATGGGGGAGCCTGGTGGGCTGCCGTCTATGGGGTCGCACAGAGTCAGACATGACTGAAGTGACTTAGCAGCAGTCCTTTGCATATGTGAATTATTTACATTATAAACAGATCTACTTCAAATGATTTCTGAAGGGACTTTACATCTTTCCCACATGCTTAGCAAAAGTTTGCCTCTGTACTTTTGCTTGACCAAGGAGTGATTCTCTCTGAATGAGAACCCACTATCTGTGTTTTTTTCTATCTATTCTGTGATTAATATTCTCTCTACCGATTTAGTTGTTTTTTTTTCCCCCTAAGTCAACTTGGGACAAAATAAATGTTATCTTTAAAAGGAGTTATGTCTCTTGAAGGAATACAGCCAATCATCACTCACTTTATCTCTTTATTCTCAGCTTTTCTTTATGCATCAACTTTATTCTTCTTTGTAATTCTCCATATCCCAAACCTCAGAGCTCTATGTTACTTGTAAAGGTCCTCCATTAAGCTATGAAAGTTAGTTCTATTAGATGTGAAGTAAAAGTCACTCAGTTGTGTCTGACTCTTTGTGACCCCATGGACTATACAGTCCATAGAATTCTCTAGGCCAGAACACTGGAGTGGGTAGCCTTTCCCTTCTCCAGGGGATCTTCCCAACCCAGGGATCAAACCCAGGTCTCCTGCATTGCAGGCGGATTCTTTACCAGATGAGCCACAAGGGAAGCCCAAGAATACTGGAGTGGGTAGCCTATCCCTTCTCCAGGGGATCTTCCTGACCCAGGAATTGAACCAGGGTCTGCTGCATTGCAGGTAGATTCTTTAACAACTGAGCTAGAGGCCGTCTCTACATATAAACAATGACTTTGAAGTCACATCTGATCACCTGCCAAAGTATTTTATACCTCTAATATCAGATCAGTGTTGGGGAGGAAAAACTTTTTTCCTGCTCTCTTAGATTCTATGCCAGGAACCAGGCAAAGTGAACTAACAAATGTCATATTAACAGGAGAACAGGCACACAATATTTATCAATATGTATGTGCACCAGAGGTTACAGAATAGAAATGCAACTAAAAGAAATGGTTAGATTTAGGGATTATGTACCTTTTTTTAAAAAAAGTAAGGAGGAGTTGAGTTTCAAAGGGGGGTAAATTGTCAAGAAATGATTAGGAAGTATATGGAGGGATCTAATGGAAGGTAGGGCTATTTTAGTAGGTTCTGTTTATGCGAACTCATCTTAGTATTGACTCCCTGTCTTCCAAGATAAGAGTTACTTTTCTTTCCCTGGTACAAAGTGGGGGTACCTTCTTCAAAAGGAAATATGTGTCCTGCTTTTAGGCAGATAAGGGGCAGAGCAGAGACCTAGTCCAACATCTTTTGATTTTAAATTGCCTTCAGCTCAAAGTAGTCTTTATGCCAAAGTGACATATTTTGGGGTGGCATATTCCAGTCCTTTAATAAGTCATGAAATGTTCCCTAAAATTCCAGTGGCAAATGAAACTCAATAGCTAAGGGACTTTGTTTCCTGTGGTTTAGTTAAACTGTTAATAACCAAGGTATTCTATTGCTGCTAAGGAATGGGAACGTTTTTTTGATTCAGTTAAACACACCTTAAACATTGCAGACACACAGTTACCTAAGACTGAAGGTTACTGAATTACAAATTTTATGGCAGAAATATACACATACAATTTGGTTAAGGAGACTCATATTTTTCTATGACCCAGATTAAATGTTGTTATCCTGAAATGATCCATTCATTCAGACGAAGTAGAAGATACAAGATACTATTTCATTGCAAACAATAATCTACATTCTCTATTTGTTCCTTCTTGAATTACTTTCCTGGTCTAGCACTGTTTTAACCTCTCTGTTGTACAAATTAGTTTTTTAAAAGTCTCTCTTCTTACTGTGGAGAGGAGCAAAAAATGACCTAAATTGTGATTTCCTTGTATTTCATAATACCTTTAATTGCAAGTACAAAATCCCGAAGCCTGCTGATAGTGTGAAAAGGTTGCACACTGTCTTGTCAGCAAGATTTCTCTTTTTATGTCCTGATTATGCTAGAATATCATCATTGGAACAGTGTGCTTATAAAGGGAACATGAACTGATGAAGAAGAATTTAAAAAACACTACTGTTAAATTAGCCAGGGTGAATTAAAGATACTTAAACTCTGTAATTTACTGTTTTGTTTTGTTTTAAGAAAGACAAATCAAACAATAACTTTAGAAAAATAGTTACTTGAAAAGACAGGCTTTTGATGATAGCATATGAAAAATTAAATCAAATACTCCACCAGTACCCTGGGCATTAATGCATTATGAAGGAATCCCTTTTGTTCTGACAGTTGAAACAGGAAACTATATCCTTTGTCTTGCCCTGGGTCACTGCAGTGTTGCCTAGAAACCCAGTTTCCTAGAGGCATTTGCCCATCAAAGTGCAGTTAAGGTAACATATCTGGTTTTCAGATAGAAATGATGAGAAAGAAGTAGAGTAAAGGTAGATTAAACAAAATTAGTTTTTGTGGGTTTTTTTTTTTTGGTCTGTTTGTTTGTTTATATGTATGTAGAGCCTAAAATTGCTCACAATACCTGAGTACAAATACAGAAAAATTGAGTAGAATTACAAAGAGGAAAAAGCTATAGTGTAATTTATTTTTCCAGAGAACAAAAATATAGGCTTCTCAGTAGTTAAAATTGTTAAGGAACAATGTGTGGAAGCTTATTAACTGCACAGTAAAACAATTAGCAGTTGACTATGTGCCAAGCACTTCCCTTTGAATGTTCCAAGATTAGCCCAGATTGGTTCAGGTTAGCCAACTATATTGCTAATCCAAGTGCTTTGTGGAGTCACAACAAAGACACTTCAAGAGTCTGGACAAATGATGAGGTTGTGTTTGTATGTGGATTATCTTATATTGTTTCTGCTGCATTTGGCCTTTTTATAGCTTTATCTTCTTTCCAATAATAGAGAATAACTAATAAAGCATTGTGAAAATAAAATTATAACTACAAATTCCACTGCCTAGGCTTACCAGATAGAGAAAAAAAATAGTATCTTCAACAAATATTTCACCACAAACATACTTAATATTATATTCACTTCCTAAAACTCCATTAGAGTTTTAGGCAATGAATAGCATTTCAAAAAAAAAAAAAAATATATATATATATATATATAGGATCAGACAATGGCTATCACTGTAAAAGCCCAAAAGGTTATATATTCTTTCACAATTGGTCCCATCATGCTTGAAAAAATTTTGTAAGTGGTTAATCAACCTTGTTGATGTGTTCTATTCTCTTGTTTCTGTTCTCTTGAGAAAGCAGAAATTGCTTACTTCTTCCAGCTACTGCTCCCATGCTTTGTTCTTGAGGGCTCTAGCTGTTACTGACAACCCAAACAGTAATGGCCAAAAGAATACTGAATTTTGTAACTGCCCTCAAATTTTGGAGGAGGAGATGGTTTTTACTTCTAACGAATAATGTGTATTAAGATCCAAGTGGGACATTAGTAGTGATTGACCATCCAGATGACTTCTGAGAGTTACCTAAAGTCTATCACTATGAAAGTGTTTTTATGGGGCATTTGCCATCCATGGACATCAGAAACCTTCTAATTTCTCTTATAAAATTCTTTCTGTTAAATCTGATTGCATTTATCACAGTAACTCTGACATGGACTTCACTGTAACATTTCTAATGAGAGCTGCAGTAAATGAGTTGCTACTGTCTTCTGTTCATTGTTATGGACTTGTAGGGATAAACACTTGGCATTCGGAGTTGTAACTCATACCAGTGTTAAAGAACAACTACGAAAATGCAACAGTTCATTGTTGTCACATTGAACAAGATACAAATGAAATACCCTGTTGAATGATAGGAAGATCAAAAGTATGACATGATGTGATCCAATTATTTTTAGTTTCCTTGGTTTTGTCATTTGGCCCAAAACACACGCTCAGTTTGAACTAGCTATGAAATGGCAGCTGAATAGGACACAGGAATGTCTGGATTCTTTGAGAGCTGACTTAATCTTATTTTACCAAATGGAAAAGACAGTAGTAAGTAATGCATGTACTTGTAAGGGCCAAAATAGATAGATGGTGAAAACTCCAGATGCATTTCTACAGATAGAATATAGGAAGAAAGATTTAAATCATTGCCTGCATGACCTAACCAGGGTTAGGTTGCTTAGTAATTAATTCCCTTGTTCAAGTTAAATATTACTATGTGCTACTTCAGAAAGAATAATTTTTTTTTGTCTTTGTTTTGAACATATAAGTGATAAGCACACTCAAATTACGCTTAGTAGGTTATTCATGCTTAATTAATAAATGAACTTAAATTCATTTTTGGTCTTTGCCTGCAAAGAAAATCAACACCCAAAACAAAACAACAACAAAAATAGCTCACTTGCAACCTAGATCAAATATCCTCTTTATTTTCCTGTTCGCAGCAGGATCGGGACTGCATTGAGCCAAGACAGCCGTGCTGTGTTGAAGCTGTTTGTCTTTTAAGGTTCAGTGAAAACCCTGTGAGGTTCTGACCTTTCCCACAGACAGGATGCATTTGGGGCTGTTTTAGCATTTGCTGTGTGTGCCTCAGGATTCTGTTATAAATGGTTGAGCAAATCACCAAACCCTCAACTTCATGCCATACAAAAGAAAATTAGTTTCAAAATAATAATTCCCATATGAGAACACACACACATTTTAGCAAACTAGTCCCGAGTAAATAGTTGAATTTAAATGCATTCTTTTATTTATTTATTTTTTTCAAATCTAGAGTTTAAACATTTCTGTTGCCAATGCTGACGGTCAAGTAGAATACACACCTGTGCTCTGTTTGAATGGACTATTACTATGAATACTGAATGACAAATAATAAAGAGAATGAGAATGTGCAGTCACCAATCTTACAGCTGGGCAAGCGAAGTAGGACAAGGGGGTACTCTGGAGTCAGAAAGACCTAGACTTTAAAATGAACTCAGTTAGTAGATGTGTGAATTTGGCCAACATACATATCTTTATAAGATTCAGGCTCCTGACATGTAAAGTGTACATAATCATACATCATAAAGTTTTCAAATAAGCACATATCTAAGTGTCTACCACAAAACAGGGACTCAAAAATTCAATATTAAAATAAGGACAAAATTAAATTATATAATTTAATATATAAGAGTAATATAATTACTATTTTATAAACACTTTGGCATTATTTACAATATTGCTCTCATGCTTTTATAATTTTGTGTGTGTGTGATGTATTTGTTATTTACACACTCTATAATTATTAGGAGGGAATTGCTCCAACCAAATATACCAGTGAATAATTGATGACCAACTACAATTGTCAGTTTTCAATGCTCATCTAACTTGGGCTCTCTGTGGTAATTAGCACTTGTGACTTTTTTTCTTCTTAGCTGTCTTCTCCCCTGGAGTATGTGGCAGAATGTATTTTCTAAGAATTGTTGCAGCAATCACTCCCATTCCTCATGCCCTTTTAAACTAAGACTTCATGTTTGTTCCATGGAGAGGTGGTGTCTATGTCCCTGCCCTTGAAATGGGGAGGGCTGATGTGATTGTTTGGACCAATAGAGTATAGCAGTAGGATGCTATGTGATTTCTAAAGCGATACAGCTTCTGCTTACTCTATGGAATAAGTCATCTGAAAGCTATCAGTCGAGATTTATACCATCGCTTATCCTAAACTACCATACTAGGCAAAAGCTCAGACTAGCTCTTTGGAGAAGCTCTGACAAGAAGACCTGAGAAAATTGAAAGGACTCAACTAGCCCCAGTTACTTCAGCTCCCAGCTGTGCTTGTTCCAACTGCTGTCTGACTGCAACCTCGTGAGAGATGCTAAACCAGAATGATGCTACTCATCCTTTCCCATGTTCCTGAATCACAGAAACTGTGAGCCAGTAAGCTGATTTTGTTGCTTGAAACCACTGAATTTGGGATGGATGCAGAAATGTAAAAGCAGAACAGACTGTTTGCTGTAAGAACTCCTGTCTCGCCCTCTGTCTCTGGCATGCCTCTTCTCTAGCATGATCACAAGTTTCTGTTTCCTCCTGCCACCCTTTAAATATTGATGCCCATTAGGGTTTTATTCACAGCCTTTACCTCTCTGCTTTATACATATTCTTCTGCAGATGTTTCGTTTGCTGTCATGACTGCAAATATCACCTAAATTTCATTGAGTAACATACTAGGAGTAGATAGCAAAATTATTTGAATAAATCCTAGCAGAAAAATTTCCAACTTTGATGAAACCTCTATAAGCCTACAGATCCATGAAGCTCAATAACTTGAAGCATGAGACAAAGAACAACAAAAGTCTACTAAAGTACAACATAGTAAAATTTGGTAAAATCAGTGACAAAAGGAAACTCCTAAAAGTAGTCACAGATAAAATGACATCTTAGATACAGAGGAATAAAGTGGCACATTTCTCATTGGAAACAATGCAAATGAGAGCTTAGCCCCAACTTTAAAGGACGGAAAGAAAATAACCTGACAACCTAGACTCTCCATTCAGTGAAAATATCTTTTGGAACTGATGGCAAATTAAGACTTTGTTTAAGAAACTCAAAAGCTGAAAGAATTAATCAGTTAGTATACTTGCAGTGCAAATGTTAAAGGAAGTCCTTCAGGCCAAATTAAAATTAGATAAGATTGAATCTGAATCTGCACAAAGAACTGAAAAGAACTGGAAAAGGTAACTACATGGCTAATTATACTGTTTTTCTTAATTTTCAAATCCCATTAAAAGATTATTGACTATTTAAAGCATTAATGATAAAACTATATTGTGGACTTTACAGCATATTTGAAATAAAATGTATACTACAATGCAGAACCTAGAATTTACTCTAGTATGATATATAGTTCTTATAGCACATGTGAAATATTACAATATTATGTAAAGATAGAATATGATAAGTTAAAGATGGACACTAATAGTGCACACTGAAGTAAGCTGTAGTGTCTGTATTAATTAATATGTCAAAGTATATTTCAAAGCAAAAAATATTATTAGGGATAAAGAGAGACATTTTATATTAATAAGGGGAGGTCAATTCCTTAAGAGAATCTAAAACTCACGAATGTTTATAGATCAATAGCAAAGCTTCAGAATATGTAAAGCAAAAACCAATGGAACTGAAAGAAGAAGACCTCAAATCTGCAAATATAGTTAGAGATTTCAACACCGATCTCTCAATAAAATGAAAGTCTGTAATGTTGTGAAAGACTTCAACAATGCTACCAAATTTCTCACCTAATTGTTATTTTTATAATATGCCAATCAGCAATATCAAGATGCAAATTATTTCTAGATACACATAGAATGTTTATCAAGACAGACCATCTTGATAAATTTAAAAGCATACAAATCTTATCAAATACATTCTCAGGATCCTATCATGCATTTCCTGAATATGATACAATAAAATTAGAATATCAGAAAGGAATTTTGAAAAACTTGAAATATTTGAAACCAAAATAGCATACTTGAGGAACAGATAAAGGTTATCTGTTAGAGAAAAAAAAAAGTACAACTGACAGTATATTTATTGTGAAAGACTAATTGGTTTGTCACCACAATTACGAACAAGGCACAGATATCTGGTCTTACCACATCTAATCAATGTGATACTAGAAGTTCTGAAAAACGCCGTCTGTATCTACACAAAGGACTGAAGAGCTCTAGAAATTATAATTATATTAGGAAAGTCTTTTTTTTTAATTCAATTGGATAGAAAAAATTAAAACTATGTACACTTGCATATAACACACCTTCTATGTAGAAAGTCTGTGGAATATACAAGAAGTTAATAGGACTAACAAGTATGTTTAGCTAGATTATAGGCTATAAGCGTGATTTATGTATAAATCAAGTGTATTTTGTGTATTAGTAACAACCAGGACATGGATTTTTTCCTTTTTTAGGAAATGAAATTTTAAGGAAAATATGTAAAAGAGCTGAAAATAGCCTCACAAATATACTAAATATTTGTACCCTGTCCTAGGTGGCACTAGTGGTGAAGAGCTCGACTGCCAATGCAGGAGACGAAAGAGACGCGGGTTTGATCCCTGGGTCGGGAAGATCCCCTGGAGAAGGAAATGGCAACCCACTCCAGCATTCTTGCCTGGAGAATCCCATGGATGGAGGAGCCTGGTGGGCTACAGTCCATGGGGTCACAAAGAGTCAGACATGACTGAGGACACCATCCATCCAAATTGCTGACAGAAATTAGAGAACTAAGTAGATGGAGAGATACATAATGTTTATGATTCAAAAGACACAATATTTTTAAAATGTCAGTTCTCCCAGTTTTATCTATGGGTACAATTCACTCCTGATCAAAAGCTCAGCAGACTTAAAGAAATACTGACAAATTGCTCCTAAAATGTATATGGAAATGCAAAGAAACTACAATAAAATAAAACACCTTTAAGAAAAATAAAATTGGAAGACTTACACCACCAGATGTCAAGCCTCATTATGAAGCTATAGTAATCAAAAGGACTGTGGTATAGGCATCAAATAGACAAATAGATCATTGGACAGAATAGAGGGTCCAGAAAAGACCCAAACATGTATGGTCAGTATTTATTTAAACATTTACAGGCAATGAGTGGAGAAGCAATTGCTTTTTCAATAAACAGTGGTGGAATAATTGCTATTTATATACAAAATATAAACCTTCTCATATCTCATGCTAGATATAAGAAATTATTTTAAGATGGATCATAGACCTCATTATAAAACCTAAAACTATAAAATTTTCTAGAACAAAAACATGAGAGAAACATCTTTGGTATATTAGGGAAAAATTTTATTGATGCTAGAAATATGATGCACACACATAGAAAAAATTGATACATCTGATCTTTTTGATATTAAAACTTAGATTCTTCAGAAGATACTGTTAAGAGAATGAAAATACAGCCTGCAGAATAGGAGAAAATATTGGCCAATCATGTCTTATCAAATGACCCATGTCTATCCAAAGTAAATAAAGAACACTCAAAATTCAAGAAAAAAATAAAATTAAAAAATCATGAATAAGAGATTTCAATAGACTCACTGCCAAAGAAATTATGCAGATTGAAATTAAGCACCTCAGTTAGTCATGAGAAAAATGCATCTTAAAACCACAATGAGATACCCGTACACATGGCTAAAATGGAAAAAAAAAAAAGCAATTGTTAACAATGATGTAGAGGTACTGGAACTATCATACACTCTTGATGAAACTGTAGAATGTTATAATCATTTCAGAAAATTCATTAGTTTCTTTAAAGGTTAAATATACACCTGTTATAACACAGCTGTTCTATGCCTAGATATTTAAACAAATGATGTTACAGTCTATGTCAGTGCAAATAATTGTACATGAATGTTCACAGAACTTTATTTGTAATAGCCTAATATGGAAAATGACCAAAAAGTCCATCAGCATGGATGAACAAATTGTGGTATATCTATACAATAGAATATTATTAAACAATAAAAAGAATAAACTATTGATGCATACAATATAAATAAATCCTAAAATAATTATCCTGAGTGAAATAACCCAGGCAAAAAATGCATACATATTGCATGACTTCATTTTCACAATATTCCAGAAAATTCAAACAAATATATAGTGACAGAGAGCAAACTAGTAACTTCAGGAGGCATGGATACTGAAGGATTCTAGAGGGTTGCAGAGAATTACAAGTAACTTTGAAGGGGTGATAGATATATTCATGGACTTCCCTGATGGCTCAGATGGTAAAGAACCGGCCTGCAATGCAGAAGACTCACGTTAGATCCCTGGGTCAGGAAGGTCCCCTGGAGTAGGAAATGGCAACCCACTCCTGTATTCTTGCCTGAAGAATTCCATGGACAGAGGAGCCTGGCGGGCTGTAGTCCACAAGTTGCAAAGGGTAGGATACAACTAAGTGATTAACACTTGAACTTTTAGGTGTATTCATTTTCTTGATGATAATGATGATTTCACACATGAACACATATGCCAAAATTTATCAAATTTTCATCTTAAATATAAGCAGTATTGTATGTCATTTATGCCTCGGTGAATCTGTTTTAAAAACTGAAACTAAAACCTATAGGAGAATCACATTCTGTTATTTGACTTTAACTATGCGACTTTTTGATGATGATGCTTTTGAACTGTGGTGTTGAAGAAGACTCTTGAGAGTCCCTTGGACTGCAAAGAGATCAAACCAGTCCGTCCTAAAAGAAATCAGTCCTGAACATTTGTTGGAAGGACTGATGCTGAAACTGAAGCTCCAATATTTTGACTACCTGATGCAAAGAGCTGATGTTAGAGAAGACCCTGATGCTGGGAAAGATTGAAGGCGGGAGGAGAAGGGGACGACAGAGGATGAGATGGTTGGATGGCATAAGCGACTCGATGGACATGAGTTTGGGCAAGCTCGGTGAGTTAATGATGGACAGGGAAGCCTGGCATGCTGAAGTCCATGGGGTCACAAAGAGTCGGACATGACTGAGCCACTTGATTGAACTGAACTGATGTGACTTTTCAGCAGTTTATTTAATCTGTGCCCCTGTTTCCTTGCCTGTAAGTTTAGATCATTATATGTAGCTTGCTGTTGTGTGCTTTGGTGTTTGTTAAATGAACTAATGTCTGTAAACCTCTTAGGGTGCTTGGAATGCAATACAAGAATTAGTTATCAACTATACTTATTTTGTAGGGAAAGACAATAAATTCCTCACAGCTCATAGATAACATCTTTTCCTGATTTAATGGAAGTCTATTCCTTCCTCCATTTCCATGGAACAAGGCATAGCTACATGCTTGTAATTTAAGAATTTATTCAGAATTGCATTTTATTTAGGCTTTATTTCAAGAGACTTGAATGTTAAAGACATATTTTTGGAGGTCTTCTAAAGACATTTGCCATATTTTCTCATTTATTTTCTTCTAGATTGTATGCCAATATGGTATGCTCTAGCTCAATAGAATGCCTCTCTATATCCCTATAAATCATGGATCCAGCAGTTTTTCCATTGATAGTTATTATTCAGCAATTTTACTGTTTTTAAGAATGTTTCATTCTGGAATTCCACTTGTATCTGAAGTACCATAAACTATAAAATTTTGTAAACGTAAATTACTATGGCCAGTACAATCTTACAAAAACAGAAAATGGCATCAAAGAGCTGGAGACATGTTTCAACCCAACCCAAGATTGCTGGCAATAACAAGGATTCTTCCATGCTATCCACAGTATATTTTATTATTAACAGTATCACTGGGCCGAGATGCCATATCTGAGAGACCAACTAAGTATGCTTGTTTTTTGTTTTTTTTAAGTCGAACTGAAAGCAGCTGCATTTCTGTTTGAATTGCTCCCTGAGCTCTCCTGCAAATATATAAAAGGATGTTATAAATAAGTTAGGAGGTGATTATTCTCATTTGTCAGTGGAGGCAGCGTAAGTGAAAGCTGCAGCAGGGAAGCACAGAGGCAAAATATTAGGAAATCCTTCATAATTGTAGACTGAGTTAATCATTCAGAGGATATTCTCAGGGAACCTGAGGAAATACTTGAGGCTGAGAATAATATATTTTTGTTGGGAGAGATAGAAAGAAGGCGATACATCTTTTCTGAGATGAGGTGCAGGATGCTATAACTTGAACCTCTGATATTACTAAATCAATATGAACAAACTGAATGACGCTTCAGCCCTAAAAGTATGTACATCTGTGAGGGTGCTTGTGTGTGCCTGTGTGCTGAGGTGGGGTTGTACATTACATGCAAAGAGTGGAGAATTTGCATAGCTGCAAGGCTTTTACTATCCGGCCCTTACCCACCTGTTCTGCCAGAACATTGCTCCAACTCACCCTGCTCTATACCTCTCATCGGTCCTTCAGTTTCAGCAGAAACTGCTACATCTCTATTTCCTAAACATGAACTCTTGACATCCATCTAGTTCCTCTGCATGTTAACTCCTAATCTTCCTGTTTGAATTTCCATTCTTTGCTTAATTATCTGTTACAGTGTCGCATTATCTGTGCTATCTTCTCCTGTCTCTCTAGGGTGACATGGGAACTCCCGCCTCTCTGTTCACATAATATTTTATATGTGCTTCTATTGTGGCCAGCTATTCACCAGAATCGCAGGGGTTGGCTCTTTCCAGAAGGAAGCTTTTGAAGACATGGGTCATATTTTCTTTTTCTTTCTCTCATTGGTGCTAAACCAGTGTTTGACATTGTAGTTAGTGTTCTTTATAGGCTTGTGGGATGAATGACTAAATAGACAAATGAACAACCATGGGACCTAAAGAGGCAGAAAACAAGTGCAAGGCTCCAGGAGACTTTAATGCTGGCAGTAGCAACAGCCATCCATTTACTGTGCTCGTCTCTAGCGGCTACTCCTGACCTTGCTTCCAGAGCTTTTCATGTCTCTCAGCCAATCCTGAATTACTGGGGAGCCTGGCCTTGTAATCATTTGAATATGTTTTTCAAAAAGTACTTGATGTTAGAAAGAATCAGCGGCAGGAACTCAGCTAAAATAAGATGATTTACATGGTCAAAGAGACACTAAAATCAAGTAGATGAAATCAGGAAATGAAAAATTCAAGGTTGTAATAACCTCTAATGGAAAAGAATCTGAAAAAGTATGCATGTATAACTGAATCGCTTTGCTATACACCTGAAACTAACATAACATTGTACATCAACTGTTTTTCAATAAAAAATGTTATATAAATTCAAGGGAAAATGTAAAAAAAAGGAGACTATTCAAAGAAGACAAACATTTTAATATTTTTTTTAAATCTTTAGGTAAAATGTACAAAGTAAGTTGTGTGCATATGTACCAGTCGCTTCAGTCATGTCTGATTCTTTGTGACCCTATAGACTGCAGTCCTCCAGGCTCTTCTGTCCATGGGATTCCCCAGGCAAGAATACTGGAGAAGGTTGCCATGCCCTCCTCCAGGGGATCTTCCCAACCCAGGGATCAAACTCATGTCTCCTGCATTGCAGATGGTTTCTTTACCCACTGAACTACCTAGGAAGCCCATAAAATAAGTTACCAAATTCAATTATCTTTAAGGAAAATTAGAATAATTTTAAAATTATTAGACTGTTAGAATAATCTTTGATGAAATGTACAATATATAGAATTGTCCAGGTTTAAAAAAAAACCCTTCTTTTATACTATAATATTCCAGAAAATAGTCCAAGTTATTTTGCAAAAATTTCTATGAAAATATATGAGCATCATGGACTCATTCTCACATGGTATGTGTGATCACATGTTCCCAGTATCTGTCACTGTATAACAAACTATCTCCAAATTCCATACTTTAGTGACTTACAAAGCCACTCAGTTTATCATCATCTCTAATACAGATTGGCACAGCTCAGACAGGCTCTTCTTACTTGGATCTTTCATGTGGTTGCAGGCAGAAGGCGGCTCAGGTGGCAGTCCGGGCTCTTCAGTTGACAACCCAAAAAATCTGCTTCTCCTGCATCTCTTTGTGTCTCTTTATAGTATCTCCATGTGGTTTCCCCAGCGTAACAGACTCAGGTGATATTCTTACTTGGTGGCTTGGAGCTCCAAAGTTGTGTATCCCCAAAAAGGTGGAGGCCCATTTCTTTTGTGGCTTCAGAAGCCATGCAGAGTCACTTCCACCACATCTACTGATCAGGACCATCACAAAAACTCTCAGGTTCAAGGGAAAGTGGCAGACTCTTCTGTTGATGGGCAGACATTTTGGAATCATCATACACTTTTCAAGTACAGGTCAAAACACATGCACATATAGGGTTATCGTTACCATCTTTCTAAATTCCATATATATGTGTTAGTATGCTGTAATGTTCTTTATCTTTCTGGCTTACTTCACTCTGTATAATGGGCTCCAGTTTCATCCATCTCATTAGGACTGATTCAAATGAATTCTTTTTAATGGCTGAGTAATATTCCATGGTGTATATGTACCACAGCTTCCTTATCCATTCATCTGCTGATGGGCATCGAGGTTGCTTCCATGTCCTGGCTATTATAAACAGTGCTGCGATGAACATTGGGGTGCCGATAACCCTATATGCAAAACAGAAAAAGAGACACAGAAATACAGAACAGACTTTTGAACTCTGTGGGAGAAGGTGAGGGTGGGATGTTTCAAAAGAACAGCATCTATACTACTATGGTGAAACAGATCACCAGCCCAGGTGGGATGCATGAGACAAGTGCTCGGGCCTGGTGCACTGGGAAGACACAGAGGAATCAGGTGGAGAGGGAGGTGGGAGGGGGGATCGGGATGGGGAATACGTGTAACTCTATGGCTGATTCATATCAATGTATGACAAAACCCACTGAATAAATAAATAAATAAAATAAATAAATAAATACATTAAAAAAAAAAACACATGCACAAACACACATACACACAATTCCTTTCAGGCTTTCAGTTACTGGGTGCCATGAATTTTCAGTATGATTCAAACATGCTTTTAGAACTGCTCTTGCCTTGCTAATATGCATGACCTCCATAGGTGTTTAAATGGAACTTTATCAAGTGAAAATGGCAATAAATTAGAATGAGATAATAACTTCTTTACTACCTATTTTTAGAGAGCTCAATTCCTAGAGAGATTTTATAAAGTGCAAATGATTGCAATGGGATTGAGGTACTCTCTTTGACACTCTATCACAGACAGAGGTTGCTTGGGAAACAGCAATTGCCAACTGTTTTGCATCCAGGGGCTTGTTTGACGGGATAACTGATTTTTCCTGGTCCCTGTTCTCTCTTTACTTGCTGCAGTATCTCTGGCCAGATTCCCACTTGGAGATTTTAGATTCATGCCTTATTTTCAGCTCTCTTTAGAAAAAAAAAATGACGGAAGCTGCTATCACTCCACTGCAAATCAAAATAAAGCCATGAAAGCCAAAGCAGTCACTCAGATTACTTTACTTAAAATCATTTTAGAAAGCAATTACTGTTCATTGAGACCATCACAGACACTGCGGCAGTGTCATCAATCCCCGCCCACCCCCGCCCCCCAGCCACATTTGTCCCCTGAGAATTCCCTTTTCTACAAAGTTTACCACAAATATATCTGTTTATATTGTGTTTGTATCTGTGCTTTATACATAAAAATAATAAGTTTTTCTTTTCACCCTCCCACCCAGAACTAATTTTTCTACTTTGGGGGCAAGGCCATCTCTGGTGATATGCATGCCCTATAGGCTTATATTTAATCTAATTAAATTAATTAAAACAGCAAGTTAGAGACACCACTGTTGTCTGAAAAGTGTGCGTTTACATATTGGCATCTTCAAAGTATTTGTATCCAATACATCTATATAATTGAGTTCTTGTATCTAAATATATGTACATAAGACCTAGAGATAATTCTACTGCCAGCCAAAGAGAACAAGAGGGAGGTGTCAGTTTACATCGTTTAGACATTGAAGTTTATCACTGAAAGTCAGAGTCAACGTTCAGAAAGAGGACTTTGAGAGATGTGAGAAAAAGCAGCCATTGTTGGGCCATAGGATACAAAAGCTCCTGTCAACTCCCTTCTTTATCTGAATAGTCATCTTTGAGAAGAGCAGATTTCAAAAGGAGATCTAGCAGGCTTCACAACTTTGTCTAAACTTCGAACATTGCCATGATTCAGATCCAATCATGCTGTTGTTACGTGGAGCTGCATTCCAGGTTAAATGGTCAAATCATTTTCAGGTCAGAATGTTATGGGATGTATCATTGGCAGTGAAGGTGAGTTTAATGTAGACTTTCCCTTTCATGCAGAGAGAAAGGGTTCTGGCTTGTGACTGTCAAACTATATGTGTAGTATTTGCTATCTCATTACTAGGGTGTTCAGATGTGTGCTATTATAGATTCTCAGTGTATGAATACAAGCCCATTCAATCTTAGGTTGTGTTGAGCGTTTTTGGAGGGCTCTATTTAAAATCACAAAATTTGAGTAACCATTGACTCGAGAAAGGCTTATGTTTAGATTAAAATGAAGGTGAGATAAACTGGCTAGATTTCCAGCTTCTGTGGTCACCACTGGGAGAGCCACTTGTTCTCTTAGTGGAAACACTGAATTCTCTCCCTGGATTGGACTTATAATCACTCCCTCGGTGAGGTCTCTCCTGACTCCTTCCTTCCTCATCCCACAATTGCCCACTCTGTCCTATGTCTCAAATGTGCCAGTGTGCCCTCTGCATGAAGCTACTGTGGGTACCATCTTCCTTGTAGGTCTGCCTTGCTGGCTCCCCACTACACACCGACCAAATGAAGCCTCTAAATAGTCAGACACCACAGTTGTTTTTATATCCCCATTTGGCAGCCGAGTGCTGCACTAGGAAAATCGTTTTGAAGAAAGGCAGACACACTGGCAGGTTGTTCTAAATAAGTTTAACAGATTTTCTTTGCAGCAAATCTGGTAAGGTCTCAATATCAGCTCCTGACACTGGCCATTCTCACTCCAAAGACACCAGCATTAAACGGGACAAGGCCACTTTTCCCTGCTCATTAGAACAAAGGTATAATTATAATTCATAACTCCACTCTCCTTTTCTTTGTCATACAGGAAACTCTGGAAGGAAAAAAAAAAGTAGCTGATAGGGTGTCTGTCAAAGGGGAGAGAATTTGTATTTAGTTGAGTTGCGATTGTATTTTTATGGTCGTACTAATGCCTTTGGAGGGATAGTCCTCTTCAGCGACAGGATAGAAACTTGTCTCATTTTCTCTTACCAGCCCCTATGACTTCATATAGAATTCCAGAATTCTGATAAACTGTCATGTGGAAAAATGATAAAGTGATTTATGCTCAATTTTGCTGGAAGGGAAAAATGCAAGGGCTGTCAGTCTGGGTCTTGAGAACAAATGAGTTACAGTTCATGAGGCAGCTCAATAAGGCTATCATTTCCCATCAGCTCCCATCACTGACAGCCCAGATTTAGTAGCTGGAGAATGGAAAGGGGGCTGAGGTTTGGTGCCAGGTGAATCAGCGCTGTTATTCTATCAGCCAGGTTCGCACAGACATGAGGCTACCATGAATATTTGATGGCGGTGTCTTCCCAGAAATGCTCATGAAACACAGCATTACTTTCCTTCCATTTGCTGGGAGCCTGTCCACTCTATCCATGTGCATCTTTTTGAAAAATGACCACTTGTAAACCACAGAGGCATTTGGGATTGTTTGTTTTTGCTGTTCCAGCTGGTGGCGTGTTCCTCTTGGCAGTCTGTGCAGGCAGTACACTAATTCATTGTCCTCCGGCCTCATAGGATGAAGTGAAAAATCCCTCATCTACTGAGATGCAATATACATTACATCTGTCATTATCCATCTGACACAGTGGCAGCGAGCGGACAGCCTTCAAGCCCCCTCTGTGCTCAAAGAAAACCGACTTTGATCTATGGCATTTGCTGCGTTCTCCAGGAAAACAAAAGGTGGAGAGGTGGAGATAGATTTAGATTAGGCCTAAAAATAGTTGCTGTCGATTTTCTTTGAAGTTGAAATACATAATTCTGTAAATTCTAAACTGTCATAGGCCTCTCTTCCTGAGACATTTGGTTTCTGTGGGCTGGGGAGGCCTACCTCAGCATCTCGTAGGGGCTGGGTTACTTTTAAAGTACATTAAACTTTGGTCTCTTGAGCTAGGAAAATGTATTTCTAAAATCTCTAGGGGAAAATTTAGTGTTTATTTTGATTTCAAAATCATCTCTGGATGATTTCAAATAAACCTTATCTATTTCACCATTTCCCCAATTGTAATCTGTAGTATACTAACTCAAAAAGAAAATGATAAGGTATTTTGTGAACATTTGGGAAATTAGGGGCATACAGCAAGAGGGAAATTTTTGGGCTGTTGGATATTTTGTTTGCCTTTCTCCTGGTGCTACATAGGCAGATTGTATCATTGCATCATGAAATTTTAACTTCTTTTAAGAAATTAAGTACTCAGTCTACTGAAATATTGAACAAAAATATGTTCCTTTGTATGATTATGATGTCAGCTGCTGTCCACCAGTCATTTCTCTACTGCGAATGCCTTAATCTCTTAGGATAACTTTTGAGGCACTTACTTGGGGCAACATAAGTGTGTGAGATGCCATATAGAGTTGGGTATGCAAAGAGTGGGCCAAAAAAAGCTAAGGAAATATAAATTTTGAGTTTTTGCTTGTGTGTTCATTTATTCAACAATATTTATTCAGCAGGTCTTATATACAGGGAATCTCTTTGCTCCTCTGAATCTCTGAATAGAGTTTTGAATTTTGTAGCTGGTAAATCAATCAGGAGAGACAGCAACAAAAGCAAATTATCAGAAAAAGTTTCAGAAAGTCACAAACACTTGAAGAGAACTAATCAGAGTGACTAGTTACTGAGTTCGCTTTTCGAGTCAAGGATGTTTTCTGAGGCAATGGCTTTTATTTATTTTTTTTTTCCGTTTACTTTTATTAGTTGGAGGCGAATTACTTTACAATATTGTAGTGGTTTTGTCATACATTGACATGAAGCAGCCATGGATTTACATGTGTTCCCCATCCCGATCCCCCCTCCCACCTCCCTCTCCACCCGATCCCTCTGGGTCTTCCCAGTGCACCAGCCCCGAGCACTTGTCTCATGCATCCAACCTGGGCTGGTGATCTGTTTCACCATAGATAATATACATGTTTCGATGCTGTTCTCTCAAAACATCCCACACTTGCCTTCTCCCACAGAGTCCAAAAGTCTGTTCTGTACATCTGTGTCTCTTTTTCTGTTTTGCATATAGGGTTATCATTACCATCTTTTCTAAATTCCATATATATGTGTTAGTATGCTGTAATGTTCTTTATCTTTCTGGCTTACTTCACTCTGTATAATGGGCTCCAGTTTCATCCATCTCATTAGAACTGATTCAATATGGCTGAGTAATATTCCATGGTGTATATGTAAGCACACCCGCTTACCTTATCCATTCTGGATATCTGCTTGATGTCGGGTCCGTCCTAGGTTGCTTCCGGATGTGCTGGCTATTATAGATAACAGAGATGCCCTTGCGATGAACATTGGGGTGCACGTGTCTTTTTCAATTCTGGTTTCCTCAGTGTGTATGCCCAGAAGTGGATTGCTGGGTCATATGGCAGTTCTATTTCCAGTTTTGTAAGAAATCTCCACACTGTTCTCCATAGCGGCTGTACTAGTTTGCATTCCCACAAAAACAGTGTAAGAGGGTTCCCTTTTCTCCACACCCTCCCCAGCATTTACTGCTTGTAGACTTTTGGATAGCAGCCATCCTGACTGGCGTGTAATGGTACCTCATTGTGGTTTTGATTTGCATTTCTCTAATAATGAGTGATGTTGAGCACCTTTTCATGTGTTTGTTAGCCATCTGTATGTCTTCTTTGGAGAAATGTCTGTTTAGTTCTCTGGCCCATTTTTTTGATTGGGTCATTTATTTTTCTGGAATTGAGGTGCAGGAGTTGCTTGTATATTTTTGAGATTAATCCTTTGTCTGTTTCTTCATTTGCTATTATTTTCTCCCAATCTGATGGCTGTCTTTTCACCTTACTTATAGTTTCTTTTGTAGTGCAAAAGCTTTTAAGTTTCATTAGATCCCATTTGTTTATTTTTGCTTTTATTTCCAATATTTCGGGAGGTGGGTCATAGAGGATCAAGACAGAAATATAGATCAATGGAACAGAAGAGAAAGCCCAGAGATAAATCCACAAACCTATGGACACCTTATCTTCGACAAAGGAGGCAAGAATATACCATGGAAAAAAGACAACCTGTTTAACAAGTGGTGCTGGGATAACTGGTCAACCACTTGTAAAAGAATGAAACTAGAACACTTTCTAACACCATACACAAAAATAAACTCAAAATGGATTAAAGATCTAAATGTAAGACCAGAAACTATAAAACTCCTAGAGGAGAACATAGGCAAAACACTTTCCGATATAAATCACAGGAGCCAATGGCTTTTAAACTGAAATCTAAAGGACTGGAAGGAATGAAGCATCTGAAAGTCTCCAGAACATTCCGAGGAGGAAATAGCTAGTACAGTAGCCTTAGGATAGGAACTGATTAGTATGTTTGGGAAGTCAAAAGGAAGCCCCAGGTCAGATCACAGATGTCTTGGTAAGCCAATGAGTTGGTCTAGAGCATAAAGCCTCCAGTTCTGTTTCTGGCCCCTGAGAGTCAGATACATTTACTAAGCTCCTCTTAAAAAGGAAAAGGAACTTTTTGTTGATGATTAATCTAAACAACCATGATAGCCGATGTTAAAGCAGTGCTTATAATGTGTCAGTTATGGTTCTAAGTCCTCTATATATACATTAAATATTTTAATCCTCATAACAGCTCTATGAGGTCAGATATTTTTAGTAGCCTTCTTACTATATGAGAGGAAACAGAATCACAGAGATTTTAGATGTACTTTGCACAGTCTCACAGTAAGGAAATTTCTGAGTTGAAATTTGACCCCCAGTGGTTTGGCTCCAGCACTTATGTCCTTATTAGAAGACTTGTCAGACTTAGAGGAAGCCTTTCCTAGATGTTTTTTCTGAACTGCATGTGAATGTACAATTTTCACCGCTGAGATCAAACAGTAACAAAGTGTTATGTTTTTCTCGAATGCTTCTTTCATAGGTTTAATGAATCTTTTATATTAAAAAGTTTCAAAGCTTAACATTCTTTAGTCCAGAGAGACCAGTTGGAAATCTGATCTTCAGATATACAAATTATAAAATAAAAACCCTAGATTATATAAGAGTATTTTCCTCATAATTCTTGAATTTAAAATCCCCAATGTAAAGTTCTCAAGGAAGAAATATTGGATTTTTTTCACTTTTTAAACTTAAACATATGGCAGAAACTAACAGAACATTATAAAGCACTTATATTCTAATAAAAATTAGAAATAAAATATTGATATAAAATGTTTTAAAAATCTTCTGAACTTAATCTAGTCAGAATACTGAGTCAAATGAAAGGCATTAAACTGGCAAAAAAAATTTTAATTGATATAGCTTTACCTTTCTGCTTAACCAACAACTAAAATATTTTATGCCTTAAGTGTTTTTATTTGATACATTGATGGAAATGATATACTGAGTCTTGTTGGATTTATACTTTATATACTTTCATTTGATGACAAAATATCATTTATTAAAACTAGCTAAAAACAGTCCTCCACTTTATTCCCATAAGATTGTGGCAGATGCTTATCCTAGCCCCTCCTTAGAAGAAACTCAAATAAGAACCACCAGAAACAAAGACTTTTTCAGTTAAAGCCATTCTTCCAAATCCATAAATGCTTATTTTTTCTACCATTGCAATATCTTAAAATACAGTATTTTAATTTGTTAAATTCAGTACTGATTTAATGCATAATAGTCAATAAGAGGTGTCAATAAATAGAATTTAGTTTGTGTCCATTCATATAAACAAATGACAGTTTTTGAAAATCTGAAACATATGTGAATAAAGCTTTCATCCCCAGTATTAGAATTCAGTAAGAGTAAGATGTCCCTTGGTATCCCTTTTTCTCTGATGTTACTCCAATGTACCCTCAGGGTATGTCCCGAATCCCACCCTTTCCCTCACGGCTTCTGCTACTCCTCATTCTGAGCCATCAGCTCCTTCCCATCCTCTCACTGGGCCCTACTTCTGTTCACAAGGCAGGGGCCGAAGTGATCCTTCTAGAGTGTTTACCCCATCAGTCACTCCTCTGTCAAACCCATCAAGTGGCTTCCATTCCTCTTATGTACAAGCCTGCAGTGGCTGGAAGACTCTTCTGGATCGGCTGCGTCTCCCCACCGGGTGCATCACCTGAGCTCCTTACTCTCTCCCCTTCTCCCTCCGTGTTAGTTACACTGGCCTCCAAAGCTCCAGGCACACCGTGTCTTAGGAATTTTCCACCTACTCTTTCCTCTCCTTGGGAAAGCCTCCTTCTAGGACATACGCATGACGGACTCTCTAAATCCTATATCTTTCCAGAGAATCTCACCCTAACTACCCACTTTAACATTTTCATCTCCTCATGGGTGCTTCTTTCACTCCAGTCCAGGTAGCTCTGTTCTATTTTTTTTCCCCCCCAAAGCATTTAACATCTACTGTCATACTATATGGGGCTTCCGGGGTAGCTCAGTTGGTAAAGAATCCACCTGCAATGCAAGAGTCTCCAGTTCAATTCCTGGGACAAGAAGTTCCCCTGGTGAAGGGATAGACTACCCACTCCAGTATTTTGGGGCTTTCCTGGTGGCTCAGATGGTAAAGAATGCACCTGCAGTGTGAGAGACCTGGGTTCAGTCTCTGGGTTGGGAATATCCACTGGAGGAGGGCATGGTAACCCACTCCAGTATTTGTGCCTGGAGAATTCCATGGACAGAGGATCCTGGGGGGCTACAGTCCATGGGATCACAAAGAGTGGGATACTACAGAGAGACTCAGCATAACATAGTACAGTCATACTATATGGTCATATATTATACAGCATACTGTGTACTAAATGATATATTAAGATCACTTTCCCTAGAATGTGAATACAGAAGGTCAGGGAATTTTTTTTTTCCATTGAGATAGCCTCAAGTACCCTCAGGCTTGATACCAAGTATTAATTACTCATTCATATCTGACTCTTTACAACCCCATGGACTGTAACCCACCAGGCTCATCTGTCCATGGATCTCCAGGCAAGAATACTGGCGTGAGTAGCCATCCCCTTCTCCAGGGGATCTTCCTAACCCAGGGATGTCTCCTGCATTGCAGGTAGATTCTTTACCATCTGAGATATCAGGAAGCCCTTGATACAGAATAGATGCTCAATGTACATCTACTGAATGAACACATCTTTGCCTTTTCTTTTAGAACATTTGTCAGTTTTATCAAGTATATAATTACAAGTTTTAACCTTATATTTTTCTGCCAGGAATTTGATCACAAATTATATTCTGTGATGCTGCTTATTAGCTGGTTTTTCTTTCTATTCTTTCTTCCTTCCTTCCCTTCCTCCTCTTTCTCCTTTCCATCACTCCTTTTTCCCTTTCTTTCTTCTCTTCACCCCCTTCCTTCTTTTATGTTTTCTTCCATTACCTCCTTTTTTCTTCTCCTGTTCCTCTTTCTTCTCTATCTTCCCCGTCTCCTTTTCTATTTCTTTAATTAACAAGGAGCAAGAGTTAAGTGCTGTGACTACAGAGATGAATCAGAAGCTGTGCTTCCTCTCATAGAGCTCACAGTCTTTTCTTAAAACTTAAAAATTTGCAGCACATTGGGTTAAGTGCTCTGGAAGAGGCCTTGTACAGAGTTGTTGGTGTGGTTAAGAGAGATCTCGTGTGATAATGTTTGAGCTGAGTTTTGGAGAATAGGTACGACTTTCCCTAAGAAATAGAATGTAGTGGCTGAATTATAAGGATTACTTGCTGATCCATATGTTTTCTTTCTCAGTTATAATTAATAGTCCAAAGGAAAGCTCTGATTTTCTCAGTAGCTGATCAGATCTGTAAATACAGGGACATGTGGGTGTTGCAAGACTGTCCATTGGCATCACATTTAATGGGCACATTTAGACCTGGCTTCATATGTTATGCAGTGAGTGAAAATTTTACAGAAATAGCTTTTCATACCTATAACTTGTCATTATTTATATCACTAATGTAAAATTTGATACAATCTGAAGGAATTGTATCGGGCATTATACCAAGCATTGTATTTGGACAGGAAAAAAAGAAAAATAGACCTTGGCTAATCAGCATCAAGCTGCAATAATTGTCTGAGAATCTCCACAATTTTTCTTTTAATTTCTTTTTGATTCTATATCTTATTTTCCTCAAATATTTTACCTTATAAGCACTACACCCACTCAGTTTTAGAAAAGAAAAAGCAAACTATTTGTTCCAATATCATTTTCTACCATGTAGAAGATAAAAAGTCACTCTAGCTAATTCAGGATTTTTATATTATCAATTAATCTTTTTTTTTAAATCTTTGTATGTTCACCTCTAGCTCCAAATTAATTTCTCCTTATTGACTTAAATATGCTTGATTATCTTCAAAGAGAGAGATAGACACAGAGAAAACGTTATGGACTGAATGAATCTTTCCACAATTTATTTGTTGAAGCCCTAACCCCCATTGTAACAGTATTTGGAGACAGACATTTGGGAGGCAAGTAGATTTAGTTGGGGTCATGAAAGTGAGGCCTCAATGATGGAATTAGTGTCCTTATATGAAGGGGAAGCGAGAAGAGAGCTCTCTTTCCCTCTGCCACATCAGAACACAGCAATAGGACAGTCATCGGCAAGGCAGGAAGATGGTTTTTACCAGGAACAAAACCGATTGGTACCTTGATCCTGGACTTCCCAGCCGCCAGAACTATAAGGAAGAAATTCCTCTTGTTTAAGCCATTCATTCTATGGTATTTTCTTATGGGAGCCTGAGCCAGCTAAAACAGAATAGAAAGATGTAAGACCAGAAACTATAAAACTCTTAGAGGAAAACATAGGCAGAACACTCGACGACATAGATCAGAGCAAGATCCTCTATGACCCACTTCCTACAATAATAGAAATAAAAACAAAAGGAAACAAGTAGGACCTGATTAAACTTAAAAGCTTTTGCACAGCAAAGGAAACTATAAGCAAGGTGAAAAGACAACCCTCAGAATGGGAGGAAATAATAGCAAGTGAAAAACTGACAAAGGATTAATTTCCAAAATATACAAGCAGCTCATACAATTCGATACCAGAAAAACAAACCACCCAATCAAAGAGTGGGAAAAAGACCTAAACAGACATTTCTCCAAAAAAGACATACAGATGGCTAAAAAATACATGAAAAAATGCTCAACAGTGCTCATTACTAGAGAAATGCAAATCGAAACTACAGTGAGATATCACCTCACACTGGTCAGAATGGCCATCATCAAAAAGTCTACAAACAATAAATGCTGGAGAGGGTGTGAAGAAAAGGGAACCCTCTTGCACTGTTGGTGGGAATGTAAATTGATACAGCCACTATGGAAGACAGTATGGAGATTCCTTAAAAAAAACTAGGAATAAAACCCCCATAGGACCCAGAAATCCCACTCTTAGGCGTATACCCTGAGGAAACCAAAACTGAAAGAGACACATGTATGCCTTTGTTCATTGCAGCACTATTTACAATAGCTAGAACATGGAAGCAACCTAGATGTCCATCAACAGGTGAATGGATAAAGTAGTGGTATATATACACAATGGACTATTACTCAGCCATAAAAAGGAACACATTTGAGTCGGTTCTAATGAGGTGGATGAACCTAGAACCTATACAGAGTGAAGTGAGTCAGAAAGAGAAAGATAAATACCATATTTAACACATATATATGGAATCTAGAAAAATGGTACTGAAAAATTTATTTTCAGGGCAACCAATGGAGAAACGGACATAGAGAATAGAAACTTATGGACATGGGCAGAGGGGAGGAGAGGGTGAGATGTATGGAAAGAGTGACATGGAACCTTACATTACCATACGTAAGATAGACAGCCAAGGGGAATTTGCTGTGTGGCTTAGGAAACTCAAACGGGCTCTGTATCAACCTAGAGGGTGGGGTGGGGAGGGAGATGGGAGGGAGTTTCGAAATGGAGGGGATATATGTATACCTACGGCTGATTCATGTTGAGGTTTGACAGAAAGCAGCAAAATTCTATAAAGCAATTATCCTTCAATAAAAAATAAATTGATAAAAAACAAAATGAACAGAATAGAAAGAAATTGTGACAAAGCAAAAGTGCCAGATTCACTACCTCTCACTCATTACCCCCTCTCTTGCCTTTCACAGCTAAACTTGTGGCCATTTCCTTGTTTCTCACTCTTTAACCTGCTCTTGTGTAGCACTAAGCCATCCCAAGAAACAGTTCTTGAGGGTGTCAGCTGCTTGTCACTAATTCTTTTTCAGTCTCTATCTTGCTTGCTGTATCAGCAACATTCAACACCAATTTCCACTCTCTCCTTCTAGAAGCATTTTCTTTCCTTGTCTTATACAACGCAGCAGCCATCTATTTTTCCTCTGTGACTGCTTCTTCAGTGTCTTCTTTTATAAATGTATTTCTATTACCCAGTTGCTAAATTCTGTAGTTAGTGGAGACTTGGTCCTAACCTGCCTTCTTTTTTCATTTTTTTCTTTGTTGTCCTGTGTGATAACATCCGTATCTAGAGCTTCAATTACCACTTACTGACCTACTCAGATCATTTCCCAAACTGTATTTCTAGCACCTACTTCTTCTCAGAACCTTAGAATGATGTATAAAACATTTTACTTTATATTTCTTCTCAAATGGCTAATGGTATCTCCAAAGCTAAAGTGATAAACAAATCCTGATTTTCACATGTCTTCCATCTCAAGAAACCTGACATGATTTCCATCCAGGGTGCTGTGTCTTATCAATGGTACCACTAGTCACCAAGTTGCTAATTTACAAACAAGATTCACTGCCTTACTCCTCATGTTTATCCTAAATCTTACTAATTTTCAGCTCCTAAATCTCTCTCAAATTTATCTATCCTCTTGTCTTTATCTCTGACATCAACACTGTCTTTTTTTTTTTGGAATAGACAAGCACATGAGGCCTGCTATTGAGTTTATCAGCCTTTATTTCCTCATATGGTAGATTGATTTTTTTTTTCAGAAACACATCGTGTAATGCATTTCTCCTTAAATAGCTTTGCATTGCTCGTAGGATCTCTAAGTCCTTTAAAAGTTCTTCAAAGTCCAGCAAGTTCGGATTGTAAAGTCCTCTTCCTTTATTTTGTTTTTAATCAAATCTATTATGCTCTGGATATAAGACACATTATTTATTAATGTACTATGCTGGGGAGGGAAAACTTCCTTTTACCAGATCTTTGGCTGGACTTGAGAATAAAGCTGACATAAAGCAGATTAAGAGGATAAAAACATTTTATTAACTGTTTTTACATGCACTTGAAAGTGATAGTCGCCCAGTCATGTCCAACTCTTGGAGACCATGTGGACTGTAGCCCAGCCCGCTCCTGTGTCCCTGGGATTTCCCAAGCAAGAATACTGGAGTGGGTTGCCATTCCCTTCTCCAGGGTATCTTCCTGACCCAGGGATTGAACCCAGGTCTCTTGCATTGCAGCTACATGCACTTGGGAGCCTTCAAAAGGAAAATGAAGGCAAAAGCAGTAGTTAGGACTCAGAGCTTTAATACTTTTTAAAGAAGAAATGATAAATTTGTAAAGAAGTGACGAAACAAAGGGTTTGGGGCTAGGAGCAATAAACTGTGGGACAGTGACTGGGAAATATATGGGGAGAACGAAGGGAACATAAGGATTGTTTTAATAGGTTGGTTTGTACAGATCCACTTTGAGGTGGTCGATCAGTCTCAGTGATAAGAGTATTTCTCATCCTGGTACAAGGAATGCACTTGTCCACAGGAAATTTTATGACTTACTTCTCAAGAGAAAGGGGAAGGTCAGAGAGCCTTTCTTGTACCTGCCGGTCCTCAAGTGCCTTCAGCTGAAAATAATCAATACACCAAAGCAATGTGTGTTTTGAAGCTTTTTAATTACTGCTACAAAAAATGACTAACAATGCTTATTTATCATAGGAATTGTAAATGCATTCCAACTTAAGTGATATGCAAAAAGAATGTCCACCTTACAGAGGGTGAAATGATACCAGGTTTCTTCAGATTCCCTGTGCTCTGGCTCTGGCTCTGTCTGCTTGCTTTCTCTAAAATTTCAGGTAGGGCCCCCCAGGAAGCATGCTCTGAAAAAGATTTGCATTGAGCATGTTTACTGGAGTATGTGTTCAGGATGACTGTCTGGAGGGGATCGAAAAAAGGAAGTTTGGGTAAAGGGTAAAACTGAATTGTGCCACAGTCAAGATCCCAGACACACCTACAGAGACCTCTGAAGCTGACACAGCTCTTCCTGAATCAGAGAGGTTTCTAGCCCTTATATCTCTGCATTGACTGATCACTGGATGTGCAATATCCCTGGGAGGCAGGCATGACTTTGAGTCATCCCTCAACATCCAAAAAGCTGGAGAATGGCTCAGGCCTGGGGTGTGGTTGGTGAATCTGAGCAGCAACCAAGGCATCAGCTACAGTCCACTCTCTGCTTTGTATAAATTAAAATATCCCACTTCTGGAATCCCACTGATCCTCTTTTTCCTGACCAAAACTTGTAAAAGGATGGGTAATTGGATGAGTTTATACCCCTTTTGCTGCATTTGGTCTTGATGCCATAACTAGTACTTCGACCCTCAGCTAGTATTTCTGATAGTCTGGATGACTTTCCAGATGGGGTGTCTGAACCTATGATTACCATGTCTTTCTAGAACAATACTTGCTGCATATTTCCACTTAATATCAACATTCAGTTCAATACAGTTGCTCAGTCATGTCTGACTATTTGCAACCCCACCGACTGCAGCACACCAGGCTTCCCTGTCCATCACCAACTCCCAGAGCTTGCTCAAACTCATGCCCATCGAGTTGGTGATGACATTCAACCATCTCATCAACACTAGGCAATTGAATACCATGAAATGTTCATCTGGATCACCTGACTTCAAAATATATTATTCTAGGTTCATTGTGTAACATCCATTGACCTGCTAACGGTGGGTGTCATTGGGCCTTCTAGGTTATAGACTTTTCTCTTTTTTTGCCAGTTGTTTATAGAACAAGAAGTCCTAAGTAACTGGGTAACATCTAAAGCTTTTAGGTGTTAGTGTAAGTGTCCCTGGCTGTAAGTGTACCCTCTCTTGGAATCAGGACCTGGAAATCCATGGAATCCAAAGTTGTGAGGGCGAGAAACAAAAATCCCCACTCTCCAAATAGTTCACTGGGAATGATGATAAGTGGGTCCATTTCCACTTCAACTCTTTAGTTTCCAGATACATGTATTCTACTTAAAGGGGACATGCAGTACTATATATTAGTATTTGGGTATTCAGAATGTACATTGCATCCTTTCAGGGTATTATTTCCAAGATCACCTTTAATAAGCCATTTCTTCCCTCTGTAAAGCTGGCAGCTTCTTGCTGGTCAGTATATGACATAACCAGTGTATCTGATGATTTATACCTACTGCCATCCCTCTGTTTCTGTAAAGGGGATCTGTTCATTCAATACAATTTTATGCAGGATCCTGTGTCAATGAGTCAAATACTAAAAGTCTTCAGACAGTGATATACTCATATACTGAGCTGATCCATTATTGCTCTGAGGTACTGCTGCAGTAACGGTGGAGAGCACTGCAGGGTACCTGCTCATGAATCTTCTTGTAACCTCTAGTCTTACTTACGCCCCTAAAATACCACTTTCATCTTACAATGGGTTGTTACTGGGTCCAGCTAATTTATTACTTAGTCATTCTGATAGAACCCAGATCACGGTAGGCACTTTTAATTTAAAAGATTTAAAAATGTTTTTAATTACAAAATCAACTTTCTTAGAGTAAAAAGAATTGACTCAGGCCTCCAGGATGAGAAGCGAGACGGGAATTCAGGAGTTCCTTTTTCATATGTGGTGTGTCTCTCACATGTCCCCACTGTCAGAATAATTACGTGTGTAGATCCAGGAGAGGGCACAGGGTTGCAGCTCCTCTTTCTCCAAATACACAATTGATTCTGTTGTCTGCAGTATCTAAATTATTCCCAGGCGATAAGTTAGGGCAGACATTTTCAATTTTCAGAGAGGAAGTAGGTAGAATTTGGATGATGGCTGTTTAAAAACAGTCCCTCAAGAGAGTTCCCTTCTCTCTTTTAGGGTGTCCTTGATATCCAGACCACAGAAGTCAGGGAAATTGTCTTAGATATGCTTCGTGATAGGCACTTTTGACACCATAGTCACTTTATGTCCCATGTTCAGATACGTCATCTCTACCAGGTCCCAGCAGCAAACCAGAGACATGGTCTTGTATTTTGGCAGAGCCATGCAGATAGCATAGTTTTGCTCTAGGAACCTATGGATCTATGTTATGATTTTTTTTTTCCTTGAAATTTGCCACAAGCTGCAACTGAGCTTTCTTACCACTGGTATCTCTAATATCATAAGATTTTCTGGGTCCTAAGTTCCCAGGGACAGGACCTCTTACTTAATTGTCTGGATCTGTCCTAGGCCCTTCTCAAAGCTGGAAGCTTTTTGATATTATATAGTAAATGGGTTTCAGTAGTATTTGCAAGCATGAGATATGCAACCTTTAGGTTGATGAGGGCCACAGGGTGGTGTTCTCTCTTCTTGGCAGTGACTGTTTTAAGAGAGAATAATTTGCCCCTTACTTTCAGAGAATGTTCCATTAAGCCAAGGGCCACTGGAGCCCTACAAACTTCACTTATACATCAGCCCCTCAGTCTGTGCAGGTATTGTTTCCTACCACACCACATGTACCTTCCTAAACCTCCACTGTGTTTGCTATTTTTGCTCATCTGTTTTGGTTGGCATGGTGTTCTTGATAGGGTTCCATGTATATAGTAGATCAATGTGATATTCTGTGGGATCTCCAGACAACCCACTTCCCCTCAGACTATATTTTGACAAATGGAGGAAGAATTAACATAGCTCTGGAGCAAGATTAGCAATATATACTGTTTCTGATTCTTATTTCTGACAGGGATAGAAAAGAGTGTGTATAACATTCCAAAGACAGTGTTAATCTACTCTAGCAAAGACACCATGTCTGGTATGGTGATTGCAGCTGGGGATACAATTTGTTTCCATTTTGAGTAATCTACTGTCATTATCCAGCATCCATATGGCTTTTGCAGGGTTCAAACTTATGGATCATATTGTGGTATGATGATAGGTCCATCAGAATGGTGGCCCCAACCTTGCCATTCCCTGCTGTTTTTCACTAACTGCCTTAATACACTTGGGCTTCCTCACACAGTATTTCCTGCCCCACACACGAAGGAGCATGTTGAGAATTTCCCAGTTGTGAGGTATGTCCCTTCCCACTATATATTCAGAGACTTGATCAGTGATCATGGTTGTGAGCATGCCCCTCCCAAGGTTTTTGCAGATGCTGTTTCTCTTCCAGGAATGCTGTCCATTTCCTTCTTTGATTTTTTAACTCTTATTTATACTTCAAATCTCAGGTTCGTAGAAACCTTCCTTAATAGGTAATTTCTCACATCATATACTCTTATGTGACCTATAACTCTCCTTTACAGTATACAGCAGAGTTTTGATTTTATCATTATTTGCATGATTATTTAAGTAATATTTATTTTCCTGATTAAATTTTAACTTCCCTGAAATGCACAGAGAATAGTTGTATTTACAGCGTCTACCACAGTATCTGACATGTAATCGCTATTTAACATTGGCATTTATATAGCTTATATAGAAGAAATACATGAACACATTAATGTATCCATGAACACATAATGCACTAGAATTTTGATAAGAAACTTCAAATTCTATCTCACAAAAATTGATTCATTAGACTCTCAAAATGAAAAAAAGAAGTTAATTAGTACCTAAGACATAGAAACAAATTGTCAATATTTTTTTATAATTAATGGTGTCCAGATTTGAAATATTCCACATATTTTTTCTAAACTTATGTATAACCAACCTGAATAACTCAGAATCATTTTAAATGCCTAACTGAATGTGTTCTATAATGGTCTATGCATTCAAAGTATCTTTAACCTTAAGACATACATTTAACATGATTTGAGGGAAATATGAGTAACCATGTTATATATGGCATTAAGTCTTTCATTTGGTCAGTATATTCACTTTTGTTCAATATTAACTATTCTAATTTAACTACAAAACTTTTCTTATGTTAAACATTACATTATTAAATTATGCCTTCATTCTATATATGGTATATTGTGTAACATTTTAGAATATATAAAATGTAAGAATATGAATTTCCAGCTCCTCCGTTTCATAGTCCAACAAAATTCCAAACTAAAAGTTCGACAGAAATGAATAACTTTTCATTGTGAGAAATGTCTCATTCAAAGAGCTTTTGCAATATGAAAGAAATTGAATAAAATATTTATAGGATTCTTTAAGGATGTACATATAAAATTCTGGGGCTTCCCTCATGGCTCAGATGATAAAGAATTTGCCTGCAATGCAGGAGACCTGGTTTTGATCCCTCGGTTGGGAAGTTCCCCTGGAGAAGGGAATAGCAGCCCACGCCAGTATTCTTGTCTGGAAAATCCCATGGACAGAGGAGCCTGGTGGGCTACAGTCCATAGGGTCTCAAAGAGCCGGACACGACTGAGTGTCTAACACACACACACAATTCATGTTGTAGAATTGTGTGTACACAAACTGTAAACCTGTACCTCTTCATAAAAGGGAATTGTTAAAAACAAATAGTATACACATGCAACAGAATGTATACAACATTTTACATTTTGCAGAGTGTGGGGTCATTATAAAGACTACAGTAAATACATGAGCTATAATATGGAAATTTTGCACATGTTTTTAAGTTAAAAAAAAAAAGTAAGGTATAGAGTAACAGTATGTAGCCTTATCCCATCTGTGAGAATAAAAATTCCTGGAAGGTTATTAATATTTCCTGGGGGAAAGAACTTACAAGTTGGAAAGGAGAGGATACCATTCACTTTTTTTTTTTTACTTTTTGCTTTTCTTTAGTGTTTGAAATTTTATGTTGTATATGTGCTACTCTTATTGTAAAACCTAATTTAAAAATATTTTATCATTCAATTACCTTAGAAAATAAACAAATTAGTATAAATGTCCCAATATGTGTTAAGGAATGAGATTCTAGAGTATTATCTAAAAGTACTTTAGAAGAGCAACTTTCTAAAAGAATCAATAAGACCCCACTATTGTTTCAATATTATACATGCAAACAGATTTTTTTCAATTCTCATACCACTGTTGGATCATGTTTCACCATCTCATGCAACAACAATGTGTTTGTGATTAACACCTATAATTTTTGCCATAGCAACAGTGATATAATAAATGCTGAAGGAAGCATTGACCGAAAACCAAGTATTACTGCCAAGTGTTGGAACATTAGGGAAAAAAGTAAAAAAAAAACACCACCAGGAGCTACTAGCCATGTTTGACATGCCATCAAAGGGTGCTCTGGGACCTGCTCACTGTCTTTGTGGAAGATACACAGAGGATTGCCAGTGGGTCATTCATTCGGCAAATTCTTATTATTAGAACATCTTTTTGTTTGTAAGAGTTCATCAGAATCAAAACAAAGAGGCATCATTTTCATTCAATTTTATATGCATTCAAGATGGGGGTGGAATTCTTATATAGTGTATTGCTTACTTAATTGTGGACTCTTTGCAGAAACCAAGCACCACACTCGGAGAGTTAGAGAACTCAGGTTTACTACGCTGATGGGCCCAGAGGAGTTAACACCCTAAGCTCTGAGCACTGAACAAAGGGGTTACAGAGTTTTCATAGACAGACTATAGTGGGCAACACTAGCTGTTAATAGGCTGGTTTAAACTAAGGGGTTGCATGTACACGGGAACAGCGATCAAGATGGGAGGGGGGATGCCTGACCTTTACGCTGACAGGCATGATTGAGCAGGTTTGCAGGGGCTGGGCAGTTGCAAAGAGCAGGACAAGGATGAGTGAGATAAGCTCCAGGTCCTAGTATTGTAGGCCCCCACTTTCTGAGACTACGTGACCTACATGAGCCAGACTTTGCAAGGAGCAAGCTGAGTTACAGAGGCAGAAGGAGCAGGAGGTTATGTAAAATTTTAACTTTTCCTCTTCAGACTAACTGCACAACTTTCATCTTGCTGGGTGTCTTACTCTGCCAAAGACCTGCTCAGTAAGAAGCATCAGGACCCATATCTTTTTATTATTTTAGTCCCTTTGTCTTGAAAGTTATTTTGTTTCTCTGTTTGCTTCTGTAAGATGATTGAATATATAAGGAACATTCAGTAATTATAGACATTTTTAGTGATTTCAAGTTAGCTTAGGAATTTAGATCCCCTTTGAAAGGGGCAAAGTTCAAGCATCCCTCTCCAAAACTGTATATAGTCAAAATATACATGTTTTGTAAAATTTCAAAATATATGAACTTGTCCTGGAAAGACAAATTCATCTCTATGATGTCTCATCACTTCACTTATTATGCATGGCATGATACTTATACTCCTATTCATGGCATATACGATGACTTTTGGTGACCTAGCTTCCACCAGTTGTCCAGTTGTTTTCAACTATGGAAGATTCTGTTTGCCAGGGAACACACAGAGAGGTCTGGAGACATTTTCTTCTCATGACTGTTGTGGTGAGGAGTGGGGAGGGAATGTATGCTATTGGTACCTCATGGGTGGACACCAGGATGTCTGTTAAACTCTGCTAAAAATGAACAGAACAGCCTCAGAAACAAAATGATCAAGTCTAAAATGTCAACGGTGCCAAGATTGAGCGGGCTTGCCAGGTGGCGCTAGTGGTAAAGAACCTGCCTGGCAATGCAAGAGACATAAGAGGTGCTGGTTCAATCCCTGGGTCAGGAAGATCCCCTGGAGGAGGAAATGGCAACCCACTCCAGCATTCTTGCCTGTACAGTCCCATGGGCAGAGGAGTCTGGCAGGCTCCCGTCCACAGGGTCACAGAGTCAGACACGACTGAAATGACTTAGCACACATGCACACCAAGGTTGAGATATCCTGGACACATTTAACTCCTGCCACTTTCCACATCTCACCAGTCCCCTACCTACACAAAACCACTTGCCATTCCCATGAAAATTCCCTCTTTCTAAAGTGCCCTTCCCCTTTGACTACATAGTCACTATGTTTAAAGTATTTCCTTTTGGGTGACCCTTCATTACTGTTTGCATAGAACTCTTCTGCGAACACCTCAATGTAATATTGTATTGTGATATTTACTAGCATATTTCTTGCCTACCAGACCTTGAGTACCTTCAGTTACACTGAAACCCTAGTGCCTGGTAGATGGTAGGCACTCAATAACTATTTGTTGAATACTAATGAAATCAAGATGAAGTTTTAAAGGTTAGACGTATTTGAATTTTGTTTGATGTTTTCACGAAAAGGGATGAAAATGCCTTCAACCCGTTATTCTTATAATGGCTCCAGGATGTTGACTATTATGAAATTGGTTAGTAGCGGGGGAGATGACCTATTACAGGAAATAAAATTCCAGTCACAACAAAGAAGTACTCTATTTGCAAGTTAAGTCAGGGCCTATGAAGTTGCAGGTGTTTTCATTATGCAGAAGATGTAAAATATGGTGATTGAATGGCACTTTGGTAGCCCAGAGATGACACAAGACTAGGTCATAGAATCTTAATTGCCTTAAAGTGTTTTAAGCATTCTCCCATCCTGTAGTCATTACATCCTGACTTCTGTTTAATTGCCTCCCATCTCTGCAGGGCATAGTAACTCTGGCAGCTTCACTAGGACTTAAAGTTTTTAAATTCCAGTGAGTTTATGGAGGTGTAACTGAGCCTCCTTCTCTCCACTCCTCACCCCCACGGCACACATTAACACTGCGGCCGTCTGTATCCGTGTTGCTCTGTGAAGTGCTATCACCCCTTCAAGCCGTTAGGTTGCCCTTTGTACTAGAGTAAATTCACTCCTATGATGTGTGAAGTGATGCAGTGCATCAGACTCTCCAGTTTCTCTGGCGCTGGGATCTATTTTCAGTTTTTATTGCAATGTTGTGTACACTTCACTTGTCAGAGTTCAGGCTCTGCCCTTTGTCCATTGGATGGTTCTTTGCACATTGCTTGCTACCTTAGGCTTCAGTTTCTTTATCCTTAAATTGAGGTATTGAAATAAATGTGACCTATTGTTATTCATAGGTCTCACCTCCTCAAATCCTATGATTAGTATTGATAAAGGAAATCTCTGCTCAAATTTTGTATTTGCACATGAGGGTTTGGTCATGGCTTGATTCTAAGCCTAACTGATCAAACAATTCATCATGAGATCTTTCTGAGAACCAGGCTAAATTAATACTCATTCAGTGAATTTGCACTCAACTAGCGACTCCTACCAGGAAAGACAGTCCCCTATAATTGTTGTTGTTGTTGTTCAGCCGCTAAGTCATATTCTGACTCTTTGCAACCCCATGGACTGCAGCAGGTCAGCCTCCTCTGTCCTCCACTATCTCCTGGAGTTTGCTCAAATTCATGTCCATTGAGTCGGTGATGCTACCTAACCATTTCATCCTCTACTGCCCCCTTCTCCTTTTGCCTTCTAGTCTTTCTCAGCATCAAGGTCTTTTCCAATGAGTTGACTCTTTGTTTCAGTCCCCTACAATAACCAATCAAAAATGCCTTTTCTCTATTTAGAAAGAATTTATTCCTTCTTACCCTATATCTAGTCTCTACAATCCACAATCAGGAAGAGTGCATGACAAAAGAAGGACACTGCCCTGTCTTAGCTGACTGTTTAAGAAAGTCAACTTCCAGATGAGCCTATGTTGGGCTTTGGTTATAGTTCCACAGCACAGAGCTAGGAAATATGAAGTTCAATGTATAGGAACCTAAACATTTATTTACTGAGATGTTTTTAATGCATCCTTAACCATTTAGTCTCTACTAGCTGTCTTAACTTAGGAAAACAACTCTGAGAGCCAGGTTGGAGTTCCTAGCATAGATCCTAACCTGAGGTTAATTTTTTAGAAAAGCAGATGCCTGTTAATTGTCCTTGTATACAATGAACAAAATTCATGATCAGAATTTAAAACATCAATCTGTCTCCCTACCTGCTCTATTGACTTTTACAAAAAGAATTTGGCCTCTTTAAACTTAAAGATTGATGGTTTATGCCTTAACCCTTGCCTGGTCAAGCTTTCCATATATATGGAAAAATATAATATATATATTATTTTTGAGGGAGATGGAATTGTTGAAGGACATCTTAAGTGAAAAGATACACTAAAGTAAAGTTACTTTACTGAATATGTTCCATAATACTCAAAAGACAGCCACATAAATATTTAGGGAACTCTCTTAAAGAATATTTTTATACTCAGACCTTTTAAAGAAATTCACAAGAATTCAAAGACCTACTTTTATAAGAAGAGGTATTGGAGTGTTTTTAGTGATAATTTGTAGTTTTATGAAGTAGCTATCTAAAGTGTGCTTTCAGCATTGTTTTTCATAAAACATAATTTCATCTGACTTCAATGTTTCTCTGTATTTATAATGGCTATATTTGGGGAAAGAACTGTTTGAGACTTAAAACTGTATCTAAGCAGGAATCAGCAGGCATCCTTGGAGTTGAACAATGCATACCAGCCAGAGCCCAGGGTATCTTTCAGATGTAACTAGCCAATATTGTGAATAAGTAGAAAGCAGCAGAAGACCACGTACCATTTTTACACATGACCAAAAATAAAGATAAATGATAAATTGAGAGATCAAAAAGTCAACAGGTCATTTTTCAAGCCAAGAAAAGGTGTGCATGAATTGGTGCTGAGGAAGATTGAATATTGTGGAATTAGGAAGGACAATTCTATGCTTAGACTTTGTCAGCAATACATCCCTCAATTTCTAGAAACTTTTACATGCATACTCACACATCAGATTTCAAATTTGTGAATCATCATGCAGTTTTTACGAGGCTATCCAATATAATATAACTAAAGTAACTGCTAAAATAGTCATGAGAGTCTGCGAGACTTATATGACCAAATACATGGGACTATAGAGCATATTAAGAAGTGCTATTTGGATTTGAGTTGTAAATTGGGTAAAAGTGCCAGATTGACCATATGGTGTCACTTTTTCATTAGATTTTTTTTTTCCAACCCAGTATGGTCAAAGGCTAAAGTAATTTAAATTGAATAAATCTGACTTTACATTGGTACAGTCAGTAAATTATAATCTCCAGAATGAATCTTTAGCTTGCAGTGCTAATTTGGTATTATCTTATTGCAACTGAGGGATTTCCTGATGTCTCAGCAGGTAAAGAACCCACCTGCAGTACAGGAGATGCTGGAGACATGGGTTCGATCCCTAGGTTGGGAAGATCCCCTGGAGAAGGTCATGGCAATTCTTTCAGTATTCTTGCTGGGAAGATCTCATGGACAGAGGAGCCTGGCGGGCTACGGTCCATGAGGTCACGAAGAGTCAGACATGACTGGAGTGACTGAGTACAGTGTAATTGAAAGGAAGGGTTTCGTTTTCAAATGGGAAGAAATAGGTATTTTCCAACATCAACTTTATACTCAGTTGTGTTTGTTTCCTCCTTTTCATGTTTACCTTCATTATTACCTCTCTGAAAACATGGCATTTTATGATCTAGTGAACCAACCCATTGGAAGGCTATCACATATTAACAGAATAAATTGTTGACCTATTTTCATTTTCTATATCATCTTCCATCACATGGAACACTTTAGAATGTGTGTACATATATAATTTTATGTATTTTCTAACTGTTAAGAGTAGGCCATTTGCAATTCTTAAAACTTTGCTTATTTTAAAATGAAAACTTCTTGTGTGTGCACATATACATTTTTATATTCAAGTTTTGAATGATTAAAGGTTTTAATCTAAACATTAATAATCCATATAACACTGCCATATAATATGGCATTCTTATTAATAATAAAAGCCTACAATTATAATTTTAATTCTCAGTTCTGTAAGGATGATGATTTTTTTCATAATGAAAATAAGTTCTTCACAATGGAGGGCAAAAGAAGAGACATTTTCATTTAATAGATTTTATATATCTTCACAGAAATATTAATTGATTCTGAGCCTGGTCAATCATTTAAATGCACTAGAATACCAAGCTATCAATTTAGTCCTCACATTTGAACCTGAGGTTGTTAAGACAATTGAGCAATTTTTTACAAAGCATAATTTTAAATTAATTTTGTCCAAAATAGTTTAACATTTCTACATTTCTACTCCAGGAATGATTTTTTGTTTGAATTCCATCAGTTGCTTTCCTTCATGTAATTTAAATTTTAAACATATATGATTCAAATTGCTTTAGGTTTGTAAATTTGCTACCTAGGAAGATAATGTAAAAGTCAGTAATGGTGCATAAAAAGTACTTAACCCAACAATGCAGAAAATTATATATATATATATATATGGCTAAAACATACATCAATGAAACCAGAAATGGAAAGAATCTGTTAAAATAATGGAACATTTTAGCCCAGGCACACTTTCTATACAGTAATTTTATCATCATTATTCTAGGTCTCTCCACATGAAATAACTTATCTATATTCATTGAAAGAAAAGTCAACTGCATTATCTGTAGGACCCTAGTGGATTCATATTTATTTTTCCATTTTATTTTGGGTCCATTGATTTTTGTTCCTTGCATTTTCTTTTTTAAATAATGTACCACAGCAGATGCTTAAAATGCAACATTATGATGTAATAAATTTGCTGTTTGCTTTTTAGACTCATGAAGACAAATAATTATATTTCCAAGAAAGAACTGCTCATTTAATTTAGCTATATAAAATGGGTTATTGATTAATAGAGGTAATATTCCTTCTCTAGTTTCAGGGTGGTCAAACCCTATCTAGAGTGACATTTACATTTCTTGTTTCCCCATTTTCAAGTAGATACTCCAAAGCTAGTGGTTCTCATAGAACAAAAGGAAAGAGAAATTGTGGCTTAGGAAACATACCTCTTAAGTGAAGCAAGTGGATGTGTGAAACTTATGAGACTATCAATAAGAGGAATCAGCCTTACATAGGTTTCTTCAAATATATGAAGGGCTCCCATGAAAAAGAATGTTTAGATTTGTTTATTCATAGATGACCAAACCTATGATTGCTAAATGGACAATGTAAAGTCCTAACTGGACACTTAAGTTCATCAGTATAATGACGAGTATTCTAACAGATGTATCCAATTAAGAAGACCACTTCAGGGGAAGGGACGGATTTATTTTTGTTTGTTTATGTCTTTTCCCCTAGCTTTACTGAGATATAATTGACAAATAATTATATTTATGGTGTACAATGTGATGTTTTGGTATATGTATATATACATTGTGAAATGATTATACTTCCATGTTAATATATCCATCACTTCCCATAGTTATAATTAGTGTGTTTTTGTAGTGAAAACATTTATGATCTATTCTCTCAGAAATTTCAAGTATAAATCATGATATTATACTGAATTTCCATCTATCATGGATGTGGTAAGAGATTTACTGGATGAACCCTTAAAAATCCCTTCTAAGTCTTAACTTTATAAATCTGAATTGTATTGAGATAAAAGAATCTGTGTGTGCTGAATTTCTCTTTATGCAAACCTCTATCTGTTGACCAGAGCATTGGTCTACAAAAAGAAGTCAGCCCACCCCGTGGCATAGGCAAGATAATCCACTGGGATGAGCAAGAAAATATTAGGACTCCTATGGGGGTTTATTTTATCTACTTTTCTACTTTTGTATATTTTAATAATAGTATTAGTACTGATACATGATTTATAAATGCTTAAAATTTATAAATGTCTAAAATATAACTAACATTTTACTATTAGGGGTATGATAGCAAAAACAATTCATTTGAGGATCACTGAAATGAAGTAAAGAAAAGTTAGACCAGAATAATTGCACTGGAATTTCATATATCTATGGCAGAAATAGAGTACAACTCAAAGACAACTTAACCTTTCGATTTCTATGGTTTTCAAGTTCGTGCCAATGAGGCTATGATGGGATTAAAAACAGAGTATACTGGAAGGGCAGGCCTTGTTAGCTATATTAATGTTAATAAGCTCATGCATTGTCACAAAGTTAATTGTGTATGTAAATTGGGATGCAGGAGTAATGGCATCATAGATGAAGCACTACCCTCTCGCATCTAGGGTCATCCTACATCTAACCCAAGGTTTTAACCACAATTAGTTTAGTGGTTTGGGGTTATTACCTGCTAGGCAGTAGTCCTCCACCAGAATGAATATAAAGCACATAATTTATCACAATTAGGCTTAATTGCCTATCTTAGTCTCTGTTCAGAAGATGCCAAGAATGGAAACAACCTGGACAATAATTCTCATCTCAGTACCCAAAAAGGACAATTTCAGGTCATTTCCTGCCAGGTTCAGCGATGAATGTGGTAGAATTTCACTCTCAAGTACTTAGACAGAGGGTATCCATACCTTACAGTATTGTATTTTGTCTTCCTGCAAGTTATTTGCTTCAGCCCAGCTTCTTTTCTCCTTCATCCTCTCTGCTCGTCTTCTCTCCCTCTCTCTTCCTCTTTCCTCTCTTAAACCCCTTTCTCTTTCACTCTCTCTCACACACACACAGTTTCTGATGTCAACCAAGAGGCTCAAATAAACAACGGATATACAAAAGGGAATATGACTGTAAGTGTGTGATACACACTTTACATAAATAAATGTTACTCCTGTTTTTATATTGAATACTGAAAGAAATTCTACATAAGGATGAAAAGTGAACATTTTTAGAAAATGCCTCAAAAACATCATTTCCAGTATTCAGCGTCCTTCATCTAGAGACTATTAAAAGAGAAAAAAAATAATCACTTTTAGTTTTGAATATTGAGAGCCCTTGGAAAAGCTGTTAGAAGTACTGTTATCTACAGGGCAATTGACACTGACATTTCACATCATCTTTATGATCACTGAGTGTTTATAAAGTACTTAAAATCAAGAGAAATCAATGAACCAACTTATTGGATGAGGGAATGGATTTTCTTCATCCACAGGGAAACAGATTTTTTAAGTCACACATTGCTTAAGAGATCTAAGATTATCTGAGTTGAAGAAAGTGTTGCTTTCTCCTTCAGCCATCTGTAAGACAAAATGCTAACATTAAGTATATAAAAGTAACTTTATTGGGAATAAGCTAAAAAATAAAGGGCAAAATAACTTCCAAGTAAAAAAAAAAATCAGGATCAACATTATCTAGTAAATATGTTATTCAGTGGGTATGCCAAAGATTATTCCCAAATATACCAGAAGAGCCTAATTATATCAATATACTTAACTGTTTCAGAATTACTTGTTTCTATGCTGACTTTTGTGGGCGTGTGTAGACTAGGCTGTGACTTAGATCTAGATTACATTGAGATCTGTGTACAGTGTGAGTGGTGATTATATTAATAAGATATTTGTATCTAGTTTTATTACAAAACTAATTTTTACTTACTTGTGTTAATTTAGGTTTAAATTCTCTTAATATAAATATGGCAGTAATATAAATAAAAGTATAGAGCATAAAGTGAATTGGGAAAGGCAATGGTTTATACAAAGAATATTATTCCAAGTATTAAGTTTTCCTGTGTCTATGGTATAAAATAGAAACATGTAAGTGTCTTGATTTAATGTGTGATATAATTGATAATTTTTGTATTGCCTGAGGTGAATGGCATTATGTAGGTAAAAAAAGAACCCTGATTCCTGGTTGTAGCTTAAAATCTGAAAAATCTATTGATGTAGGCTAAAATGGCCTATTTTTTCAAATCGGAAAATCTTATGAATAGCAAAACTTTTTTCTGTTAGGTAGAATTAGTGTAGTGGGGATCTTATTTTCTGAAAACATGACCAGAGAATTATTGAATGATTGTTATTGAGTGATTCTTCTGGTAGGACTAAAGAGATGAGTGGAAAGGTGGAGTCTTGTCATGAATTGGAATGCATATGAGTAAAGCTGATTTTTCTATGACTATTCAGTTTCTTCATGAATAATTTAATAGCTGTCAAAATAAACAGTGCTATCTATAATTAGTGGACACTGCATCTAAGTATCTCCATAGATATAACCAACCCACCTTGACAGCACACAGGTTCCCAGAAGAGAATGAAACACAAGCAATCCAATTGTACCTATTGATCAATCTATCTTTGTCCACATGTATCTATTTAGGTTGTTTTTAATACTGAAATTGAACACATACTTAGCACTATTGTGTGTGTTGAAATGAGGTTTATAATTTTTTTAATCTTACCTTTATAGGTTACTTAGTTACGTATAGGCAGATACAATATTCCTGTTGAATATCATTGAGAAGCAATGAATATTTAATCGTTAGTAAGTATGAATGTCCCTGTCTGCTGGAAATGGCCCCAATGAAAATGTTGGGTGCCTCATGCATCCAACCTGGGCTGGTGATCTGTTTCACCCTTGATAGTATACTTGTTTCAATGCTATTCTCTCAGAACATCCCACCCTCACCTTCTCCAACAGAGTTCTAAAGTCTGTTCTGTACATCTGTGTCTCTTTTTCTGTTTTGCATATTGGGTTATCGTTACCATCTTTTTAAATTCCATATATATGTGTTAGTATACTGTATTGGTCTTTATCTTTCTGGCTTACTTCACTCTGTATAATGGGCTCCAGTTTCATCTATCTCATTAGAACTGATTCAAATGAATTCTTTTTAATGGCTGAGTAATATTCCATTGATCGGATGGGGAGGGAGGCGGGAGGGGGGATCGGGATGGGGAACATATGTAAGTCCATGGCTGATTCATGTCAATGTATGGCAAAAACCACTACAATATTTAGCCTCCAACTAATAAAAATAAATGAAAAAAAAATTCCACTAAAAAAAAAAAAAGAAAATGTTTGGTGCCTGTGAATAGGCTGACCTTCAGCATGGACTGCTCAGAATTCACTGATGTGTCCAAGACTCTTGTCAGTTAAGAAGGAATTTGAGATGAAACACTTGAAAACAAAGGTACTCCCAGCTGAAGTGCAAACACATTTAGGAATACAAAAAATATTCCAATTTTTTAAATGATATTGAGCACTTAGAGAAAATGAATCAGTGAAACAACAGTAGCTCTGACTTCACAGAAGCCCGGACTATTCTAAATAGCGTTCATTAAGAAAACACACGGGCAGAAACCAGTGTGATGGTAGTGGAGAAAGGCCTGAGAGTTCCCTTTTGCAGTTTTGATTTTGTGTCTTTTAGAAATTAGTAATGTTTATTTGAAGAAAGCTGAGCACCAAAAAATTGATGCTTTTGAACTGTGGTGTTGGAGAAGACTCTTGAGAGTCCCTTGGACTGCAAGGAGATCCAACCAGTCCATCCTAAAGGAGATCAGTCCTGGGTGTTCATTGGAAGGACTGATATTAAAGCTGAAACTCCAGTACTTTGGCCACCTCATGTGAAGAGTTGACTCATTGGAAAAGACCCTGATGCTGGGAGGGATTGGGGGCAGGAGGAGAAGGGGACGACAGAGGATGAGATGGCTGGATGGCATCACCGACTCGATGGACATGAGTTTGAGTAAACTCCGGGAGTTGGTGATGGACAGGGAGGCCTGGCATGATGCGATTCATGGGGTCGCAAAGAGTCGGACACGACTGAGCGACTGAACTGAACTGAATGTTTATTTTAATTATAATAGCAGTAAGTTTCCTACTACAAAAGAATAAAATAAGGGGAAAAATATCCCATTCACCACAATTCTCAGAATTAATATTAAGTGAGCATGCCTCCTTGTAGACATTTGTATATTTTTGTATATAAATATGTATATACATATACATATTTATCTATATAAATATGTACACAAACATATAAGCAAATGTAGAATGTAACAGATATCCCTTCAGCCTGATTGGCCACATGGCTGAAAGCTTTCTGAGATTGCTTAATAATCTAAAAATAAAATTAAAGCCCTCTCTCTTCCAGCGCAGTCCAGACATCACCAACTTCTTTTTCTTTTTTTAAGTGGAGCGCAGTATGGCAGAGTGGTGGGGGTTGGTGAAGGGGTGGAGACACTGTAACAGATGCAGCTTCAAAGATAATATTTTAAGTGACAGCTTTTTTGCTTTCAGTTTTATAGATATATCACACAAGTGTCTCCAGACATACACACACATACTGTTTCTGCTTGTTGCTTCTTGCCCTTAATACATTTTGGGCAGTTTTAATGTCAATGCATATAAAGCTCTTTCTCTGTGTATCACCATAGTATTCCATGTGTCTTAATATACCAAACTGTATTTTCATTTTCCCTTTTTAGTGACCATTGCATTATTCTTAGGCTCTTGTTATTGAATACAACTCTGCAACAAAAGAAATCTCTTTATTTACATATGAATTTAGTTAACGCTTGAAGAACTTGGTGATTAGGGATACCAACCCCCACAAATTTAAAATACACATGTAATTTTTGACTCCCGCATAGTTAACTTTCCTATGCTATTATTTTCCACTGTTTCTTTGCATTGTTCACTTAGGAAGGCTTTCTTACCTCTCCTTGCTATTCTTTGGAACCCTGCATTCAGATGAGTATATCTTTTATTTTCTCCTTTGCCTTTCACTTCTCATCTTTTCTCAGCTATTTGTAAGGCCTCCTCAGACAACCCTTTTGCCTTTTTGCAGTTTTTTCCCTTGGGGATGGTTTTGATCACTGCCTCCTGTACACTGTTACAAACCTCCATCCATAGTTCTTCAGGTCCTCTGTCTATCAGATCTAATCCCTTGAATCTATTTGTCACTTCCACTGTATAATCATAAGGGATTTGATTTAGGTCATACTTGAATGGCCTAGTGGTTTTCCCTACTTTCTTCAATTTTAGTCTGAATTTGGAGATACGAAGTTCATGATCTGAGCCACAGTCAGCTCCCAGTCTTGTTTTTGCTGACTGTATAGAGCTTCTCCATCTTTGGCTGCAAAGAATATAATCAATCTAATTTCAGTATTGACCATCTGGTGATATCCATGTGTAGAGTCATCTCTTGCATTGTTAGGAGAGAGTGTTTGCTATGACCAGTGCATTCTCTTGGCAAAACTCTTAGCCTTTGCCCTGTTCATTTTGAAATCCAAGACCAAACTTGCCTGTTATTCCAGGTATCTCTTGACTTCCTACTTTTGTATTCCAGTCCCCTATGATGAAAAAGACATCTTTTTTTTTTTTTTTTTTTTTTTGCGTTCATTCTAGAAGGTCTTGTAGGTCTTCATAGAACTGTTCAACTTCAGCTTCTTCAGCTTTAGTGGTTGGTGAATAGACTTGGATTATTGTGGTAATGAATGGTTTCCCTTGGAAAGGTACAGATATCATTCTGTTGTTTTTGAGACTGCACCTAAGTACTGCATTTCAGACTCTTTTGTTGACTATGAGGACTACTCCATTTCTTCTAAGGGTTTCTTGCCCATAGTAGTAGATATAATAGTCATGTGAATTAAATTCACCCATTCTGGTCCATTTTAGTTCATTGATTTCTAAAATGTTGATGTTCATTCTTGCCATCTCCTGTTTGACCACTTCCAATTTACCTTGATTCATGGACCTGACATTCCAGGTTCCTATGCAATATTATTCTCTATAGCATCAGATTCTACTTTCACCACCGACACATCCACAACTGGGCATTGTTTCCACTTTGGCTCAGCTTTTTCATTCCTTCTGGAGCTATTTCTTCGCTCTTCTCCAGTAGCATATTGGGCACCCACTGACCTGGAGGGTTCATCATTCAGTGTCATATATTTTTTGACTTTTCATATTGTTCATGGGTTGCTGAAGTGGTTTGCCATTCCCTTCTCTAGGGGACCACATTTTGTCAGAATTCTTCACCATGACATATCCATCTTGGGTGGCCCTACATGGCATGGCTCATAGAAGGAAAAGATTGGCGATCTCTTCAAGAAAATTAGAGATACCTAGGGAACATTTCTGGAGAAGGAAATGGCAACCCACTCCAGTGTTCTTGCCTTGAGAATCCCAAGGATGGGGGAGCATGGTGGGCTGCCGTCTATGGGGTCGCACAGGGTCGGACATGACTGAAGTGACTTAGCAGCAGCAGCAGCAGCAGGGAACATTTCATGCAAAGATGGGCACAATAAAGGGAAGTAACAGTATGGACGTAACAAGCAGAAGAGATTAACAAGAGGTGGCTAGAATACACAGAACTAACAAAAATGACATTAATGACCCAGATACTCACGATGGTGTGATCACTCACCTAGAGCCAGATATCTTGGAGTGTGAACACAAGTGGGCCTTAGGAAGCATCAGTATGAATAAAACTCGTGGAGGTGATGGGATTCCAACTGAGCTATGTCAAATCTTGGAAGATGATGCTGTGAAAGTGCTGCACTCTATATGCCAGCAAATTTTGAAAATTCAGCAGTGGCCACAGGGCTCGAAAAGGTCAGTTTTCATCCTAATCCTAAAGAAAGGCAATGCCAAAGAATGTTCAAACTACAGCACAATTGTACTCATCTCACAGGCTAGCATTGTAATGCTCAAAATTCTCCAAGTGAAACTTCAATAGTACATGAACCGATAACTTTCAGATGTTCAAGCTGGATTTAGAAAAGGCAGAGGTACCAGAGATAAAATTTCCAAAATCTGCTGGATCATAGAAAAAGCAAGAGAATTCCAGAAAAGTATCCATTTCTTCTTTATTGACTACACTAAAGCCTTCTTGTGGATCACAACAAACTGTGGAAAATTCTTAAAGAGATGGGAATACCAGACTACCTTAGGTATCTTCTGAGAAATCTGCATGCAGATCAAGAAGCAACAGTTAGAACTGGACATGGAACAACAGACTGAATCCAAACTGGGAAAGAAGTATGCCAAGGCTGTATATTGTCACCCTGCATATTTAACTTATATGTGGAGTACATCATGAGAAACACTGGGCTGGAGGAAGCACAACCTGGATTCAAGATTGCTGGGGGAAATATCAATAACCTCAGATATGCAGATGACACCATCCTTATGGCAGAAAGTGAAGAGGAACTAAAGAGCTTCTTGATGAAGTTGAAAGAGGAGAGTGAAATATCTGGCTTCCAAATCAACATTTAAAAAATGAAGATCATGGCATCCGGTTCCATCATTTCATGGCAAATAGATGGGGAAACAATGGAAACAGGGACAGACATTATTTTCTTAGGCTCCAAAATCACCACAGATAGTAAGTACAGCCATGAAATTAAAAGACTCTTGCTTCTTGGACTAAAAGCTATGACAAACCTAGACAGCATATTAAAAAGCCATGACATTACTTTACCAGCTAAGGTCCCTATAGTCAAAGTGTTGGCTTTTCCAGTGGTCATGTATGGATGTGAGAGTTGTACCGTAAAGAAAGCTGAGCACTGAAGAATTGATGCTTTTGAACTGTGGTGTTTGAGGAGACTCTTGAGAGTCCCTTGGACAGCAAGGAGATCAAATCTGTCAATCCTAAAGGAAATCAGTCCTGAATATTCATTGGAAGGACTGATTCTGAAGTTGAAGCTCTAATATTTTCACTGCCTGATACAAAGAACTGACTCATTTGAAAAGACCCTGATGCTGGGAAAGATTGAAGGCAGGAGGAGAAGGGGACGACAGAGGGTGAGACGGTTGGATGGCATCACTGACTCAATGGACATGAGTTTGAGCAAGCTCTGGGAGATAGTGAAGGACAGGGAAGCCTGGCGTGCTGCAGTCCATGGGGTCACAAAGAGTCAGACAGGTTTGAGCCACTGAAAAATAGCAACAGTTGACTACTGAGAGGCTACTCTTCACATAGTTATGAGAGAGAGAGGCATACTATATAGTAACATAATTCTTTGAAAGCAAACTTATGAAAGAGTAAGAAAACTAATACAGTATTAACTTTGTATTAAATATCTCTCACCTCATACCTGTGTAAGGATAGGTTCTCCACCTTAATAAAAGTCTTGTACATAACATTCCACTCGATGTATACTTAGGCATTAATGATGATGACACAAAAACTTCTCAAACAGTTATTAGAATTTCACACCTAGACATGCACATACACAACAAATAAGTTTATTAAATGTACAGCATGATAATTATTTATTTTTCATTACATGGAAATGAGTCATCATAAAATTCTTCATCTCAGTTGTCTTCATGTTGAGTTAGGCTGAGAAGGAACAAAGATGTTTGTCTTGCTGTCTCAAGGGCGGGAGAGGTGGAGAGGGATGAGGAGGGGCAGGCGCAATTGGTATAACTTTATGGAGACACACCGTAATTTCTCTCTGACTCTTCTGCTTTTCAGTCAGTCAATCAGTTCAGTCGCTCAGTCATGTCTGACTTGTTGCAGCTCCATGGACTGCAGCAAGCCAGGCTTTCCTGTCCGTCACTAACTCCCAGAGCTTACTCAAACTCATGTCCATAGAGTCGGTGATGCTATCCAACAGGTTGGTCATAACTTTCCTTCCAAGGAGTAAGCGTCTCTTAATTTCATGTGTGATTATCTAGGTCGTGAAGATCTTTTTTGTATAGTTCTTCTGTGTATTCTTGCCGCCTCTTCTTAATATCTTCTGCTTCTGTTAATCCATACCATTTCTGCCCTTTATTGAGCCCATTTTGCATGAAATGTTCCCTTGGTATCACTAATTTTCTTGAAGAAAATTGGTCTTTTCCATTCTATTGTTTTCCTCTATTTCTTTGCACTTATCGCTGTAGAAGGCTTTCTTATCTTTCCTTACTATTCTTTGGAACTCTGCATTCAAATGGGTATATCTTTCCTTTTATCCTTTGCTTTTTGCTTCTTTTCTTTTCACAGCTATTTGTAAGGCCTCCTCAGAGAGACATTTTGATTTTTTTATATTTCTTTTTCTTGGGGATGGTCTTGATCCCTGTCTCCTGTACAATGTCACAAACCTCTGTCCATAGTTCATCAGGCACTCTGTCTATCAGATCTAGTCCCTTGAATCTATTTGTCACTTCCACTGTATAATCATAAGGGATTGGATTAAGTCATACCTGAATGGCCTAGTGGTTTTCCCTCCTTTCTTCAGTTTAAGTCTGAATTTGGCCATTTCGTTGATTAGCCCTTTTGTAAATCTTCTAAAGTCGTGCACAGCGTTTAGACACAGTGTTCTCCAGCAGTAATTTATTGTTTTGAAATGGTCTCTCTGTTGGGGTTCTGCTTCATAGCGTTGACAGTCCTTTCCTTACAGTGCCAGGTATAATGAGCCTAAAAAGTCCTTATGACCCCCAGATTAGAGGCTGAATTAGAAATATTATTTTGGGGGGAGGTAGACTATTTTGAGGGGCTTCCCAAATGGCGCTAGTGTTAAAGAACCCACCTGCCAATGCAAGAGACATAAGAGACTTCAATCCCTGGGTTGGAAAGATCCCCTGGAGGAGGGCGTGGCAACCCACTCTGGTAGTCATACCTGGAGAATCCCATGGACAGAGGAGCCTGGTGGGCTACAGTCCAGAGGGTCACAAAGAGTCAGAAACCACTGAAGCGACTTAGCATGCACACACACATTACTTTGATGCCTTAAGTGTTGATCTCTTGGGGTTCATGATAGCCAGGGGCATTGTCCCATATGGGAAGAACAATAAAAGGCAGTCTCTTTTTGGCAAGCTACTTTCTGACGTCATGAACAAAACATGGGTGGAACCAATAATCCAGAAAAAGAGTTCTCCATTATCCAGGTCTTCTTATACATCCAAAAGATTGGCATCCGCTGTTTATATTTTCCTACAAGGCTGAGATAGATAAGGGCAAGTCCTCATCATAGGCCTGACAGTATGCCTCCGGCCTTAAATCCCCATGCTTGTTTCTCTTCCATACTAATAAATGTCCTTTGTAGCAGTGTTTTCCCAGAAAATACACTTTAATCTGCATTAGAAACCTGTTCAGGCAGATATCCTTTCTCCAAGGTAACTTTCTTAATGTCATCTGAGAACTCATCTGCTTCCTCTTGGTCTGCAGAAGCTGCTTCTCCTATTATCTTGACATTTTTTTTTAAGCCAAACCTCTTTCTAAAATTATCAAACCATCCCTTATTGGCATTAAATTCCCCAGCTTAACTTTCACCTTTTTTTTTTTTTTTTGCTTTGTCACATAATGAATTTTGCTTTTTCTCGTATCATGTTATCTATAGGTAGGCCTTTCTTATAGCAATCCTGTACCCACAAAAAAAAACTTGGATTTTTAATATGAGATAGATATCTTGCAAAAATTGCAAGGTTTTCGCATCTGCTGATGTAGCTGCCTTGGTAGCCTCACAAATTTCCTTTTCTTTCTTTTCTCTCTCTCTCTCTTTTTTAAAATAATAGTCCTTATGCTGGTTTCATTTATCTTGAAATGGCAAATGGCAGGTGACCGCAGTTACAGACCTTGATCCGTGGTACTTATCAAGCAATTCAACTTTTACTTGTAATGTCATAACTTTTCTGTTTTCATGGGAGCACGTCCATACCACTCGTGGCACTTCACAGGGGCCCCGCAGTGTTATTCAAGGTTTACAGTATTGCTCTAAGCGCAGTGAAAACTACATGAGGATCATAAGAGATCACTTTTTACTTTGATACAAAATTTACTGGAGAGACGAACTGTTCACAAGGAAATGGCTAGCATCGCAGGATGTTTTAAGCAGACAGTGGCAACACTGAAGCTCATCAAAATAGCAGCAATGGTTATAAAGTTATTGCAGTAGTACCAGTTAATTTTATGCAATTATCTAATGCTATATCCTTATGTTTGCTTCTTTATGTTATTTATCTGGACTGCAATGGTACCGTGTACAATCTGTAAGTCTTGGTATGCCTAGGCTTTGATTAGTTTTAACTTTTTATTATAGATTTGCATATATTTTATGGTAGTAAATGAAAAACTAGACAAGTATTTACATATGTTTTATACATTCATGACATACCTAACTTCTAAGTTTTTTCAATATTTCTAAACAATGTGGTTTATCTGTGAGTTTTGGAAATTATTGCAAATCTCGAAAACATTTTCCAGTATATATATTTTTTAAATCTGCTTATGAGTAGACCCATTCACTGCAAACCTATGATGATTAAAGGTAAACTATATAATGATAGCTCTCAACCAAGTTACTTCCAGATCTCTGCAGAGTACATTCCTAAAGTGGAACTTGACTGCCATGGAGAATGCACAGTTTAAAATTTTTAGGTATGAAGGGTAGTGCACTTGTCAACGGTGGGTTTTATCCATTTGGTTGATCTTGACTTGGACATATTAGTTTCACTTTAGAACTTGCAGTGAAAGAAAAAAGAATTTGCCGTGAATAGCGTTGCATATGATTATTGACCATTTGTCTGCACATGTATTTTTTGCTCATTTCTCCTGCAAGTTGTCTTTTTCATTGATTTGTAAAACTGTTTTATACATTATTAATATTAGATGTTTATTTGAGTCTAAAGTTTTATTATTTGATTTTAACATCTATTATTACTATAGCTTTTGTGATGTAAGTTATGCTTAGATATATTTTCTCCACTTAACTATTGTAGAAAAATTTATCTTCTGTTTTTCTAATACTTAACTGGTTTGTTGACTACTTCTTGGGTCCCTAGTCTCTCTTATTTATTGTGGTATGTGGTATAAAATAGAGATATACTTGAGTTGGTATATTTAAAATATTTAGGTAGATACCCAGAAATTTAGAAACTCGTAATGAATTTATTTTAATTTGTACTATTTATCTTTTGGATTAGATTAAATTGCAACCCCTCATAGTACTGCTTTGCATATTCTACCTCCATAGAAAGTAGGACTATATATTAGAGTGAACACTGGCTGAAAAAAAGTGCCTAGATTCTAGATCTTTCTCGTCCAGTTGTTATTTAGTAACCATGCTGAATTAACTTGATATCCTAGGCCTTAGTTTCCTTCCTGAGAAGCCAAGAATCAATCTCCTTGTCATTTCTAAAACTGTCTTCTCCCAAGCACTGATTGTAAAGTTTTTGATTATTTTAAGAAAATAAAAGTGAAATAAATTACAGAAGTGCTCAGTTAAAGAAAGATAAACAAGTAGCTATGAGAGAGTTTTGCTTAACCATAAGCCTTCTTAAAGCCGCTATATGTGTTCTGAATCTACATGCATTGTATGATATTTTCTACACTTGTCTAACCACATATCCTTTTTTTTTTTTTACCTCAGACAATTTCACACACACGAAAAAAATAGCAATTTGTGAAATGCTGGGTCAGATGATCACTGAATTTCCTTTTTCCCTCTAATGTTCTAAAAATGTCATATTTTGAGGCTAAGTCATGCTGATATACAGATCTTGATTTTTCAAGCCATTCCACAGGGCATATGTATATACTGTTAACATCTACTTTCAACAGTTACCATGTTTCTTGCTATGGCCCTAGATATACATGAATTAATAGTGTTAATAACTTTAATCGCCAGTTGCCAAGCAAGACGTTAAACATACAGAACAGACACATAAGACCTGGTGACTTCCTTTAGATCCCCTAGTGTATATACCTCTACAATGAGTGAGGAGAACACTTTTTGTTTCTTAATTTTATAGCCAAATCCACTTTGTTGAATCAGTTACTCAGTAAACTCTGTGCATAAAAGGTGCATAATTTTTTAATATTGCAAAATGCCAAAGAGATGTAGTTTGTTGATTTTTACCAAATTACTTTTTTGCAGTATGAGTATTTATGCTTCATCTTTTGATAGCCTTTAAATTGGAACACAAGTTGCTTCTGTGTCATATTTGCTTAAAAGAATTCTATTTTCAGAGCTCTGTATTTAGTATAGCTTATGTCAATTTATTGCCTACATTTGTATAAAATTTTATTGCAAAAATAAAGCACGCAATTTATTAAAATACTACAGAGTCATTTAAAAAGTAAATAAGGCATATGAACAAGGATCCATTCTGTAGAGCTATTTTGTGACTTAATTATTTTAAGGTAGATGTAAAATAACCAAAGTAAATCTGAATAAATTGGTACCAGATTTAACATTCCTCTTTTCATTGAAATTCTGGCAAGATATTTAACAGTAGTCAGAATTAAAAAGTGTTCCATTGTTTGGTGCATTCTCAAAGGAAACCAAAGAAATGTATTGGATGAAAGAAGCAGCTGTAAGATTATAGCTTTTAACATGCATGGGGGTCTTTACATCATACATTGCAAACAATATGACCCACTGAGAGAATAGTGTACTAAACCTGTTCATGTCTGTACCATGCACATTATCATGAATGGGGTGCAATATGCTTCCATTTAAAACTACCTACTGTGCAAGAAGAAAAATGAAAAAATATATAGAAAAAATAAATGCAATAGATAGAATTCTAATATTATCAGATAGCATGAGAAAAACTATAGGACTGTAATGTTTTGAGTTATCTCCTTTTATTTTTAACTTTTCTCAAAGGTTTTTTTTTCCTATTAATAACGGTATTATAGTGAATATTGTTTTGAGTTTGTATTTTGGAATATATCTCGATCCATAGGGAAAACTTCTAACTAGAGAGTTCCTAAGTCAACGTACATGCTTATCAAAATGAACAAATAAATATACCATGGAAAATCTCTGCCCCACACCTTTCTCTAGCCATCCAGTTCTCTTCATAGGCATTCAGTGTTCCCTCTTCAGAAGTACTTAAGTAAATACAATCCAAATATGTACATTCATGGTCTTTTCCCTCTTTTAATTTTTTTAAAATTATTACGTATTTTGTACATTGTTTAGTATCCTAAATTTTCTGTTTAGCTTGTTATTTTAAAAAATTGAGGTGTTCTCTGTTAAGGGCTTCCCTGGTGACTCAGAAGTAAAGAATCCACCTGTGATGCAGGAGACTGCCTGCAATGTAGGAGATGTGTGTTCGATCCCTGGGTTGGGAAGATCCCCTGGAGAAGAAATTCTTGCCTGGGAAATCCCATTGACAGAGGAACATGGGGTTGCATGAGTCAGACATGACTTAGTGACTAAAACACCAGCACCACATTGCCTTTTAAAACTGTATCTAAGCAATGCAGTATAGCCTATAAAACTGGAGATTTGCATGGGACCCACACCTCCTACCCTCAGAGTTGAGGACCAGAAAGAAATATGTATTCTTGATCCTCACAGCTGCCTGCTGGAAACATGTTTGGAAGTTTGAGCAGAGTCTCAAGTGATCAGATGCAGAAAGGGGACCAGACAGAGCCTTGATCCTACCACAGAGCTCCAGCCATTGCAAGGACTGAATGACTTCCTTCCATAAGTCCTCATGACTTCTGACTCACACTCTGGGTCAGGCCACCAGACCTATGGTCTCTGTAATTTAATAATCTGTAGTGAATGTTAACTACCTTTCTCTACCAAAGGCAAATATAGAGTGGATATCCCTCTGATAACATATTTTAGAAAATGTATTCTAAACATCAGTGCTTTCTTGGCCACTGAGATGAAGGGAGAGAGTTCCCCAGAGTCAAATAAAAGAACAAATTAACCTAGACCTGGGGAGACTGATTGACTCGTTCAGACCTATGTTTGTGACTTCAATAGTCTGAACAAAGTTCACAAAAAAGCCAGTGCCTGACTCTGCAGTTCACTTGTGCCTTTGAACAAAGCAACTTGCTGATGCATTCAAACATGAGTCACATTAGCACATTTATATTAAAATGTGACATGATATCAAAAGATTGTAAGATTGCAAATCTTTGGCATACTATCTGGAGGAAAAAAACTGTGGATAAATGTCATGTTAAAAATCTTGTTCTGTCATGATTATAAGTAGAGTAGTAATGGCAAATGACAGCTTAAAGAGAATAGAAAAAAATCATCTTGACACCTAAGTGATGATATTGTTATCTGTATTATGAATAATTTAGCTCATAACAGATACCGTTTCATAAGTTTGTCTTATGATCCATGTCTTCATTATGGACAGAAAGCCTCCATGTTCCTTAAAATTTATTTACCCTAATGTTAACATTGCTTCATTAGCTTTCATTTTGTTCATATAATACAACTTATTTTCATCCTTTTAATGTAAAACTTCCTAGTTCATTTTGTACAGCTATATTTTATTATTATTTTAAAGAACTCCGTCTTCAAAGAGGCAAGTTTGTTTATATTTATTATAATTATTGATATAAATGATAATTTATGTGAATCTGCATGTACATGTGTGTTGTTATGTTCTTTATATATTTGCTTTTATCCCTTGTTCTACTTCTTACTGGACTTGTGAGGTTTCTTAATTTCCCCTTTTCTTCTTCCAGTGACTTGGAAGCTGTGTATTCTATTTCTAGTTTTTCCAGGTTTACTCTTAATTCTTTAATATCTGCAAATCAATCAATGTAATACACCACATTAACAAATTGAAAGATAAAAACCATATGATTATCTCAATAGATGCAGAAAAAGCCTTTGACAAAATTCAACATCTTTTTATGATTAAAACTCTCCAGAAAGCAGGAATAGAAGGATCATACCTCAACATAATAAAAGCTATATATGACAAACCCACAGCAAGCATTACCCTCAATGGTGAAAAATTGAAAGCATTTCCCCTGAAATCAGGAACAAGACAAGGGTGCCCACTCTCACCACTACTATTGAACATAGTTTTGGAAGTTTTGGCCACAGCAATTGGAGCAGAAAAAGAAGTAAAAGGAATCCAGATAGTAAAAGAAGAAGTGAAACTCTCGCTGTTTGCAGATGACATGGTCCTCTACATAGAAAACCCTAAAGACTCTACCAGAAAATTCTTAATGCATTTTCTTAGTTAAGAGACCTATTGGTGTTCAGTATCACGATGTTCTTTCCAAATAAAATGAGAATGAAAATTCTCTAAGTTTTACTTTTCAGCACCCCACTCTATGTTATCATTATTTAGTTTTCTAGGTTCACTTTTTAAAAACCCTCCCACTTAATCATTTGCTTTTGGCAATGTATGTTCATTTACATTAATCAATAAGTTGAATGATTTAATTGCTCACAATTGTTTCTTTAATTCTATCCTGTCATTCTGAGTTCAAATTTCTTCTGTATAAAGTGGGTCCCTTAGTTCCTTAAGTGAAGGTCTATAAATGGTAATATATATTTGTCTTTGAAAATGTTTTCAGTTAGTCCTCATTTTTTTCAGGGCTAGTTGTGCAGGGTATGGTAACGTCTCCCCTTTGGTAACCATAAGTTCATTTTCTATGTCTGTGAGTCTCTTTCTGTTTTGTAAATAAGCTCAATTATATCCAACTTTTAGATTCCACATATAAGTGATATCATACAATATTTCTTTCTCTGACATCACTTAATATGATAATCTCTAGGCCAATCCATGTTGTCACAAATGGCATTATTTCATTCTTTTTTATGGCTAAGTAATATTGCATTTGTATATATACCAGATCTTCTTTATCCATTTACCTGTCGGTGGATATTTAAGTTGCTTCCATTTCTTGGCTATTGTAAACAGTGCTGCTGAGAATATTGAGGTACATGTATCTTTTCAATATAGAGATTTCTCTGGATATATGCCCAGGAGTGGGATTGGCGAATCACATGGTAACTCTGTTTAGTTTTTTAAGGAACCTCCATACTGTTTTCCATAGTGGCTGCAGTAATTTACATTCCCACCAACAGTGTGGGAAGGTTCCCATTCTCCACACTCTTGTCAAACATTTGTTATTTACAGACTTTTCAATGATGGCCATATTGACTGGTATGAGATAATACCTCACTGTAGTTTTTATTGCTTGTCTCTAATAACTAGTGATATTGAGTATCTTTTCATTTACTTTTGGCTATCTGTATGTCTTCTTCGGAGAGATGTCTATTTAGGTCTTGTGCTCTATTTTTGATTGGGTTGTTTGTTTTTTGAAGTATTTCTTTATTTTACCTCATGGTTATGTAGGACTCTAGGGAAGAGGACTTCATTGACAAAACATTTCTTAAGAAATATGTGCAATATTTTAATATGTGTTAGGTTGAGGCAAAAGTAATTATGGTTTCAGACCCTGAATTTTAAATCATTATAGCTTGGCTCAAACACATCTTTATTAACAAAAATAGGAACCATTAAAATCAACACATTTTTTGCCAATAAGAAATAAGTTTGCTTATTCTTGTAGAATAAAAATCTGGGCTTCAGGATTCAGTAAACTCTTGGAAAGCATTTTCTGCCTCTTGCTGGTTGTGGAAGGATTTTCCCTGCAAAAAGTTGTCAAGATGCTTGAGGAAGTGGTAGTCAGTTGGACAGAAATCAGGTGAATATGGCAAATGAAGCAAAGCTTTATAGCCCAATTCATTCAACTTTTGAAGTATTGGTTGTGTGACCATGCAGTAGGGCATTGTCATGGAGAAGAATTGGGGCCTTTGTTGACCAGTACTGGCTGCAGGCATTGCAGTTTTTGGTGCATCTCATTGAGTTGCTGAGCATAGTTCTCAGATGTAATGGTTTCACTGGGATTCAGAAAGCTGTAGTCAATCAGACTGGTAGCAGACCACCAGTGACCAAGACCCTTTTTTTGGTGCAAGTTTGGCTTTGGGAAGTGCTTTGGAGCTTCTTTTCAGTCCAACCACTGAGCTGGTCATCACTGGTTGTCATATAAAATCCACTTTTTGTTGTAAGTCACAATCTGATCAAGAAATGGTTCATTGTTGCATAGGATGAGAGAAGAAAATACTTGAAAAGGATGACTTTTTTCATTTGTGGTTAGCTCATGAAGCACCCACTTATCAAGCTTTTTCACCTTTCGAATTTGCTTCAAATGCTGAATGACTGTAGAATAGTAGACACTGAGCTCTTGGGCAACTTCTCATGTAGTTTTAAGAGGGTCAACTTCAGTGATCCTCTCACTTGGTTGTTGTCAACTTCCAATTGCCAGCCACTGCACTTCTCATTTTCAAGGCTCTAGTCTCCTTTGCAACGCTTCTTTAACCACTTCTGCACTGTAAGTTCATTAGCAGTTACTGGGCCAAATGCTTTGTTGATGTTGTGAGCTGTCTCTGCTGCTTTACAACCCATTTTGAAGTTGATTAAAAAATTCACTTGAATTTTCTTTTTGTCTAACATTATTTCCAAAGTCTAAAATACATATAAGGTAACATCAAGTAATAATTCATTAGTAAAAAATATAAAGCAAGAAATGTACTTTAAAATTATGTATAATATTACCACATTTAAGAATGCATTCCAATATCAGATGGCAAAGTTCAACAATGCAAAACCGTAATTACTTTTGTACCAACCTAGTAATGGCAACCCACTCCAGTGTTCTTGCCTGGAGAATCCCAGGGACGGCGGAGCCTGGTGGGCTGCCGTCTCTGAGGTCGCACAGAGTTGGACACAACTGAGGCGACTTAGCAGCAGCAGCAGCAGCAATACATTTATGCACTTATTAAAACACTGAGAACTACATTGGAGAAAGTATAGAATATGAATATGATGACTTGCAGGGATCATAGAATGAATACTCTGACTTATGATTGAAATCTGCCTAATGGAAGTAAGGTGAATCTTAAAAAGAAAATCTTTAGCATTTATTCCACAACTGTGCAAAACAGGTTTATGCTGAACCTCTGAGTCAGAAATGTGAGAAAATAAAGTGATTGAAGCCTGTCAGCAAAGAAAATCAGCCAGCAGAGTGATGATTCCCCATACAAGAGAAAGAATTTTATGAAAAGCTCACAGACATCAGTATTTCCTATATATTCTCTTTATTTCTAAATCATAAATCAAATTTATTTAATTAAGGCTTTCCATCTTTACTGTAGGGATAAGTGTAATATTTTACACATGTGGGTGACATTAATTGGCAATTGCATTAAGAATCCCAACTCATGCACAAATCCCTGGTGGCACTCAGGAACTTTGATCCTTGATCTAAGGTAAATAAATTTTCCAAGTTTGATAAAGCAGCATCACTTATAACTAACTATGACAGTGATGCTCTCATAATATGGTGCTCAGTGAGATAAAAAGCTGCTCTAAGTGGCAAAGAGTTGAAAACTAAAGAGTGTATGTGTGTGTGTGTGTATATATATATTATACATATATACATATATTATACATATATACATATATATATATAATATAAGCTACTTTTAGTATGCAGTTACATAAAGCTTCAAAAATACAGAAAACAATAGTAATTCAGTGTTAAAATTATAGTGCTCAGTTGTTAAAAGGGGACCTGCCCTTGGCCTCATTACTGCTTAATTGGGACAGGTTAATCTTCTTTTCTGTTGTTTTTTTTTCAATTTGAAATAAAACTGGGATCTCAGCTAGTACTCCTCATCCATCAAATTCTGTGACCTTGAAAGAAAATGACGACTCTCCTTCTCAAGAGAGAGTCTGAAAATGAGAATTAAAATAGGTCTTCTCAGTGGAGACCCACAGCAACATGTAATAAGACATGTAAGGAAAAGATCCTATCACTGCAGGCATTCTGTAATATTTCTCTAACATATGGAGTCAAAATGAGAATTCATTTCAGCTCAGAGTAAAAAAAAAAAAATCTGTAAGATGTTAAATCTTCTAAAAATCAACTAAAATTGTCTATGAAATGTTTTAATGGAAGTCAACAATTGTAATTTATTTCCTTTCAACTCTTACAAAAAGCTCTCTACCTAAAAGTGTAAAATATTTTTAACTCTGATTCTTTAGAAAGAATCCCCGCAAAGAACAGAAATATTAGCAAAATGTATGAGTAATGATGTCATATTCATTATTACAATTTTTTTTAATTTAAAAAGGTAAAAGGACATCTCTAACCACAAGTCAGACTGTTTTTATGATAATAAATGCAAAGTTAGGATAAAAATATAATAAGCACTGTCATAGCAGCAGTATTCAATATCTGAAAGTCAACATTACTTCACTGTTTTAAGTGTATTAAGAAAAATTCACATGATCCCCAAGCACTATGGAAAGTTTATAAAAGTACCAGATATAATGCTTCCTTTTGATTTCACAGTAAGCAACCTGAATGAAAATATATAATGATCATCAGGTTAACTCCTGTTCCTCTTCTAGAATTTTCCAACAACAAAAATTCACGACTAAGAATTAAGTTTCATTAGTTTAAGACTAAAAAGCTTTGATAGTTTAGAACTAAAGAGACTTAGGATGACTAAATTAAAATAAAACAGTATTATTGTAATCTTATTTAATACCAACTTCATACAAGACCATTATCTGTAAGTAAAAGAAAAAAATCTACACGTCTTCCATGTTTCCTGTAACTAAAGCTATGTATGTGTATCCTCATATCTCCAAATTCAGTGCTGTTGTCCATTTACAAGGTGCTCCTTTTACAAGGAAAAGACAGACAGTGGTCTCTAAGAATGACTCAGAGTCTAGGAAAATTTAATCATAATCCAATGCAAAATTATCTCTACATTAATATTTAGGATATCCAATCTCACATATCGGAGAAGGCAATGGCACCCCACTCCGGTACTCTTGCCTGGAGAATCCCATGGACGGAGGAGCCTGGTGGGCTGCGGTCCATGGGGTTGCTAGGAGTCGGATATGACTGAACGACTTCACTTTCACGTTTCACTTTCATGCATTGAAGAAGGACACGGCAACCCACTCCAGTGTTCTTGCCTGGAGAATCCCAGGGACAGAGGAGCCTGGTGGGCTGCCGTCTATGGGGTCGCACAGAGTCGGACACGACTGAAGTGACAGCAGAAGCAGCAATCTCACATATACTGATTTATTATTAACTACAAATTATATGGGAATAACAAGTATATTCTTTTTCTTACTATATGTATTTTATTGAAATAAGTTGCCTTCAATGTTTCAGGTGCACAGCATGGTGATACAGTTATACATTTACACATATTATTTTTTAATTTATTTACCATTATTACATTATTATTATTACATTATTATTATTACAGTATATTGACTACAGCTCCCTGTGCTATAAAGTAAACCTTCATTGATTGTTGCATATCTATTATTTTTGCATTACAAATCTAGCATTCTATTCATACTACGTCAAACAAGTGGAATCAAAATGTCATAAATTTTTTAGGTAGGCAAAAACTCAGAAGTTTTATATATATATATATATATATAAAATATATATAAAACAAGTATATTCTTAACATGTGGTACAAATAAAGCATTGAAAGGGTAGTACTTAAAACATTTTCTTTATTTCAAAACGTAATGTTTACTGTGAGAATACTGTTAGGAATTTAATTAACCAAAGCTCAGGCTGAGTCAACTCAGAAGGAATCCATATTCCTGTTTCACTACTTACTGGCTGGTGGCCATAGGGAAATTATTTAATCTCTTTAAGCTTCAGTTTCCTCATGGATAAAATTGGGATAACAAAACCCACTCATCATCAGGTTGTTGTGAGATTAAATTGGTTAGAGTAAAGAATATAGTGCTAGGTGCATAGTAAGTGCTCAATAAATATAATCCAGAATGTTTTCCTTATTTTGGAACCTGAATTGAATAACATATGTGTGTCTTATGAATCCAATATATAGATTTTATATCTTCCAATATTGATAAAGGAAGAAACTTATTTCATACTATTTAAAGCCTCAAAGGCATTGTCAAGATAAATTTGAGCAGGGTGATATAGATCTGGGCGATCCCATAGCTCAGACCCTTTAGATGTTATAAATATCTACCAAAGGAAATGGAATGATAGCAAAAAATCCTGATTTAGAATATTTCCCATCCAGCAGAGATTACTCTGGTAGTAAAAGAAAAGAAGGAGAAAAGGTAATTGTGAACATGATAATCTAAACTTTAGGAAATGATAATAAAAATATGAATATGAATAGCTAAATTTATTGAGCATTTATACTATGCTCCAGAAATTATGCTAAGTGCCTTACACATATTATCTTATGTAATCCTTGCAATAATCTTACTCTTTATTTCAGAGCAAAATAACTTTAGATATTTAGATTACAATCTTCAAGGAGAATTTTTTTTAATTGAAGTATATTTGACATATAACCTCTAAATTTAGGGTGTACATGTTAATTTGATACATTTATGTAATGTAATGATGTGACTACCATTGTAGTGATAATTAGCACCTCTATCACATAACATTACCATTCTTTCTTTTTAGTGGTTGGAATAATTAAGTTCTAGGCTGTTAGCAAGTCTGATGATTATAATACAATATTGCTGTCTGTATCCACTATACTGTGAACTAGATTTTCGGTTTTATTATAAGTATGGACCCGTAAGCATCTGTCCTAGCCCCCTACCCCCAATCCTGCCTTATCCTAGCCCCTGGTAACCACCATTTTATTCTGGTTTTACAAACCTGGTTTTATTAGACTCCATATACAAGTAATACCATGCAGTACTTGTCTTTCTCTGATTTATCTCACTTAACATAATGGGCTCAAGGCCCATCCATGTTGTTGCAAATGGCAGAATGTCCTTCTTCCTTATGGGTGGAAAATATTCCATTGTACAAAAGGTTTTGCACAGCAAAAAAAAAAAAAAAAAAAGAAAGAAAGAATTTGAAAAATTATAAAAGCAATGTACAGAATGGGAGGAAAATTTTGTAAAACATATGTATCAAATAAGGGGTTAATATCCAGAATATATAAAGAACTCATACAACTAAATAACAACAACAAAACAATCCAATTAAAAGCGGGGCAGAGGAACTTAGTAGACATTTGTCCAAAGAAGTTATCTAAATGGCTAATGCATGCATGCATGCTATATCGCTTCAGTTGTGTCCGACTCTCTGCGACCCTGTGGACTGTAACTTGTCAGGCCCCTCTGTCCATCTGTTTCTCCAGGCAAGAATACTGGAATGGGTGGCATGCCCTCCTCCAGAGGATCTTCCCCACTCAGGGATTGAACCCATGTCTCTTGAGGCTCCTGCATTGCAGGTGGATTCTTTATTGCACCAGAGAAGCCCGTGATAGGTGCATGAAAATATGCTAAACATCACTGATGATTGGGAAATGCAAATCAAAGCCACAGTGAGCTATCACCTCACACCTGATAGAATACTTAATCACCAAGAGTACAAGAGATAAGAAATGTTGGCTAGGATGTGGAAAAAAAAGTCTTTGAATATTGTTGATGGAAAAGTAAGTATGGTGGTACCGCAAACAAACAATTAGAAATAAATCTACCACATGATCTGGCAATTTCACTTATGGATATATACCTTCAAAACAATGAAAACAGTGTATAAAAGAGATATATGCACTTCCATGTTTATTGCAGCATTATTTACGATAGCCAAGATATGAAAATAACTCAAGGAGAATTTTTATGCTAATTCAACAAATACTTATTGAGAGCCTATATGTTGCAGAAACCCAGTTATATATTAAAGTGAGTGGCCCTGACTATCCAGACTATCCAGTCCTCAACACTGAGATGCATAACATAACTGTTTATCTTAGTTAAAGTTTGCAAGTCAAACTCTTCTGATGCTTTCTGCACTTCTCCAAATTCTTGGTGAAATATGGTAGGAAAATAGAAATGTCGTCACTTTAATTGTTTTAGCACAAGTTGTATTAAATTTCTGTTAGTTGTTATTCAACCCTCTTTATCTGTGCATTTTACAGGATGCATAGATATTTAGACTTCTGCTCCACTAACTTCATAATTTAAAAGGAAAATAAAAACATGATAGCTCTATTAATTATTTGCATTCTGCCTTTAGTTCTAACAGATACTAGAAAATAGTATATAGGAAAGACTGATCAACGAAACTTGTGTGGGCAAAGTTGCCTTTGGAGTGTAGAACTTGTGTCTTGAAGCAGAGGACAGTTGTACTGTAGGAAACAAGTACATTGACATTTTGAGCCAAACTAATTAGGAGACTGGAAATTGTTATGACACAGGAGCAGATCATTTTAGTAAAGCTGAAAAGTAGCTAGGTTTTGCTGTGGGTTTTTTTGATAATTTTTTTTCTTATGTTTTATTTATACAGAAGCTAATATAAAGTTCTGTCTTCACAACAATGATCTAACCTATTTAAAACAATTGTGCCCTTCAGGGCCAGTCACATCACAGAACTCCAAAGGCCAATCTTCCCAGATTACAGTATTCCCCCCATCTTATGTGAGGGGGATACTTTCTAAGACAACTCCCTGCCCATATAGTCTAAAACCATGGAGAATACTGAAACTTTACACAGTTGACCCTTGAATATTACTGGAGTTAGCAGCACCAACCCATCAAACAGTCAAAAATCTAATTATAATTTTTAAAAAAACATTTTTTAATGTTGAAGTACAGTTCATTAACAATGTTGTGTTAGCTTCAGGTGTACTTCAAAGTGATTCCGTTACATGCACATTTATAACTTTGACTCCTATAAAACTTAACTACTAATAGATTACTGTTGACCAGAAGCCTTACCAATAGCAGTCAATTAACACATATTTTGTATGTTGTATATATTCTACGCTGTATTCTTGCAATAAGGGGAGCTAAATAAAGATAATGTTACTAAGGAATCCTAAGGAAGAAATATGTTTGCAGCACTGTACTTTTAGATTCTGCAAGTCCAAATCATCAGTTTACAAGGTGAATCATCTGTCAGATTTACATCAATATATACAAAACACAGTAAATGTTATACATATTACTAGCATTAGACATTGAAAATGAGAAGATAATTTGAAAAAGAAATTTATATTTATTTGCAGGTATAGTGATTCAGGCATTGAGAATGAAGAGGCAGCAATATAACTGTTTTCTGGTTGTTGTTCAGTCGCTCAGTCGTGTCTGACTCTTTGTGAACCCATGGACTGCAGCACACTTCCCTGTCCTTCATCATCTGCTGGAGCTTGCTCAAACTCATGTCCATCGAGTCAGTGATGCCATCCAACCATCTCATCCTCTGTCATCCCCTTTTCCTCCTGTCTTCAATCTTTCCAAGCATCAGAATCTTTTCTAATGAGTCAGCTCTTTGTATCAGGTGCCCAAAGTATTGGAGTTTCAGCTTAGAATCAGTCGATCCAATGAATATTCAGGATTGATTTCTTTCAGGATTGACTGGTTTGATCTCCTTGCTGTCCAAGAGACTCTTAAGAGTCTTTTCCAATACCACAGTTCAAAAGCATCAATCCTTTGGCACTCAGTCTTCTTTAAAATCCAACTTTCACATCTATCAGTGACTACTGGAAAAACCATAGATTTGACTAGATGGACCTTTGTTGGTAAAGTAATGTCTGCATTTTCATATGCTGTCTAGGTTAGTCATAGCTTTTCTTCCAAGAAGCAAGTGCCTTTTAATTTCATGGCTGCAGTCACCATCTGCAGTGATTTTGGAGCCCAAGAGTAGAAAGTCTGTCACTGTTTCCATTGTCTCCCCATCTATTTTCTATGAAGTGATGGAACTGGATGCCATAATCTTTGTTTTCTGAATGTTGAGCTTTAAGCCAACTTTTTCACTCTCCTTTCACTTTCATCAAGAAGTTCTTAAGTTCCATAAGGGTGCTGTCATCTGCATATCTGAGGTTATTGATATTTCTCCCAGCAATCTTGATTCTGGCTTGTGCTTCATCCAGCCCAGCACTTCGCATGATTGACTCTGCCTACAAGTTAGATTAGCACAGTAACAATAGACAGCCTTGACGTACTTCTTCCCTGATTTGGAACCAGTCTGTTCCATGTCTGGTTCTAACTGTTGCTTCTTGACCTGCATACAGGTTTCTCAAGTGGTAGGTAATTCCCATCTCTGGTATTCCCATCTCTAAGAATTTTCCACAGTTTGTTGTGATCCACATAGTAAAAGACTTTAGCAAAGTCAATGAAGCAGAAGTCGATGTTTTCCTGAAATTCTCTTGCTTTTTTATGATTTAACAGATATTGGCAATTTGATCTCTGTTTCCTCTGCCTTTTCTAAATCCAGCTTGAACAACTGTAAGTTCTTGGTTCATGGACTTTTGAAGCCTAATTTGGAGAATTTTGAGCATTACTTTGCTAGTGTATGAGATGAGTGCAATTGTGCAATAATTTGAACATTCTTTAGCATTGCCTTTCTTTGGGATTAGAATGAAAACTGACATTTTCCAGTCCTGTGGCCACTGCTAAGTTTCCCAAATTTGCTGGCATATTGAGTGCAGCACTTTCACAGCATTATCTTTTAGGATATGAAATAACTCACCTGGAATTTTATCAGCTCCACTAGCTTTGTTTGTAATGATCCTTCCTAAGACCCACTTGACTCTTCACTCCAGGATGTCTGGCTTTAGCTGAGTGATCACACCGTCATGGTTATCTGGGACAACAAGGTATTTTTTTGTATAGTTTTTCTTTGTGTTCTTGCCACCTCTTCTTAATATCTTCTGCTTCTGTTGGATCCTTACCTTTTCTGTCCTTTATTGTGCCCATCTTTGCATGAAATGCTTTTTGGTAGCATAGTGTAATTGATACAGTTGCTCCATGGTAGCCTGACCTATACACAAATTAATAAATCATTATAAAAATCATTATATTTATGACATATATTACAGTTGTTTTCATAGTACAGTATTGGAAACATTGCTATATTTAACAATACATACATACCTATGGTGATAGGCTGATGAGCAATTTCTCCAATGACAAGAGAGAGAGGCATACTGTCTGGTAATGTTATTCTTTGAAAACAAAATTATAAAACAAGAAAAAATCTAATATATTATTGATTATATATTAAATTTTACTCACATTAGACCTATATAAGTACAGACTAGTATCTACATATATTTTACATCATAGCATACCTAACTTTGCCTTAATTTTTCTATATTTCTAAGTGATGCAGTTTGCCTGAAATTTTTTTCAAATTATCTCAAATCTACCAGAATTTGGAATATATTTTCAATATATTTATTGGAAACATCTGTGTGACCTATGCAGTTCAAATCCACATTGTTCAAGGGACAACTATATATATTATATTTTTCCTATACATACATTACCTATCATCAAGTTCAGTTCATATATTAGGCACAGTAAGAGAATGTCCACATTTTCAGCATCACTACTCTTGCACTTTGGGGTATTATTTAAATAAAATAAGAGTCAATTGAATGTAGGTACTGTGATCCTGCAATAGTCTGCTAAGATGTCTATCAAGTGACACATGGGTAGGATATACTAGCCCAAGGGATGATTTACATTGAGGGCTTGGACTTAAAAGAGTTGGAGCACACAAAATTTCATCATGCTACTTAGAACGGCAAGAATTTAAAACTTATGAAATGTTATTTCTGGAGTTTTCCATGTAATGTTTTCAGTTGTAGTAGAACTGCAGGTAACTGAAACTGCGGGTAACTAAACGGTGGATGAGGGAAGATGACTGGATGCCATGTGAATGGTGTCTCTGGAATTGCTCAATTCAATAGCCTTGCTTTTCATTCAGGTGCTCGAAATATGTGATTCCATTTTTTTTCCATGATCTTAGTTATTTCTTTTTTTCTTAATTTTTTTTTTTAGTTATTTCTTAGAGTAACTGTTGTTTACTCACTTTTCTCTAGATGATCTTTCTTTCTCTGTCTTTCTTTTTTATGGAACAGTGTGCAAAAGTCATGGTGTCATGGAGTTGTAATATTTTGGCAATAAATTTTAGAACAAAAAGATCCAACAACATGAACCTCAACCAGTCTATGAAAAATAATTTTGTTCAGCAAGGTTTTCAAGATATCCAAGAATCTTTCTGATGAAACAGGTATATTAATAGACCATGGTCAATATAATTATATGACCCTTTAAAGAAATCAAATCTCTTCCAAATAGTTCATTTTAAAGAATTAATACATTTTTTATATTTGCATGTTTGGACTCTACTGTAAGACCAGATGGTGAACTTTATGTTTGCTGCCAAAATATGAGACTATAAGATATATGTAGGTGTGCATGTGTGTATGGGTGAATATATTCAATCTATACATATTCAGGAAATGCAAAATAATCTCTGCGGTTCTAAATCATGCCAGGCTTTAGTCTTACCTCAGTAATCACTGCATATAACAAAGGCCTTTTGTGGTCCTTTTTAATATTTTTTCTAAGGTTAACTATAATATAATGCTATATACCTGCTTTAAAATGTTTAAAATTGAGTAACGTTTTACTGAAAGATGGGGTTCCCTTGGTGGCTCAGACAATAAAGAGTTCGTCTGCAGTGGAGGAGATCTGGTTTCCATCCCTGGGTTGGGAAGATCCCCTGGAGAAGGGAATGGCAACCCACTCCAGTATTCTTGCCTAGAGAATTCCATGGACAGAGGAGCCCAGCAGGCTACAGTCCATAAGGTCGCAAAGAAAGATAGAAAAACCCCCTACTCCATTCAAACTCTGTACAGAACCTCCTTATAGATCATATTTTGTCAGGTTCATAGCTATCGTTTTATACAATAAGGATCGTAGCACCCCACACCAGAATGTGAAATATAGCTTTAAGATGAGAGAGGAGAGTGATACCTCTAGCTGAACTGGCCTGGAATTACATAAGAATAGATAGATATTCTGCTACTGGTCACCTCTTCTTATCTCCCTAAAGCCAGTAACCACATATTGGCACGGCCTTTTAAAAGTAATACTGGGGCTGGAGGGTCCAGGAAAGCGGTGTTATGTTCCAATCAGGGGACTTTGCAGGAGTCTAGACAGAAGATGATGGAGTTAAAAACAGTGAAATCTCTTTAGGAAGTAACTCACGAGGAAGATTGGACAGCAGTAAAAGGGTAAAGAAGGTGGGAAGAGTAACTTCCAGATTTTCTTGTTATTGTAATTAGGAGACACAGGTTAATATACTGAACATACATACACATAGAGAGAGAAATAGAAAATATTTTCTCTGTTTAGAGAATGGCCATCCATCCATCATCATGCTCAAAATTTTAAGAAAATGAAGATGTTCTCCACATTGCATATTATATATTTCAGAATTTTAAATTGGGGGGTGTACCCCAATGTTCATTGCAGCACTGTGTATATCAGGATAATATTAGTCTAATGGATAGATGGATAAATTACATTACTATAAAACACAGTGCCTTGATTAAGTCAATTTAAGCTCATTTAGCTTTACTAAAATTACATTCTTTTGTCCTTTCTTCATTCTTTTTTTTTTTATTTAAAATAGAAGTTGATCACATAAGCCTAAGAGTCAAGACTAGCCTAAGAATAAGACTGGCCCTCAGTCTCTTTTTGTAAACAAAGTTTTATTGGAAGCCAGCCACTTCCATTCATTTGCCTCTATCCATGGCTTCCCTCAGGCTTCCCTGGGGTTCCGATGGTAAAGAATCTGCCTGCAATGCAAAGTTCATTCCTTGGTGGTGTCAGTCGGGCAGCACTAGTGATAAATAATCTGTCTGCCAATGCAGGAGACACAAGAGACATGGGTTCAATCCCTGGTTTGGGAAGATCCCCTGGAGGAGAAAAATAGCAAGCCACTCCAGTATTCTTGCCTGAAAAATTCCATAGACAAGAGGAGCCTGGTGGGCTAAAGTCCATGGGGTCGTAAAGAGTCAGACATGACTGAGTGATTGAGTGATGGAGCACACATACAAGGCTTCTCATAGGCTATAAGGAGACAGTGGGATTAGATGCAACAGAAAGTAGATGGCCCACGAAATTTAAAATATTTGCCCTTGTGCATAGGACCTCAAAACACTAAATTCTAAATACATAATAGCAAAGTATATTTTTGAAAAACTGTATCTTCTACCTTAATATGTAATTCTTATTTCTTTAGAACAAGCATAATTTTATATGCAATATTTTGAGTCCCAGGATAAATATGCTTCTCGTCTCCCATTTTAAAATTATGCTTTCTGTTGTTTTTCTCTTCTTCTAGTGTATATCTCATTAGTCAATCTCTGGCATATTCATAGGCAGGCACACTCCCAAGACAATTACATATATAACTGTTTTTATTGCACATATTCCATATCAATGCATCAGCTGCTTTATTAAAACATTTGGAAAATATTTATACACCAAAATGTGTGCTGAATCTAAATACTTCACTGAGGAATAAATAAAAGTTGTCATCTAAAAGACAATTATAGCAAAGCATTGATACTCTTGAGATCCTACTCTCTTATACAGAGTATTCTGATAAGTCTGCCGACCCAAGGAACTCAACGAGAACTTCTATTTAATAATTTAGGTACAAATACTTAGGTAGAGAGAGATGGGAGGTGACCAGGCGATAAGAAGGATGAGGTGGTCCGGTTTCCATTAGTGCAGTACTCACAGGTAAAGAAGTAAGGTGAAGTTCTTTGTAAGATTGACTTTGAAATAAAGTGCTCTTTCGCTTTAGAATTTGAAAAGCACTGCACTATTTAATAAGGCATGCAAATTTCAATTCCTAAATCCAAGAACATTTATGTTTTGAAGTTTATTTCATTCATTGTAGTAACCAGTTTGAGTTTTTTTCGCTTGTTTGATTTTTGTTTTGAGATCTATATGGGCAGATTCTTAGAAAGTAGATTCTCATATTTGTTGGTACTTTTTTATATTAATGCTTCACAGATACACTAGACTAAATAAAAAATGCAAAATGTTATTGGAAATGTCCTATGACAATTTTATGTTCTTCTGTATGCCTTACTGCTGAGGAATTAGATGTGTCTCCTGAAAAAAGACTCTGTGTACCTTATGTCTAAGAGTATGGGACCTATGATGTGCCAGTCCACCATCACTCCCACATCCAACCTTTCTTCTGGAACTCATTGAATGCACTATATCAGTTCTGCCTAAAGATGTGTCAAAGCCTGGGGGGAAAAAAGCAAAACAAAGCAAAAAGTCCTCAAGTTACAGTGTACAAACAGCGTTTAGAAGCAGTAATTATAACCACAAATGTATAAAAGGACAAGCGTTAAATACTAACCGATAATGACTCTTTTCAACGGTAGGTACCTGTATGGGTAAGCATCAAAGTCAGTATTACCATCTACAAATACAAATCACTGCTGCCTATCAGTGAGAACCAAAGTATAGTAGCAGTAAATATTTATGCTTTAGATTTTCTTTGAGTTGTATTTAAGGGGGGAAAAATGACACCTGTTCAAGGTAGTAACTGCCAAGTTTCATTATTTCAGGGGTGCCCTTTCCCTTTCATAAGCCATTTTAAGTTCTTTATTGCAAGCAGGGAAAGGAAATAAATTTGGCAAAATTAGCACAGACTGTATTATAACAGACACAGGTATAATGAGCTTGCTTGCTTCTACTGGGATTTTGCTCTGCTTTCCATGAACATGCCATACAAGTTGATTGATGTATCGCTTGTCCCACATGGGAGGAACAAAGTGATCCTTCGGAGATTCTTCAGCATTCAAAAATGCCTGTGATGTTTGTGCTAAGGGTGTGTGTTCTAGCAGTTTAAGTGTTTATGTGTGTGCATATGTGCACAAATTCTTTATATTGTTGCTCAGTCTCTAAGTCACATATGACTCTTTGCAACCCCATGGACTGCAGCATGCCAGGCTTCCCTGTCCTTCACTATCTCCCAGAGTTTTGTCAAATTCATGTCCATTGAGTCTGTGATGCTATCCAACCATCTCATCCTCTGTCACGGTGCCCCCTTCTCTTCCCGCCCTCAATCCCTCCCAGCATTAGGGTCTTTTCCAGTGAGTCGGCTCTTTGCAACAGCTGGCCAAAGTATCAGAGCTTCAGCATCAGTCCTTCCAGTAAATATTCAGGGTTGATTTCCTTTAGGATTGACTGATTTGACCTCCTCACAGTCCAGAGGACTCTCAAGAGTCTTCTCCAGTACCACAATTTGGAAGTATCAATTATGTGGCACTCAGGCACTCAGCCTTTTTTATGGTTCAACTCTCACATCTGTACATGATTACTAGAAAAACCATAGCTTTGACTATCTGGACCTTTGTCGGCAAAGTGATGTCTTTGCTTTTTAATACACTGTCTAGGTTTGTCATAGCATCTTGTTCCAAGAAGCAAGTGTCTTCTAATCTCATGGCTGTAGTCACCATCTGCAGTGATTCTGGAGCCTGAGAAAAGAAAAGCTATCGCTGCTACTACTTTTTCTGCCTTCTATTTGCCATGAAGAAATAGGACTAGATGCCATGATCCTAGTTTCTTAAATGCTGAGTTTTAAGACAGCTTTCTCACTCTCCTCTTTCACCTTCATTAAGAAGCTCTTTAGTTCCTCTTTGCTTTCTGCCATAAGGGTGGTGTCATCTCCATATTTGAGGTTGTTGATATTTCTCCTGACAACCTTGATTCCAGCTTGTGACTCATCTAGCCCCACATTTCACATGATATACTTTGCATATAAGTTAAATAAGCAGAGTGATGATATACAGCCTTGTTGTACTCCTTTCCCATTTCTCAACCAGTCAGTTGTTCCATGTAAGGTTCTAACTATTGCTTCTTGACCGTATACAAGTTTCTCAGGGGACAGGTCAGGTGGTATGGTATTTCCATCTCCTTAAAAATTTTCCAGTTGGTTGTGATCCACACAAAGGCTTTAGCATAGTCAACGAAGCAGAAGTAGATGTTTTCCTGGAATTCCCTTGCTTTCTCTATGATCCAGCGAATGTTGGCAATTGGAACTCTCATTCCTCTGCCTTTCCTAATCCCAGCTTGTACATTTGGAAGTTCTCAGTACATGTACTGCTGAAGCCTAGCTTGAGGGATTTTGAGCATAACCTTACTAGCATTGGAAATTTTTTCAATTAAAAATGAAAAATATACATATTTTAAAGAAGGCAAAAAAGGACACCATGACTAATACATATTAGGTGTTAAATATTGAATAAATGTTGTAGGTATCAAAGTAACTTTCTTCACCATAACTTGTGTCAGTAACTATGCTTGCAAATTTCAAGCAGTAGAATTATTTGGAGACCTCCTCTGCGGCTTAGCAGGTTAAAGCAACTGTCCCAGTAAACAGGAGATCCTGGGTTCAACCCCCAGTGGGACCTTTTGCGCTTTTCCTGCCTACAAAAAGGGTATAGGGAGATCAAAGATCCAGTCAATCTTAAGGCTTCCTTTGCAGCTCAGACAGTAAAGAACCGCCTGCAATGCGAGAGACCTGGGTTTGATCCCTGGTTTGGGAAGATCCCCTGGAGGAGACCATGGCAACCCACTCCAGTATTCTTGCCTGGAGAATCCCCATGGATGGAGGAGCCTGGTGGGCTACAGTCCATGGAGTTGCAAAGAGTCAGATACGACTGAGTGACTAAGTACAGCACTATATAGGTTCCTATACCTATCAAGGAGAATATTTTACTATACATATAGATAATTCACTCAAGATTAAATCCAATGGTTTTTTGATCCAGTTGGACATCAGGCAACACATTAATTTAGACTAGAATGTTTTAGAGCTATCCCAAAATAAGTTCTTTAATAGTTTGTAGAGAAACTTCTCAAGCCATAGAAGTGGGTATTAGCCATGCAACTCAGCTAATTCTGACATGAACTGAAATCACCAAAATTAAAAAATGGATTTCATTAACATGCATCTCAGTTTTGTGGGTCTGAGCAAGATGGCCTAACTTTATCTGTTTCTTTCTAATTATGAGTTATTTTCAGATCCAGGTTTTAGAGCACATATCTCTAGTTTCTGCTAAGAATCAGTCTCACAACTGATACTTTGGTGCTTATGCTTTAGTATATTATCACTTTCCAAAACAACATAACAGCTTTTTTAAGCCAAGCAAAATGGTTAAGCTTGCAAATTTAACAGAACTTAGAGACAGAAAATGTAAAAGACCTGTGGATTTTCTTCCATGAGTAGATGTAAATGCTAATGAAATGTTCCTTAAAACACATTTAAATTAAACCATGAGCTACCTTCAACGAATATATGAAAGTTCAAGAAGAATTGAAAATGTAACTGCCATCAGGATAAGACAGAGCACCAATGGGCTGATGGGCCATGTTCTCAGGCGGAAGGTAGTTTTCCTTCTCCTACATATTAATAATGACAGGTGGTGCTGGAGATAATTTTAACCAGATTATGGTGAGCTGTAGTTCTGATTCTAAGACTTTTTTTTCCACTGCTTTGCTTGAATAAAGTATGACTGAACACACTTTAAAATTCATCTCTTTCCCAAAAGCATTTGAAGATTTTTTGTGAGAGAACTGATGAGGTACTTGCTTTTTTTTCCCAAAACTAAATAAATAAATCTTTGAAAAACTTAAAGCACTGATTTTTAAAGGGCTTCGCAGACATTTATGTGAAGATAGATTTTTCTAATTCCTTAATATGAAGAAGCCTGTTCACAGAGCTTCCAGGCCTGAAGTATACAGGTGCATGTGCATGTGTGTGTATAAAGAATGCACAGTAAAAGAATTTCTCATCCTTGGACTTTAAAACAAAGCTAATCCTAATTGGCAAGATATGGAAATCTTTTCAGCCCCAAAGTAAAAACGTCTTTCTCTTTGGTGTTTACATCTTACAAGAAAAAAAATGTGTTTTTCTAAGTAAGCCAAGCTCTGACTAGCATCTGCCTCTTGGTCAAATACTGAGCCATGTGAATCTCATTCAAAAGGCTTCAAGGAAGCTTTAAATCTATCAAACCTATTTCTTTAATGAACTCAGGCAGGCACCTGTATTCGAGTGTGTATGATTTTTGACAGGCATGTTTAAGGCATAGTATTAGTTGCTAAAATAATCAAAAGCAAAACTATAATCAAAATTCTCAGATATAAAGTTTAGAAACCAGTTAGGTATTAGTCAGCATTAGAATTTTAAATTGTTCAGAGAGATTTCCTTTTTTAAAGCAATGTTACATGCACTGTGATAACAAAGGAAGTATATAAGAAGACAGCACCAAATCATTGTAGCTCAAGTAACTTATCTTTATTCAACGATCACTTATATCTTACTTACTATATTCCAACCTGTTTGCAAATAGGAACCCACTCCTCTTCATACAATGAAGTGGAGACTATTTGTACCCCTGTTTTCCTTCTTTCACACACATGAGATTGAAATGCAGACAACCAGAGGTCCTGAAACAATACCTCCTGAAAACAGTGAGCCCCAGATATAAATTTAGGCAGCCTTCTATTCATGGCAGTTATTTTGACAACATCAAAATCTGTTTTTAAACCACATACTCAACCTTCTTAATCAGTGTCACCCTTTGGACTGAAAGCACTTTATTAATACTGGGTCTCGGACTTCCAACCAAAATTAAGTAATCTTAAGAAAAGGAAAAGCTATACGACTCTGCACTAATTCTTTCTGTCAAATATCCCAAGTACTTAAAAAGCATCCCTTATAAATCTCTTTCAAGGGGTGATAGATTTGCTCTAATCCTTAATCAAAGTAAGGGGAATATAAGAGCTACTGTGGGTATAAGTCTTAGTCCACAAAGGCAAATGAGCTAGAAATATGCCTTAGTGTTCCAAAGCCCAACTTAGTGTTTTAACTCTGAGCCTCCCTTTAAGGACCCACACCAGGTTTCCGCTGTATCCCCAATGTCTTCCATAGTGTCAGGATACTGAGGAAGAGGAGGCAGTTGGGCCATCTGCTCTGATGAATGGCCCATGCAGGTTAGCCGTGACATGTCTGTTTCACCAGTTCTGGAGGCCTGTTAGTTTTCTGCTATTTGGTACTGCCTGGAGAGCCAAGAATCTTTTGCCTGATGCAAGTGATCCTGCCTGCCTCAAATTACCTGCCTGGCACTTCCCCACTAGTGCTACCTCTGCCTAATCCTCTGAAATACTCTTCTCTGTCTTTTGTGTCTATCTCATTCTCATCCTCTTCGAATGCTTGGGAGAGAATGCCATGGTTTTCTTTCATGATCTGGTCAAAACGCCTTGAAAATGTCAATAATTATCCTTTTACAAAGGTCTTCAGTGCTTTGAACACAAACCCAGGGAGATTAGCAGGTTATTTTGGGTTTCTGCTCTGCCACAGTTTCTCCCTTGAGGCAATGAGCACAAAGCCTATTATCTGCTAACAGGGGTGAAAGGTGAGAAGGACAATTCTAACCCAAGCAGCAAGATTCCTCTTGTATCAGTAAATATTATGCTCATCTCACAGTGACTGCCCTCCTCTTAAATAAAGCACAGAAAGCTGTTTCCTAAAGTGTTTAGAGGTTGAGTGTATTCTGTATTAACAGGTATAAGGAAATGGCTTTTAACAGAAGAGTATTTGTCTTAATATTAGTTATACTATTAGACCAGAAAACAATGTTGTTTGACAAACATCGCTATATTTATCAAATAAAAACTAGATGATGCATTCAGCCTACAGATCTTTTTTTAATGCCACTCTCAAATAAAAGGAGCCAAGGGTTCCTTGAAATGACTGATTCTAGGGTTACAGCAAAGAATATGCAGAATGAGTGTAGAATATCTGGTAGCACTGGAAAGTAAGAAAGTGTACTCATACACACACACCCCAATGAGGGCATGCCAAAATGATATAGGAGTCACAGAAAGAGCTCCAAATGGCCAAAGCTGGAACAACTTAGAAAAAATTAAATAACAGTATTGGATTACAACTCAAATATGAGTCTATACTAATATAAATAAATGATTAAATAGGTAGATTGGAGAAATAGTCTCCTGTGCAGAACATTTCAAATCACATTTATACATACTATGCTTTCCAGAAGGTAGAGCATAACTATCCATTCCTTAAGTGGAGACTGCCCAGAGTGACTTCCTTCCAAAGAGTACATTATGGATATGGGAGGAAAAGTATCTTTACAGTGAAGAAACCTACAAATACCATCTCAGTCAGATGATCAAGGTTAAAATCACTAGTCATGTTGATAGCATGTAGTCTTGACAGGATGTGATAAGAATGGTGTTTTCCCTTTGTGGTCTTCCTCCCCAAAAACACATTATCCCAGTCACATCCTAAGGATAATAGACAAACACAAAATTGAGGGAAATGCTGCAAACTATTTGATCAGTATTCCTCAAAACTGTCAAGGTCATCCAAAGCAAGGAAAGTCTAAGAAGCTGTCATAATCTAGAGGAGTATATGGAGATTTGATGACTAAATATAACGTGGTCCTCTGCATGGGATCCTGGAACAGAAAAAGGATATTAGGTAAACACTAAGGATATCTGAATAAAGTAGGGATATTGATTAATAATGATGTATTGAAGTGTATTTAGTAGTTGTGTCAAATGTACCATACTAATGTAAGATGTTAATAATAGGGGAACTGGCTGTAAGGCATACAGGAACTCTGTACTATCTTCACAACCTTTTGGTAAATTTAAAACTATTATAAAATAAAAAGTTTATTTTAGGAAATCACATGGTAACCTAACAATTTCTGGGATGAGATGGATCATCTCATTGAGTTTTCCCTACCATATTGGCTCAGCAAAAGTATGCCTGCAGTGCAATCCTTTCTATAGTGATATGGCAGAAAGAATTCTGTCAGTAGCAACAATCATGGCATGGAAGTAGGTGAACAATTGAAACCTTTAAAATTTTTATTTTATTGAATTTTATTGAATCACTTATTCGCTGAACTCAATATACAGCAAGACAGTTTTTTAACCTCAAAGCATTTGAATGCATTTTAGAATTTGGCACCATTGCTCACGTTTTGAAGTCACTTGCTTTTTTCATTCATCACAATGCACAGACATTGCTAATACCTTGTTAGATGCTGATTCAGTGTAGGTGTGGTAATGAAGTTTTGTTTTGTTTTTTGGAACGTCTGCACAGCATATTGAGATGCTTTTTATTTCAGGGCTTAAAATATTTAACGAACAGGTGGCTTACTGCCAGCTACAACTTACTCTTCAGCTATAAAGAGAAAAAACTATAAAGTTCAACATCGGCTATTGTTACAGCACCTTCAGACCTTGATTTGTAGGTTTCCAAGTACATTAGAAGAAGCCTACAGTATGTGAAAAGAGAAGAGTATGTGAAATATAAAGGAGCAGGTATTATTCAGATATGTACCAGTATTTGACCTTTCATCTTATATCTTTACTTTTCTTGATGATTATTAAAATTTGTAGTATTTTATAACTAAAAATGCAATTCTAGGCTTGCTTTATTTCTAAGTTGAGACACCATCATCATCATTAATAGCTTGTTTTTATCATCAGGTTTACTAGAAGTAGGACCTTAAGTTTCTCACTTGAACTTGCTTTGAGGAATCATCTCTAAAGATGTTTTTATTCTTAAAATTCCTTTCAAATTTTTCTACTTATTGTCATTGATTTGCTGATAGAAAACTAATGTCTGCAATTGCCCTAGAGCGTATGAAATGGTTCTCAATAACAAATTTCTGAAATCTAGTAACTTTCACAAGAAGGAAGCTCTAAGTTGCCTTATAAATGATCAAGTCAGTTCAGTTCAGTCTCTCAGTCGTATCCGACTCTTTGCAACCCCAAGGACTGCAGCATGCCAGGCTTCGCTCTCTATCACCAGCTCCTGGAGCTTGTTCAAACTCATGTCCACTGAGTCAGTGATGCCATCCAACCATCTCATCCCCTGTCGTCCCCTTCTCCTCCTGCCTTCAATCTTTCCTAGCATCAGGGTCTTTTCCAGTGAGTCAGTTCTTCGCATCAGATGACCAAAGTATTGGAGCTTCAGCTTCAGCATCAGTCCTTCCAATGAATATTCAGGACTGATTTCCTTTAGGATTGACTGGTTTGATCTCCTTGCTGTCCAAGGGACTCTCAAGAATCTTCTCCAGCACCACAGTTCAAAAGCATCAATTCTTCAGTGCTCAGTTTTCTTTATGGTTCAACTCTCATATCTGTACATGACTACTGGAAAAACCATAGCTTTGACTAGATGGATCTTCACTGACAAAGTAATGTCTCTGCTTTTTAATGTGCTGTCTAGGTTTGTCATAACTTTCCTTCCAAGGAGCAAGTGTCTCTTAATTTCATGGCTCAGTCATCATTTGCAGTGATTTTGAAGCCCAAGAAAATAAAGTCTGTCACTGTTTCCATTGTTTTCCAATCTATTTGCCATGAAGTGATGGGACCAGGTGTTATCATCTTAGTTTTTTGAATGTTGAGTCAATGATCAATTGAATTGGTCAACTGAACTGATCATCTGAATGTTGAGTCAATGATCAATACAATGATCATTTAGTATGACTTACATATGTCAAAGAAGAGACTGTGCAATCCAAGGAGAGTTCACAGAAGCTTATAAACTCTTGTTGGAGGTGACACTAGACACCTAGAAGAACACTGTTTATAAGTGATTTATTTCCTGGAAAGTTAGAGACATCAAATTTTTATACAATGGGACATTCCAAAGGAAAGACATTATCTTAAGAATTACGACAAGTACTCAGGGCTGTGAAGAAGAAAATCTTACTCCCAGCCTTGAGCTGGCATTATATGACTCTGATAATACACTTGGGTCTCAGATTCTACAGCATTGTAAAAGTAACAGGGAAGAATGGACCACAGTTCTCTTCCTGCTCTAAAATTGTTTTATTCTATAAATGCAGATAGTTTTATCTTCTACAAAATAATTTGTATAAGATATCAATTTGTAAACTTTCTGTTTAGGAGTAATTCAATCGCATCTGCCAATATCAAGTAAAAATTGCAATTCATTTAAATCTCTGACAGTATTATCTTAATCAGCTGATAATCAGTCAATTGTTCTAAATTCTATTTTCCAAATCTTTGATCCAGACTTTTTGTCTGTATTGAAAGGTAGGTACAGAAGTGTGTCCTACCTATTTGAAAGATTTAGTGAAGAATTATTTTTAAGGTTCTTATTACCAGGTTATTTTATATCAAAGCAGATGATAACTGAACTTCATTCTTTTAGAATTTATTCTGACTTTAAGAAATTCCTTTATGTGTTCATTAATAAATAGAGAAATCTTGAAATCTGTGGATCCCAAAAGATCTGTAGTATTGCTATAGATCATGCATGTCTCCATGGGGGTGCAGTTTTCTCTCAAGACAGTAAAAATTGGTTTGTTGAGATAAGAATTTGAAAAGATTAGTTATGATATGTGTTCAAGGCCTTCCAATGTACAGATATAGATGTAAGGATATCAGTGGGATTAAAATGTTTATGGGTAATGATTGGGAATAAAAATCTAAAAATGTTTGTTAGGGAGACAATAATAAAGAAAAGTTCACAAAAAAAAAAATAAAAAAAAAAACAAAAAAAAAAAAGAAAAGTTCACATCACTGAAAAGCCAAAGCAATTTAAATATATATATTTTAAACCCTCAAAAATATATCTGGGTTAGAAAGCAAAGTGCTAAGTCTCTTCCCAAAGCAAATTAAACTGGCTGAGTTATAAACCTTTCAAAAATTAAACTTATAATGAGCATGCAGACAGATCTTTAACCATAGCAATTCCTTCAAGGACTGAGCTACTCTGACATTCTCTAGGAGTCTAATTGAAACTGATTATGGTTGACATCTCATAATAGATGTCATTAGTTTAAATGATTTATTTTTGGATCTCAAAACAGTTTTGGTCCGATATATTCTCTAAAGTGTGCAGTAAAATTCCTTTATAATTTAATAATATGATGTCTAAAATGTACAATTTCTCATGTCCAACTGACTTTGAAAACACAAACATACACTAAACCAAAGTGTAAACCACATGAGTCATGCTCCTCCATCTTTCTGTTTGTGTGGAACTAGTGAACCCCTGGGAGTTTTACATTCTGACAGGTAGAATCTTTGAGAGAATCTTTTAAATTCTTTATTTAAGCAAAGAATAGGGGAAAGTAACAGCTGCACCACAGAACTGATATTATTTTGTGAGTCTGTTTAAGAAAAATAAGACTGGCTTCTATGATTCATAATTACTAAGGAAGATGCATAATTTTGATATAATGTTTGACTCCATTGAAAATACATGTGGGTGGTATATGATCAAATAGTTTTGTATGGCATCAATTTCCCTTTATGTTATTTATGTTAAAAATATTCTTGCTAATAACAGTGGCAATCAGCTACACTGTATAAGAAACACTGTATGCAAACTGTAATACCAGTCAGACTAACAAAGCATAAATCATAACTGCTTTATTGTAAAATGCCTCTATTGTGGTGAATCTGTCAAGTTTTGATCATGTGAATTTTATTTTTGCCAACACCACTTCATATGCCATAGCCATGAAAGAATAAAAGGAAAGAAAATGTGTTTTGCATCTATATGTCATATGCATTTCAGTAAGAGATAATCACATCCAAGAAATGTGGGAATTGAGTCACAAAACAGTAAGTGCAGGTAATAGAGCAAATCAAGTCATAAAATAGGGTGAAAATAGCATTACAGCTTATCTTTCCAACTCTGAGCATTAAGACTTATATTTCTTAGCACTTATATTTCCAATTTAAATGAAGGTAAATATATTTTAAACTTTTGACTTTCTAATTCAGACCCAGAAAAAAAAAAGGGAACCTGTTTAGTCTATACTTAGAATTGGAAAAAAATGTCATGCAATAGAAAAAGGATAATAAATAAATATGAGTAATAAGATAAACTATGAATAACAATATATCTTCTATTTCCACTGTAGTTTATAAAATTGGATTTTTAATCTATATAAGGGCAGAACTGGGAACTGCATGAGAATCTTGAATCTTGAATCTTTGAATTTTGAATCTCCAAGGGAATGAAAATTGTGTATAGTAGCAAAAATACAACATGAAGTGTTACAAATAAATTATCATAGTAAATATTCTAAATAATACTGTATATAGATCACCTAAACTGAGATAAGGTGACTTTTTAAAATTTTATAACCAATAGCCATGTTTAAAAAAACTCAAAACAGTGGTTAAGATTATAGATAATTTCCTGGCACTCTGCTATGAAATCTTCACTAGCTCAAGGGCTTAGCACAGGCTACAGTTTTAAATTGGAAGTCAACATAAGATATGTCAAGAGCACTAGTCTAGAAACACTGAACATAAGTGCACTTCACGACTACCTAAGTGACAACTCTGGTTACATTTCCTTTTTTTTTAAAGGGTAGTTGGACTGATACATGTTTCTAAAATCATTAGATCATGGCTAACTCAGAAAGTGATGGCAGCTATGGAATAGCTACTCTGAAAAATCCACGTAGTCAGAAACAATTTCATTTCAAAAAGATCCTGTGTATCCTAAAAACCACTTTGGGACCCTCAGGAACCCATTAGTTTCATGAACTCACAGTTCAGGAACCTTTAATTGGGATTATTTCAAGGATTCCTTTCATCTATGATATTTATGGTCTGTGCTTCTAAACCAAGTTTATCCTAAGTACCAAGGATTCTATGAACTTATGTTTTGAAGCAGACATCAAATGGAATCTTTTTACTTAACTACACTTATGGAATACAGATAAGTCCAAGCTTATTCAAGGAGAAAAGTCAACCAACCAAATTCAAGGGGGACCATGAGAAGGTAACCTCAACTCACTCCAGTATTTTTGCCTGGAGAATTCCATGAACAGAGGAGCCTGGTGGGCTGTAGTCCTTGGTGACACAGAGTTGGACCCAACTGAGTGACTTAACACTTTTACATATGGAATTGGTTAAACCCTAAAACTCTTAGGTGATCCAGGATTACAATTCTGTTCCTAAGTCATTATCTACTATAGTCAGAAAAATTATTTACTATTTTTTATTATTGTTGTCTCTATGTTTCAATCGGAATTTCTGGGCTTCCAACCTCCAATGGAGTTGGAAAAGACAAATTACTGGTGGCTCACTGGTAAAGAATCCTCCTGCCAAAACAGGAGACGTGGGAGACATGGGTTCAATCCCTGGGTCTGGAAGATGCCCTGGAAGAGGAAATGGCAACCCATTCCAGTATTCTTTCTGGGAAAATCCCAAGGACAGAGGAGCCTGGCGGACTATATCCCATGGGGTCACAAAGAGTCCAACATGACTGAGTGACTGAACATACACATATAGGATGGCTCTGAGATTCAGTCTCCTTAGGAACATAAGACATTTTAAGAACACCTTAGATGCTAATAGGGCTTTCCTGGTGGCTCAGATGGTAAAGAATCCACCTGCAATGCAGGAGACCTGGGTTTAGTGCCTGGGTTGGGAAGATCCCCTGGAGAAGGGAATGGCTACCACTCCTGTATTCTGGCATGGAGAATTCCATGGACAGAGGAGCCTGGCAGGCTACCCATGGGGTCGCAAAGAGTCATACGTGACTGAGCGACTTTCACTAGATGGTAGAAAGGAAAGAGGTTCCGTGGCAGTCAAAGACTTGGGTCAGAATTCCATTGCTTTTTTCTACTTGTTGGGCAACTGTGGAGATTTAACTTCTGACTCCAAACTTTTATCCCCTTTATTTGTAGAATAGAGTATAAAATCTCCAAGGAAGGCTTTTGTGAGATAACAGGTTACAGGCATATTTTGTTGTATTGTGCTTCACAGATATTTCAACTTTTGCAGATTGGAAGTCTGTGACAACCTGGCATCGTCAGATGATGGTTAGCATTTTTTAGCAATAAAGTATTTTTTGTTTAAGGTATGTACTTTTTTTAGACTTAATGCTTAATACTTAGACCTATACTTAATAGAATACAGTACTATGTAAACATAACTTTTATTTTTATTGACATATATTTGATCTACAATATTCAATTGGTTTCAAGTATACAACATAGTGATGCAATATTTTGTTGATTATACTCCATTTAAAGTTATTATAAAATAATGGTTGTATTTTCCCATGCTGTACGATATATCCTTGTCTGACTCTTTTGAGACCCCCATGGACTGTAGCCCACCAGACTCCTCTGTCCATGGGATTCTCCAGGTAAGAATACTGGAGTGGGTTGCAGTTTCCTTCTCCAGGGGATCTTCCTGACCTGGGGATCAAACCCATGTCTCTTATGTCTCCTGCATTGGCAGGTGAGTGTTTTACCATGAACACCACCTGGGAAGCCCCTATATATTCTTGTAACTTATTTATTTTTTACATAGTAGTTTTGCATCTCTTATTCTATCCTTCTCCCTTCCCTGTTCCCACTGGTAACCGCTAGTTTGTCCTCTATAACTGTGAGTTTGTTTTTGTTATACTCATTTGACTTTTTTTAGAATCCAAATATAAGTGATAACATTTAGTACTGTCTTTCTCTATCTGACGTATTTTACTGAGCATAATACCCTCTAGGTTCATTCATGTCTTGGTAATGGCAGAATTTCATTCTTTTGGGGGCTGTATTCCGTTGTACATCTATACCACATCTTCTTTCCATTCATCAGTTGATGGGCTAGGTTGCTTTCGTATCTTGGCTGTTGTAAATAATGCTGCTATGAACACTGGAGTGCACGTATCTTTTCAAGTTAGTATTTCATTTTCTTTGTCTGTATACCAGGAGTGGCATTATGGGATCATATATTTGTTTTGTTTTGTTGTTTTCAGAGGAACCTACATACTGTTTTCCATAGTGGCTGCACCAACTTACATTTCCACCAACAGTGTACAAGGGTTCCCTCTTCTTTACATCCTTGCCATTCTGACAAGTGTGAGGTGACATCTCACTGTAGTTTTGATTTTCATCTCTCTGATGATTAGTCATGTTGAGCATCTTTTCATATGCCTATTGGCCATCTGTATATCTTCTTTGGAAGATGTCTATTCAGCTCTTTTACCCATTTTTTTATATTAAGTTGTATGAGCTGTTTTATATATTATGGATATAAACACTTTATTAGCCATACCATTTGCAAATATTTTCTTACATTCAGTCAGTTATCTTTTCATTTGTCCATGGTTAAACATAACTTTTAATGACTGGGAAACAAAAAAAATTTGTGCAACTTACTTTATTGTGATATTTACTTTATTGCAATGGTCAGGAATTGAATCCTCAATATCTCTGAGATATGCTTATACATATGTGTACACACATTTATATGGACGTATAAAAATCCTCCAATGCAGGGTTGTACAGAGATAAGAACACACATACATACATATGTACCTGCATACATACATGAATAACTATACATGGCTGTGTCTATGTATACATTAGTATATATGAATGTATACATACATGTTGACTTAGGCTTTGTGTATGTCTTCTAGCAAGGAGCCCAGCATATAACAATGCTCTAAACAAGAGCGTTTATATTGTTTTCAGCAAGACTCCTGGCAGCATAGAAAATACCTGGTTACATAAAAAAAGGAGCTCCTTCTGAACAGGTACATAATCAAAAGATGCCTGTGCCTCCTGGCTAACACACATCAGCCCCAGGGCTCAGGAAATCTATTTCAACCATTACTCATGCCTTGAGCTGGGCATCAAAAACAGCTCTGCTAGGCATTAAGCTGTTCTCTCTCTGGTTCTTGCCATTCCCTACAACGAAGTATGAAGTATACTTCTCAAGGTATGCTTGGGAGACCAGCAGCAGCATCTCTTAGAAACTTGTTAGAAATACATATTCTTAGGTTGCACTTTTGATCTACTGAATCAGAAATCTATGTTTAATGCAAGCGATTCAGATACTTCCTAAAGTTTGAGGACCACTGCCCTACACCAGATTCCATTCCCCATTTCACCAACAAGTGATAAGTAGTTAGCATGAACAGACTCCATCCTCCCCCTCTTCCCTATACTTCTCAACCAAAGAGAAGTGAGGACCTTCATGTATTATAAGGAATGAAGGCTCCTTTGTCCTGGTATTATACATCTGATTTCTCCTACGTGTTCCATCTCCTACTGGCCACATCAAAGTCGTGACAGTTGATAATGCTTTTTGGGGGGTTCCCTCCAACAACCTTCCAGACCATCTCAGTCTGCTTCTGCCTGAGCCCTCCTCTAGTAAAGCCCTGTCTGTGTGCAGGTGGGCAACTCAAATCCCCATCTATAGAGTGAGGTATTTGGGCAAACCGTGTCTTCAAGTCAAGGTCAAGGCTCCTTCTTTATGATCTGATGTCCTATGAGTTTTACAGGCAACTAGGTTGATGCTATGAAGACTCATAAAAGGTACAGTTACTTGGATGATAACTGACTTTTAAGTTTTAGGCATGTGGATTTCTTCATAAAGCTGAGTGGGAGAGTTTTGTCTTAGTTATTGTGCCTGACCCACCTCTTCTTTAACATGCTGCCACTACAGATTGCTGAGTTTCTATTTTCATTCTTTATGTTAGCTCTTAACCCACGGCTCTTCACACTCATCCCTTACATGTTAGAAGGAATAGAAAGTAATAAGAGAGTAGGGACTTCAATAAAATAAAATGAAATAGATTGAAACACAGGGAGCATGCTGCATATTTCCCAAAATGCTTTTGCTAGTAAGCTGAAAGAAATATGAAGTTTGTCTCCTCAACACTGGAATGTCACAACAGCAGGATTTCATAGGAACTCATTTGTGAAATATTTGGTATAATAAAAAAGATAGTTTATGAAGTAGAAATAGAAATGGGAAGTGGATAAATGTCTCAAAGAGAGAAATACTGAAAAAAAAACCTCTTCTTACTCTTTCATTTTGAATATGTGCAATATATCTTGTTTTGTTTGTTTTTAGTAAGAACTTTTTTCACATTTATTTGCTCTTCTCCTGTATAAGTGAAAGTCACTCAGTCGTGTCCGACTCTTTTCACCCGCATGGACTATACAGTCCATGGAATTCTCCAGGCCAGAATACTGTATAGTCGTATATTAATTTTGGCTTTACCAATTCGCTCTATTGTTTATACTAAAATAACATTTTTTAAAGCCAGGCAACACAATGTTATGAGCTACAAATCTATAGGTTAAGTGTGGTCCATTGTTAATTTTGTCTACATTCTATTTTTTGCTGCTATTTTTGCTGCTATTTTGCTGCTATGCTAATTTTTGCTGCTTTTTATTACTATAATCAGTAAATATTTTTGGAGGGATTTGAGGACCTATCCTTTATAGAATGTGAAAAAGAACAATTTATTTTTAATCTGATCACCTTCCCTATTTCCTCAGAGAACCAATTGGAATACCTCATTGGATATGACTTTCAAGCCCAACTCTTGCTTTGCCCACCATCCAAAACTACATTTTATTAACCCTATGTGTATTTCTTCACAAATCTTTTTTCTGACCTCTATGATAATTTAATTTAACCTAAGATAGTGTTTTTAAGTGTATGTTTTCCCAACATAATGGATGTCTTTGGTAGGTTATGCATGAAGTCTGCTCAAGACTGGAATCAAAGGAACTATGAGGGTGTTTGTGGGGTCCCCCCACATACCTTTCAAGCAGTGTTTCTTATCATAACTTTGGAATTTAAAATGTCAAAGTATTTGATAAATCATCATAGAAAATTAATATCCCTTCCCACTCATAAACAGTTTTATTTGCCCATGTGTCCAGAAGTATCTAAATTTTTCACTTACATTCTTGATATATTTAGATGATCTGCTTCCAAAGATTCTGTTCACTCAAGGTCTCTACTCTAGCAGATGATAGTCTTCTTGTTTACTAAGGTCCACTCACTGCAGGAAAAACAAAATAAAATGGAAGAAAGATGGTATTCCTGCCTTATTAGAATAACCTTTATCTGATTATAGATTCAGATATTTGGCTCAAGAAAATCCTCCTTTGAGAAAATTTCTCAAGTATGAAAATATACCCACTCTTAAAATTCCACCTGTTTAATTTACTAAGAATTTTAATATATTAATCTTCCCAAATGGCATGACCTTTTAACAAGGGATTTCAAAGGAGTGACTAATATGAGAATTGCAGATCATGTGGCAAGTCCATGAGGAATATCTATTTGAACAGTTGGATTTGCTTATTTGCCAACACTCGCAGTAATTGTTGGAGATTTAATATACCTTCTGATAAAAGGGAAATTGCAGTATTCTTGTATGTTGGAGATAAGGCTCTTCTTACCTTTATGTTTCCACTTCACATTTAGAAGCAAACAGAAGATTGCTTTTTATAAGACATTTATGCCTTTATGGTGTCTTGGGGTATTAAGACAAAGAGAGAGCTCAAGAGAATATCTGTCCCAGAAAGTGTACTTGACCAAGGTCACAGAGGAAATTCAGAATGTGCCAACATAAGACCTCTTACTGAGTCTAGTTCTCTCTCCTTTCTGTGATACCTTTCTTGTACTTTTGTTTTCCTATCTTCCAAGAGCTAGTCACAGTGATGTTTGTTTATATTCTTGGTGTTAATGACAGTGTCAGCTAATGCCCTGGAAATTTCCTTAAGTAACTTGACAACCATATATGTGGCACTGTACTTCACTTAAATTGAGAGAAAAGTATGACTAATGCCACGTGCATCAAAATTAATTCTGTCATGAACTGCTCTGTATGAGTCACAGAAGCCACAATACTGTATTTAGAATAATAATAAGACAAGGAATAATGGCATCCTAAAATTTAATGAGGTAGTTTAGTTTAAATGTACATTGTTAGTTTGTGTCAACCTACTGCCCATTGCAAGCAGCACATTTTTTTTTAACAACCTTGTGCAATGGGGCTGTAAATTACTATAATTAAATTAAGCCATAACCTTATCCAGGCAATATGAGGTATTTGTACTTTGTCTCTGTAATCATATTATCTGCTCAGAACAGAAACCACAGTGGAATAAAAAAAAATTAAACAGCACAATCAAGCATGTCACTTATAAGTTTTCAAAGGGAAAATAAAACTACTTGGGATTATCTATCCATTTCTCCTGGTATGACCATGACAGGTCTCTGATGTAAGCAGTTACCATTTAATGCATCTTTGTTAACTGGTTGTTAAATTTGAAAGCAGAGCACAATGTGGAATGAAAAAGTTTGCCTCAAATAAGCATATCTGCATGCCTTTTGGTTTCTTTCCAATCTCATTTTAAGATTATAGGCAGATGGAGAGAGATTACTAGTTTGATTTCATGGGATGGTATAGATTCTGAGAGACAACTCTGAATCATGGAAGCAATATAATAAAATTAGCTTTTTCTGATGATTACTTCATTATGGTTTGCATAAAATTTGTGTTGTGCCAGGAGTATTTTTCATGGATTATTTTGGGGTTATGTACTGTTTTCCCCTGGGCATGGTAATTGGAGTTAGAAGGAGGTGCTTGTTAATAAAATACAGAAAGGGATTATTTTCTCTTCTCTATTACTTCAATTGTTGGTAACATCTGATATCATTTATCATACATTATATTGTTTTCAGGCCCAACTTCCCACTACACAATAAGTTCTTTGAAGTTGGTACTGTAATTTATTCCAAGAATATAAGTGCCCATCATAGTACACAGTACAAAATGGGGAGGGTCTCAATAAATGATTATTGAAAGAATATAAAATTAAGGGAAGAAATGGAATTTTTTCCAGATATTATGGTTTATAAACTATAAACTTAAGTTCCTAGAAAAGTTCTTTGTATGAGTTAAACATCTCAGTAGTGGGGATTGAATAGTCATATCATTTGTACCTTCCACAACCACTTTTATCTTTAAGAAAATTAGGACCTCAAATTACCACTTTCAAATTCTGATTTCTGACTTCACCACTGTTGCTTTGTCTAATTCATCAAGGTATTGAAAAAAATGTGGATGGAGAAGTCACTGAATATATTCACAACATACTCACATTTTTAAGCATGGCGAAGAATAATAATCACTGTGATCATTACCATACTGTGTTTCCAATCCTCTTTATCTATGAGAAATACTGAGTGGCGCACAGGTCAGATCTTTCTTAACCTCATCGTCTTTGTACTTTACCTTTTAAAACTACATGTGGTGTTATAATCATAAAAGAGCTAGATTTGACAATATAAAATAGGTGAACAGGTGTTTCTCAAACGATTGAATGTGTATGCGTGTGCATGCTGGGGGGCGGGGGGGGATTGTTTTTGATTAGTTTACATATATATACCACTCCTGAGGCCAGGGTTAGATTGTTACTTGGCCCTGGTTGCACTTTGACCTTGTTCAGTAGAACTTCAAATGCATAGTATTAGTTGTTAAAAAAAAATTTCATCCAGAGTATTTACGTGTCAGTTTCTTAGAGTTCTTGGAGTTTCCTGGGAAAAAAGCAAAACAAAACAAGAAAGAAAACAAGTCAGTTCCCAGTAGAATATGAATTGATATATCATCATCACCAATGAAGAGAGTGAGGCCAAATGACTAGTTTCTAAATGAAGTTATAGGCATGTGGCAAGGAATTGTGGAATTTCTCTCAAAGGAAAAAAATTAATATAAAATCATAGATTGTTTTTTTAAAATAACCTTTCTCATGGTTCACCATTTCCTTGTTATCACATTATTAGCTAATAGTTCAAAATGTGAAAAATTGCATTTAAATACAAATATAATTATGTTGCTTTGTACAGTGGTAAAACAGCAAGTAGTAATACCATTAATTTCAGTTATGTGAATTTAAATAAATCATGATGTACTATTTATTTTTCTTGTCATTGAGTATGTCAGACAGGAGGCTAATTAGTTTGAAAATCTCATTTAGAATATCTTCTACTTTATAATCCCTCTGCATGGAAATTGACAGCATTTAGTAAAAAAGAATGAAGTACAATACCATTAAGAACAAAATTGTTCTTATATTTATCTTCCTGTAAATGAAAGCAAAGTGTATAGAGACCATTTTGTCTAATTGCTATATTATTCTAAATTGATGATGTTTTTCAAGTCCTGAAGATCATATCTAATTTTTAACTGAAGCTCTAGGAGGGAAGATCATTTCTAGAAAGAGCTCATTTATTTTAGAAGCAACTTACTTATTTTTTGTTATTATCATGAAGTACATGTCAAGTTGCAATACATAATTTTCCATATTTAGAAATTTCTGACTGTAACATTTGTGTTAAATTCTTTTCAAATTAATATCTTCAGAGAAAATAAATATCAATTTTCAGAAAATGATGAGCCTTCATTAGTGAGCCAAGCACTTGTTAAATGCTACACATGTGTTATCCATTCATTTTCAAAAATAATTTATAAATAGTTACTTTTATGACCATTTTATAGATGAGATCAGAGTCACATTCCAGTGAACCACAGGGAAGGGATTAGAACTTGTTAGTATAACTCAAGAGTATAACTTGAGCCATGCTGTACTATGCTGTACCTAAACCCTGAATTCTATGTTTTGTTTTCAAATCTTATACTAATTTATTCATTGAGCAATAGCTTAATCTTTATGAATTTCAATTCTCTGATTGATAAGATAGCTATCTCAGCACTTCAGAAAATAAGTGCTATGGAATGTTGTTGAGAATGCAGTGAGAAAGGCACTGCTATATATTACATTTGGAGTGCAGATTGGCACAATCTTTTATTCATTTTTTTTATTGGAGTAAGTTGATTTATAATGTGTTAGTCTCAGGATAAATTAGACTGGGATTAACATATATACACTACTATATATAAAATAGATAACTAATAAGGACCTACTGTATAGCACAGAGCACAATCTTTTTAAGAGCAATTTGGAAATGTGAATCAAGGGCCTTAAAGGTTTCTGTACACTTATTTTACCCTGTACTTCCATAGCTAGTAATGTATCCTGAAGGAATAATCACAGATGTGGTTAATGATTTATGTCTAATTTGTAACCATCTTTGAAGAGAATATTCAACAATACCAATAAATTTAAAATTTGTAAATTACTAGATAAGTTGATATGACAGAGAATATTCTCAATTCCAAAACATGCAGGTTATCAAGTTTGTAACTGAAATGATTGACAGCATATGAACATCAAAACAAGTTGAATATTTTGATTGGTTGTAACCAGTAAACTTAAAATATTACTTTAAATAAAAGAAACAAAAGAGTAGCATCTGGATAAGGATGCTACTTTATAACATTGTCTGAGAAACGCCTCTAGAACTTAGATGAAATTTACAATAGAGAAGTAGGGGCAAAGTCATGGTGCCTGGGGATTATGGAAGTCAATAACAGTAAGTGATTTTAAGAAAAGAAGATTCACATCAGTAAAAGTATAAGAGAATAAACTATTCGATAAAGGGAAACCCTTTGGATTTGATTGTAATAGCTAACATGTTACTGACATTTATAGCTTATATACTTTCATATTTTAATACTAAAGTACAGTAGGTATTATCTCTAATATTAAAGTGCAGTAGGTAGTATCTCTAAAAGAACAGATATCAAAAAGAATTAGAGGCATTAGAAGCTTTCTGAGGACTTGGTAGGTAATTCTAATTGATAAATAATATGTCTATTTGTATATCTTGGTATTACATGTTTGTGGTAATTTTCATTGATAAATAATATGTTTATTCATATGTCTTGGTATTATATTTTTGTCTACATCCTAGATTCTTTAACTCGTTTTCTGTATATATGTCTTTTGATCCTTACAACAGGTTGTTTTTACAACCTATGTGGTATTTTAATGTAAAATAGCCTTATTTCATAGATGCCAGAGTCAAATAATTTAAGAAATGTTTTTAAACATACACAGGTATGTCATATATAACATGAAACTTCCAACTGGAATAAAAAATGGACATACTGAAAATGTTTGCCTTTGGTCAATTCCTGACATTTCGTCCCTCTGGTTTGTTGGTAATAGTACACCATGGTGGTCAACAGACACGCTTGCACAACAGGTAGAGGAGTTCAGATAAGTCACTGATTCTGTAAGCCCATTTCTGGTTCAATAAGATGGAGTTTATTATGGTACCTATTTATAAGGTTTATAGTGATTAAATTAGAAAATAAATGTAAAGAATTTAGTACTATGCCTAACACACAGTAAGCATGCATAAAATAATAGCGATTATTATTAAGACTGAGGGAGAGTTGAATCACACCTTCTTTTATTACAATCTGGCTTTGTTTAAATATAATGAGCTAAATCAGAAACACATATAAGCGTATTTAGCAGTATTGCTTGGCACATATTAAGGCTTCAGATGAATTAAATAAGTCAGTGAAGATGACAATTTTACCCTATAGAGATGTCAGAGTTATTGCTGCATGATAGAAATGATAAGAAGAAGAAATGCACTTTAAGCATTATCTCATTTGAGAAGTACTCCTGTGGATTCTGAGTAATGTCAATCAAAATAGATTTTGCCTTGAACATCCAAACTGTATAGACGTGCTATCATGTAATTGGCTGATAATGATCAGAAAGTATGTCCTCTGAGCTTAGCCTACCCACATTACATGAACTAATTTCTATAGTTAATAACTAATTGTCAGTTGGAACTATCTTTTCCCTGTACTTTTTGGAAATCCCTTGATAATTACATATAGGGACTATTATTTCATACTTCTGAATCTTTACCTTATACTATCTCCTATGCTAAATATGTCTTCTTTCTTCCCCCTGATAAACTCTAACATTACCAGTCCTGTAAATTCTCCTGGAGAGAACCTTTCACAGCCGCTTTCCTTCCTCGTAGCCCATTGCCAATGTCTGGTTGACAGAGCCCCTTGCTTCTGTGGGAACCAATGTGACAGCCTCCTCTGAGACCAGGCTGAAACTTTTCTGCAGATGAGACCACATCCATGTCTAGCTATCCCCCTCTTATTCTGTTTTCTCCATTCCCCTTTCCCTGAGAACATTTCCTCTAGAGCTCATTTTCTCAAGAATCTCTGTCACAGGCTTTGCTTATAGAAATTTTAACCAAAGCAACTTTTCTGATTTCTCTAGACCAATCTTTAGACAGCAAACTCCATTAAGGACATGCCTAGTCCAATACCTCTGTCATAAAGCAGAATGCATGGTATTGCATTGATTTAGCTGTCTTTCTTCCCTACCAAACTGAATTCCTTGAGAGAATAAACATTGTCATACAGTCTTTGGATTCTTAATGCTTTGCGTAGTGCCTGGCATAGTCAGTTGCTAAATAAATATGATCCCTCTGTGTTAGCACTGAGATTGGATCTTTTAAAAATATACTCATTCCAATGCACAAAAATATTCACAAACACCTTTAGATATAAGCAGCAATATTTCAAGTACAATAAGATTCTGTTTTTTTAATATTATACTGCTTTTAAAATTCAAAATATTTAGCTTTTATTAAACCTGTGACCTTTTAATAGGGATTCTCATGAACTAGATATGATACTCAATGGGAGAATACAATACATAAATTTGAAACTATAATGTATAAATTTATATCTTATTTTATTATATACTTACATATTATAGATATATACCTATCTAAAATAATGACAATATCTTAGTGAATGGTGAACTTCACTTAGGTTGAAATATAATTAAGAGTTCAGAATATAGTTAATTTTGAACTGAAATTCCAAACAACATAAATAATGTGAGTTTATAAGTCATTTGATTGTCATCAAAAAGTATTTTGTTTATTTTAAATTGGTACATGTTTATTTTTATGAGTGTTGCTTTGTTTGAGGAAAAACCTGATTTTGTAATCCATTTTAAGCTTTATTTGGAAAAAATAAAAGCAGGTATTAGCATTAGTAAAATAGGAAAGTAGAGAACTAATTTTATAGATACTTTTCTAAAGCCATTTTCTTCTTACTAATATTATGGAAAATACTGTACTTAGGAGTTTAAATATTTCTATATAATTGCAATGGAATTAATATTCTATATTCATTGGTTAATTCTGTGGTTTATGATGATGTATAATAAATGCCTATTAACTATAATTGACTAGAAAGGACTTTGCGTCCAGCATGCCTAATGACTAATTTGGGGTGTTCTGAGCAAGTGCTTATATATTTTCAGTAATGCTGTATTCAGATGACAACAACATTTTGGAAAGGAAATGAGTACATTGATTATCACAAGCAATATCTCAGGGTAGAGTATATTTTCTCCTTCGTTTCCATCTTAATAATACAGCTTTATTGTCCTTAGTTTTGAAAAGCATTGTTATATCAAAAAACCTTATATAAATAAGTTGAATAGGCAATTTTGCATCTATACTGTTAAATTTTTTTTCTAATCACAATGAAGTACTGAAACTGTTTTGTTTTTTCTTGGCCATCCCCTGCCTTTGAGTGGTGCCTCACAAAGTCTAATGAGTATGAATCACCTAGGATCTTCTTAAAATGCAAACTCTTACATGTGGGTGGTGGCCTGAGAGTCTGCATTGCTAAGTAACCCCGGAGTGATGCCAAGGCTGTGGTTCTGCAGGCCACACTTGGAGGAGCAAGGTCTGGGTGCTTATCCTCTGGAGTCCCAGACTTAAGTCATGAATTCTTTTCATGAAATTTTGAATGATCCCAAGAGAGGATGCCTCTGCCAGGTTACCGTGACCTTCTTCCTGACTTAGACCTCCAGCAGAGGCTTAGCATCAGCAGCTCAGGATTCATCTCTGATTCTGTTGACTTTCCTCCGGGGATGGTGCCAGATCACAGACAACTTCAGCACTGATATTGTAGCACACTGGCTTACAGCAGCGGCTTTATCAAACTCTAGTGAACTTTTTGTGGCTACCCAGAAAGTGGAATTGGCACTCAATGTATAGAAACTTTGCTTGACAAGAAGGCAAGATAGTGGCAGCTTGACAAGTTTCTCTGCATGAAAACAAATTAAGACGCCTTGACAGTCTGAAAAAGCTGTTCTTCTTGGCATTTTTACTTCTTCCGATGTTCTCCAAGCGTGTTATCTCAATTTCTTGTAAAGCTGTACTTACAGCCCAGGGATTTCTTTAGTAGCCAAGTCACACTTCAGAGTTCTGTCAGTTGTGAATAACCCTCAGGATTTTTATTCCCTTGTCAAATGTGCCTGTATAGTATTCCAACCATCACCCCCTTTCATGTCAATAAAACTTTTACTTTCTCAAGGCTTTCACAACTCAGATCTTATATCTTATCTTCCTACTGAATAAGATGCTATAGATAACCTTTTTTATATTCATTGACACAATAAACATTAATTATTAAATTCCCACTACAGGTATGATACGTCCCCAGGAAGATATAAAGATTGTTTTGGCACTGCCCTCAGAGAACCTATAAGGTAGCAGAGAGGGAAAAACATGTGTGTGAATTGAAAGGTGGAAAAGGAGAAGTGCTTCCGTGAGTTATAGATCACATACTGGGAGAATCTGGCAAAGCCTGTAATGATTCCCAGCCCAGTACAGGGTATGGGAGGGATAGAAGGCATTATAGCACAAGTTGCTTCATAGCTGGATTTTGAAAGAGTAGAATTTAGAGGTGGGGGAGGGGCAGGAGTTAGGGCAACACAACATGGGGCTGGGAAACAAGGAACGCTGCGTGGGGAATAGGCAGTCTACTGTTTTTCCTTTTTCTTTTCCTTTTTTTTTTTCTTTTTTTTGCGGTGGTTATGGCTATTGTATTTGAAGTATGAAGAAAGTAGATTGACACTAGACTATGAATGGGTTATACTGGAAAGATGAGGGTTTAGACTTGCGCTCACATTCCTCAAAGTCGTCTTTTACAGCTGAATGCAATGAGGTACAAGGAGATGAGAGGACTGCCATAGGGTCAGAAAGCTTGCAAATGGCAGCATTGTATTTTTTTTCCATTGGGAGTATAATTGCTTACAATCTCGTGTTAGCTTCTGCTGTCCAATGAAGTGAATCCACTATGTGTATAACATATGTAACCTGCCCCTTGGACCTCCCTCCCACCCCCACCCAAGGCATCAGAGAGCACCAAGTTGAGCCCCTAAATGTTGTATATTAACATATGTATGTGGAATCCGGAAAAGTGTTACAGATAAACCTAGTTCCAGGGCGGCAATAGAGACACAGACATAGAGAATGGACCTGTGGACAAGAGAGAGAAGGGGAGGGGAGGGTGAATTGAGCGATTAGGTCTGACAGTACTAGACTTCCAACCTAGTATGTGGGCTCACAGTCCTGGCCTCAAGGACGGTGACATGGCATTACCCCTTACCTGCAGCCCAAAGGCCCCAGCCACTCCTGGGGCTCAGAGAGAAGTTGAGAAAGTCTTCACAGCCCAGGGACGAAAGGGTAAAAGGCAACAGGTTTTTATCTGAATAAGAAAAAAAAAAAAAAATACAGGGTATCATCTAACATTCCTTTGATTTTGTTTTAGGAGTTTTCATTTTGAAATATCTGCATTTTGTGCAACTTTTTTTGATGTATTTCTATTTGTGTAAAACTGCAAACTTTTTTTTTCCTACTCTTGCTTCAGGTGTATCCCTTTTTACAAGATATATGACTTGCCACCAAAAAACACAAATGAGTAAATTGCATTTGGCTAGCCATCATATTTAATTTTTTTTCTTAAACTGTGTTATTACCTCCTAGGCACTTTCTGCAGCACATTTGTTCAAAACAGATAATACATCATCATGGCTTTTCACAGCAGAGAAGGGGATTTTAATGAAAATGCCACTTTTAATAAGAAACCTCAGTAAAACGTGGTCTTGGTAGTTCAGGATGAGATATTAATGTCTGGCACTTTTTCCCCCAGAATTCAGTAACAAAAGAGTGAGGAGTTTGATTTGAAAAAATGCAAAAGATGCTGGGAAAATAATTGTCCTGAGATAGGACAGTGTATGCAAAGTAAAATTTTCAGTATTTACTGCATGGTATATACTATTTCTTCAAGGTGTTTTCTTTTTCTTATTGCTACCAAGCCTCAAAGTTAAAAATAAGATAAACAGGTCACACTAGTAATTAAGTCAGGCAAATCTGAATGAATAAAGTCTTAGGAAATTTTAATGGAAAAAATCAAACTTTATGTTTTCAGATTTGTTTCTAGAAAAAGAAAAATAGACAAAAATTTAAAAACCCTCACTGTTCTGTTCTAAAGAGGTTTCTCCCCACAGTAAAGGAAACCTGAGTATCTCAATTTTTAAATATAGGAAATCCTCCAAATGTATATTTCCACATTTTTCCCCCTGAAACCCAACCAAGTGGCCATATAAACTATTCAGGCTATATATAAATATTCCTGAATAGGATAGGTAATAACCTTTCCATTTTCAGAAAGCCTAAATGAGGAAGAAAGGCAAGAGAGTTTGAAGTAGGAGAAAGTTGCTCCCCTCCCCAAAGTCATTTATTCATTCATGCAGTGTTGAGTGTGTTAGGTGACAATACTCTGTATCAGGTCATGTGAAGCAGAGACACAATGTAGAAAGATTGACAGGGCCCCATGCATGAAGGGTCTGGAAGTCAAGTAAACAGATTGGGTTGTATTCTCAGCCTAGAGCCTTCAGAGTATAGACATGTACTTATTCGTGAAGAAAAGGACCTGGCAGGAAAGGATGGGCAGATGTAAGTGCAGATATGCTGTAAAACCTTGCAAATAAGGTGCAGAACTCAGGGAACACTTAGCATGCTGTTGGTCTGCAAAGAGATTGTGAGTTTCACAAGGAAGAGGTTATGTCTGATTTATGTACTGTTGCCTTATTCCCAGTTAATTAAGCATGTGAAGATCTGGCTGGTTGGCACTTCTTATGTATTGACTGTCCCAACTCTCAACTTGATAATTGGTAACAGTCATCCTGAAGCTTTTAAAAATTTTTCTACAAAAACATTCTGAACTCCTTGTTAAATATACTTTGTACTCCACTTGATAGAATTGATAGCTATTACCGATTTTAAATGAGTTGTAGTAAATTACTACTGAATTATACCAACGAAAACAAACAAATAAGAAAAAGACAGGCAAAAGAAGAAAGGAAGTAGGAAGTCAAATACTACTTTTTATCAAAGTTGCACATCACAAATTGTCAAAAACATCTCTCTCCCAGGAGGGCAAGAATAGGGTTGTTTTGAATGATAGAACTTTTACAGCACCTCAACATACTGACCCAGAAGAGGGGATAAATATATTGGTTGGATTATGGTAGAATTCTCAAAAGTGCATGAAACCAGATTTATACATTGTGAAGCCCATAGATCACAGTTATATTAGTGCTGTGATAGTGAAAACATAAATTTTTCATCAAGATAAAAATCAAAGAAAATCTGAATGTCTTCTTGGGGAAAGATTATTCTCCTGTGTCTGAGATCATCTTATCCATTCTAACTGTCTTTTTTTCACTCTATATCAGTGACAATCATTGTCAGAGAGCTTGGTATTTCAAATGTGGTGGGTGGTACTTATGACATTTTTGGTAATTAATATATATTTTAAAATAATTTCTTTATCATTAAAGTACTGACAAGGCAGACTGTTATTAAAAGGGCATTAGATAAACTACAAGGATAATAAGACACACCTATCTTGTCTGCTAGCTCACCATGTCATTAATTTATTCACAAACAAATTGGATTAAATGATCATCACAAGTCCTTTTAAATGTAATATTTTTATAATCCTAGTTATCAATAGACACTATTTCTGAATGCTTTTAGAACTTTTGGCTTTCTATTTTTACAGGTATATATATATCTCCCTAATACTTATAAACAGGTCTTATTGAAAATTGTGGATCTTGTAGCCCATGCAAAGTGAAAACAAAAATTTACAAGTTTAGAGAGCAACAAATTATTGAATTAGCAAGACATTAAAATTATCTTTTCCTTTTTATTATCCCAGCTACCTGATTCCTCTTATTTTTCTGGCTGAAATGAAGACCATATTATCTTTCATCTAAGACACACAGATCAACCTATTATACCCAATAGTTTTTTTCTGTAGGTGAAAGGTAGACAACTTAGCTAAAGCCAGAAGAAAACCTTTGTGCCCCTTTACAAGGCTTTGAGATCCCAGAGGATAAAGAAGTTTAAAAAAATGGAAGGACCCTTGGTCTAGGTTAGATTTAAGAGTCTTTGTGATCATATCCAAAGCTCTGTGAAGGATTTATATAGCATTATATATATGGAAGAAAGAAAGACTTTCTAAGCTAAGAATTCCCAATACTGCAATTTATCTTAAAATATACTTTGCTTTCAAGTTTGCGTGCATGTGTGCTAAGTCATTTCAGTCCTATCCAACTGTTTGTGACTCCATAGACTGTAGCCCACCAGGCTTCTCTGTCCATGAAATTCTCCAGGCAAGAATACTGGAGTGGGTTGCCATTTCCCACTTTCAAATTTGGGTGGGGCATTAATGATTCTCCACGTTCTACTTACTTGGACAGAAAAAGAGTATGCAAATAGAAATCATCACCTAAGTGTCTTCATGAATATATCTAGATGAGCTTTTTCCAAGCTGTCTTTCTAAGAGTATTCCAAGAGATACAAAGAGTACTAAATGAGATGATGAAAGGCATCAACTTAATACAGTATCAGAAATACAGTCCATGTGCAATAAATGTTATTCATCTTTATTGCCATTGATATACTGTGCTTTTGAAAAGGCAAGAGAGCTTTGTGGTGAAATCACATACAATTTAGTCAATCTCGCACTTCATTATTAACATGTGAAAGTTTCTGAATAATTTGTTTAAATATTTAACAAATTTTTTAACAGAGTTGTTTTCATGGAATGAAATATCAGTTGGGAAATATCAATCTAGCAGCAGCTCTTGAATAAGAACATTTACCTGTGTGTGTACTGCCTTCCCACTGCATGTCCGGGCTGCAGTAAATACAAAGAAATTAGAGACAGGACTAATATTCACAAAATAAATCAAGCTAACCTATAATCATATGCTGGACTGTTTAATACTGAATGCAGTCATTGGTGTGAGGTGAGAATGGATTTTAGACTAACAGTCTAATTTTCATGATGTGAAAATGGGGGTCTTATGGGAGAGGTTGAATTTAAGTATGCCTCAAAGACTAAAAATTCTACCATATGCAAAGATACAGACATAGGAAAGATCCCAAAAAACCAAAGAAAACTTCAGTGATTAGCAGCGTTGCTTTCTACAATACAGAGCAGGAAGGTGAGGTGATGTAAGCAATGCTTTATCCAGATACCTTTGGAAAGAGACTGGTTGGTCGAGTTGAAACTGGAAGACATGGGGAGAAAGGGAAGGTCTTCAAGTTGTCATCACAGAAATCCTAGCCCATGGGGAACTAAGGCAGCTGAGTGGTGGAGTGGAGTGTTTTTTGATCCATGTCTTGTGGTCACATTCATCTTACTAGTTCCTGCGTGAACCTGGGCATATTTGTGAACATTCAGTGACAGATTTTCATTCACTGAATGAGGACAGGAATGTTGTCTACACCATAAAGTTATTGCAAGGTATAAATGAAGTGCATGAAATTGCTAGAAGAGCACCTGCTGCATAATTAATGTGCAGTAAATAAGTTAGCTCTGGTTGACTGTGATGGCAGGGAAAGAAAGAAACAGCATTTCGAGATGTTAATTAAATAGAGTGTGTAGCCAGTCCCGTTACTTCATGGCAAACAGAAGGGAAAAAAAATGGAAGCAGTGACAGATTTTATTTTGCTGTGTTCCAAAATCACTGGGGATGGTGACTGCAGCCACAAAAATAAAAGACACTTGCTCCTTGGAAGGAAAGCAATGACAAACCTAGACGGCATATCAAGAAGCAGACACGTCATTTTGCTGACAAAGATCCATGTCGTCAAAGCTATGGTTTTTCCAGTAGTCACATACAGATGGGAGAGTTGGATCATAAAGAAGGTTGAGTGCTGAAGAATTGTTGCTTTCAAATTGTGGTACTAGAGAAAACCCTTGAGAGTCCCTTGGACTGCAAGGAGATCAAACCAGTCAATCCTAAAGGAAATCAGTCCTGAGTATTCACTAGAAGGAGTGATGTTTAACCTCCAATACTGTGGCCACCTGCCGTGAAGAGCCGATTCATTGGAAAAGGCCCTGATGCCGGGATAGACTGAAGGCAGGAGGAGAAAGGGAGAAGGGGGCAGCAGGGGATGAGATGGCTGGATGGCATCACCGACTCGATGGACGTGAATCTGAGCCAACTTTGGGAGCTGGTGAAAGACAAAGGAGCCTAGCATGCTGCAGTCCATGGGGTCATAGAGTAGGACACCACTCAGCAACTGAACAACAGTGAACCTACTGTAGGATGGGAGATAGTCCAGCCTACCGTCCATCAGTCTTTCACTCCCTCTCATATTGCTACCTCCTCTTCGCACTTCACACAATCAGTTTCTCCACTGCAGCCTGATTTACTTTTCTAAAATGCAAATTGGATGGCTGCACTCCCCATTTCAGTGGCTCTTTACCGCCCCCGGGATGAAATCCAACACCCTTGACATAGATTTCCAGGCCCTGTTTGTCCTGACCCACCTCTCTATTTTGTCTCCCACCACTCCCTTCCCCACAATCCACATGCCTGAAAGTGCCATGAACTCCTGTTATACTTGAGGGAATGTCCACATGTAGGAATATTGTCTTTTCCTTCTTTGTTTGGTTGTACAGATTATCAAAGGGCTATAATATATATTTAAAGATGTGGAAACCTTTGTAATTGTATGTAAAGATACCAAAAACTGACTTGAAAGGTGATGCAGAGCAGCAAGCCAAGAAGAAAGCTTATGTTTGAGACCTGGGTTGTCTTCGTTACACTGTAGATTAAAGGTGTGATCATCCCATGCTCTTTTAGAGTTATATGTGCATTTTCCCTTATGCTACACTCTTTAAATAATAAGTGATATGTATTAAAAAAATAAATGAATATATTTGAAAAAGTCTTCCTGCCAAGCCATTGAGTGTCCTGCAGCCACTCACTATCAGTTTATTGTGAATTCTTCCAGAAAAACTTTGTGCCTTCTGAAAGAACTCTCTCTCTCTCTCTCATGTATATATATATATGAAATTCCCCACTTAAACAGAAATGTGTGGCTTGTTATGGTATCAAATTTGTCAGTGTTTTTTTTAATTACGTTTCAGGATTATACTTTACTTAATCTAAGACTGCAGAAAAAAATTCACATTTCAGCTATTACATATATGGATTATTTTTATATTTAAAGTTCAATACTTTTGATATATAAGACAGGAGATGTTGGTCTAATCTAACTTTTCAGAAGGTTTTTCTATTTCTTTAATAAATTCATTATTTTGCTACAGATTTGCAATGTTCCCTGAATCTTAACTGTGGTCTTAAATGGGTTTTATTTGTTGTTACATTCGATCAGTTTTTCTAGTCATGGCCATTGTCATTCTTGCTATGACTTATGCATTATAAAATGTTTTAACGTCTGCAAAGGACAGTTATTTCTTATTACAAGACTTTTTTCCAGAAGTTTCCTGGCAATTCTTGCTTCTTATTTTTCTAAATGAATTTTAGTATAATCTTCTCTGGATCAGAAAAAAAAGTAATGTGTTATGAAAATGGCATTAAATTTAAGGATTTTTAGATAGTTAACACCTTTATAATGTTGCATCTTCTCCAAGAAAATAGTATATATTCCTATTTTTTTCATTGTTCATATTGTGCATTTAAAGATTTCTACATGTGAATGTTGTACATTCTTATATAGTTTGTCTTGTTACTGATTTTAATGAAGCATTTCAATAACTTTTAACTAATGCTTGTGCATAAAATTGAGCTCTCTAGCCTAAGCAAAATGCAGTCAAGCCAAGTCTAAAAGGGAAATTACAGGGATTTAATCAGAGACTGCCACTCTCAGAAAGTACCTGGGAAAAAGATCCTCCAGATATATTCATATAAGCCCTCAGGCTATGATTTTTGTTTGTTGTGGTTGCTCAGTTCATAAGTTGTGTCCAATTCTTTGCTACCCCATGGACTGAAGCACACCAAGCTTCCCTGTCCTCCACCATCTCCCAGAGTTCTCTCAAACTCATGTCCATTGAGTCGATGATGCCATCCAACCATCTCATCCTCTCGTCCCCTTCTCCTTCTGCCTTCAATCTTTCCCAGCCTCAGGGTATTTTCCAATGAGTTGGCTCTTTACATCAGCTGGCCAAAGTATTGAAGCTTCAGCATCAGTCCTTCCAGTTAATATTCAGGGCTGATTTCCTTTAGGATTGACTGGTTTGATCTTCTTGAGGTCCAAGGGACTCTCAAGAGTCTTCCCCAACACCACAGTTCAAAAGCATTAGTTCTTCTGTGCTCAGCTTTCTTAACAGTCCAACTCTCACATCCATACTTGACTACTGGAAAAACCATAGCTTTGACCATATGACCTCTCTGTTTGGCACACTCTTATTTTCATATTGTAAATAAGAGTGATTAGGCTAATTGTGCTGAGGTGAAAATAGCCCAAAAGTAGCCCCAAATATTTTTACTTACACAATATTGAGTCATGTAAGAACATCCACAAAATAAGAACTAGGTGAATGAAGCAGTTTGTATAAATTAAAAATGGTATTTGGTAAGGAAGGGGTACACTAATTTTTAAGTGTTCTTCTGTCCAATTTAATGCTAGTAAGGAGGCCCCCTTCACTTCTGTAAGAATTAGTAGATTTTCACTAAAAAATGGGGCCTTAAGAATAGCTGAGAAAAGAAGAGAAGATAAAGGCAAAGAAGAAAGGGAAAGTTATACCCAACTGAATGCAGAGCTCCAGAGAATAGCAGGAAGGGTAAGAAAGTCTTCTTCGTGAACAATGCAAAGAAATAGAGGAAAACAATTGAATGGGAAAAACTAGAGATCTCTTCAAGAAAATTGGAGATACCAAGGGAATGTTTCATGCAAAAGTAGGCACAATAAAGGACAGAAATGATAAGAACCTAAGAGAAGCAGAAGTGATTAAGAAAAGGTGGCAAGAATACACAGAAGAAGTATACAAAAAAGATATTAATGACCCAGATACCCGCAATGGTATAGTCACTCACCTATAGCTGGGCATCCTGGAGTGTAAACTCAGGTGGGCCTTAGGAAGCATTACTATAAACAAAGCTATTGGAGTTGATGGAATTCCAGTTGAGCTATTTCAAATCCTAAAAGATGATGCTGTTAAAGTATTGCACTCAATCTGCCAGCAAATTTAAAAAACTCAGCAGTGGCCACAGGACTAGAAAAGGTCAGTTTTCATTCCAATTCCAAAGAAAATCAATGCTAACGAATGTTCAAATACTGTATAGTTGTGCTCATTTCACATGCTGGTAAGGTTATGCTCGAAATCCTTCAAGCTAGGCTTCACAGTACATAAACTGAGAAATTCCAGATGTACAAGCTGGATTTAGAAAAGACTGAGGAACAAGAGATCAAATTGCCAACATATGCTGGATCATAGAAAATGCAAGGGAATTTCAGAAAAACATCTATTTCTGCTTCATTGACTACTCTAAAGAATTTGACTGTGTGGATCACAACAAACTGTGGAAAACTCTGAAAAAGATGGGAATACCAGACTACCTTACCTGTCTACTGAGAAACCTGTGTGCAGGTCAAGATGAAACAGTTAGAACTAGACATGGAACAACAGACTGGTTCCAAATCCCTTGAGAAAGGAGTACGTCAAGGTCACATATTGTCACCCTAGTTATTTCATTCCTATGCAGAGTACATCATGCAAAATCCTGGGCTGAATGAAATCACAAGCTGGAATCAAGATTCCTGGGAGAAATATCAACAATCTCAGATATGCAGATGATATTACCCTAACTGCATAAAGTGAAGAGAAACTAAAGAGCCTCTTGATGAGGGTTAAAAAGGAGAGTAAAAAAGCTGGCTTAAAATTCAACATTCAAAAAACTAAGGTCATGTCATCCAATCTGATCACTGCACGAAAAATAGATGGGAGAAAATGGAAACAGTGACAGATTTTATTTTCTTGGGCTCCAAAATCACTGCAGATATTGACTGCAGCCATGAAATTAAAAGATGCTTGTGCCTTGGAAGAAAAGCCATGACAAACCTAAACAGCATATTACTCAATATCACCAAAACTAACATTTAACAAAAAAGGCGTAATCAGTTTTTAAAATCCAGATGCATATCAGCATTATCTTGACATTTTTTTGAAAAACACAAATGCCCAGGTATTTTTGTTGTTGCTGCTGTTTTCTCCAGAGCTCCAGATATGTTTCTAATGAGTAGCCATGTTTAAAAACAACTGGACTGTATGATGATCTTTTACTTTACTATTCCATATTCTGGGCTCCCATTTAATTTACTTTATGTTTCCCAGCTTATCCATCTCTTTCTTTTTATATTCTTTCCCAAGCCTTTATCAAGCATAGTAGAAAAGCTTTTGTATACATATATGTAAATATTATATATCATATATATATTTTAGAAAACTTATGGATTTTTGCCTAACTAAAATAATTATGACACTTTGATTCCATTTGTTTGACTTATTATGAATAGAATGCTAGATTTCTAAATTAAAAAATTTAACAAGCACAGAGGTTTACTGTATAGCACAGGGAATTCTAGTCAATATCTTATAACAACCTATAATGGAAAATAATTTCAAAAATAATATATGTATATATGTATAAGAATTACTGTGCTATGTACCTGAGACATTGTAAGTCAACTATACTTCAAATATATATATATATATAAAGAAAAAATTTCAAAAAATAAAGCAGAGACACCACTTTGCTGACAAATGTCTGTATAGTCAAAACTATAGTTTCTCCAGTACTCACGTATGGACATGAGAGTTGTACGGTAAAGAAGGCTGATTGCCAAAGAATTGATACTTTTGAACTGTGGTGTTGGAGAAGACTCTTGGGAGTCCCTTGGACAGCAAGGAGATCAAACCAGTTGATTCTAAAGAAATCAACCCTTAATACTCATTGGAAGTACTGATGCTGAAGCTCCAGTACTTTGGCTACTTGATGCAAAGAGTCGACTGATTGGAAAAGACCCTAATGATGGGAAAGATTGAGGGCAGGGAGTGAAGGGGGTGACAGATGATGAGATGGTTGGATGGCATCACCATTTCAATGGACATGAGTTTGAGCAAACTCCGGGAGACAGTGAGGGACAGGGAACACTTCTGTGCTACAGTCCATGAGGTGGCAAAAAGTTGAACACGACATGGCAACTGAATAGCTCACTAAAAAACAGTGTTTATCAAATGCCTACTCTATACCAGTCACTGCCTTAGATGCTGAAGGTACAGAAATTTGATTCCGTTATGGCCAATGAATATTTCATATTTTTAAGAACAGTAGTTTAAATCTTAGAAATTTAGGCTAAAGTATTTCTGTATGCCCTTTCAGTGTCATGGCAGAACATTCTGAGGAAAATGTGACATTTCAAATGAGAAAGTAAGTTTGATAAACTATTTACTATTAACTAGGGCACAGACTCTAATAAATTACACATGAATTTGAGAAGAATGATAAATATAAGTGAACTTTTGTGCAGTGTGTGTGTGTGAAGTCACTTCAGTTGTGTCCGACTCTTTGTGACCCTATGGACCATACCCCACCAGCCTCCTCTGTCCATGGGATTCTCCAGGCAAGAATACTGGAGTGGGTTGCCATGCCCTCCTCCAGGGGATCTTCCTGATCCAGGGATCAAACCCACATCTTTGTGCAGTAGATATATAAATGAATTCTAATAGAGAATCACAGAGGTTATTTGATTATTGCTCTGTAGATCATTAACCTATTTTTATATAGGTTATATATATTTTATATTCCACTTAAACTTACCTCAGTATTGTTTGTTTTCCACCTTCTACTATCCTCCTTTGAGCTAACTTCACCATTCTGCTGTTTCCTTCATTAATGTACTACATAACCTTTGACATATGCTCACTATATTTTTGCAAGGGAATGATGTTTTTAACTTTATTAAAATTATACTTTAAAAACATCGATAAAGCTTCATTTATTTCTCTTTTTCATACTTGGGCTTATTTCCAATGCCATTGTGAGAGAATGATGGCACTTTATTTAAGAAAACTTGATGTTAACTTTTGCTTTATAATGATTATAAAATTCTTTTACTGCTTTTTGAATACAAATAGATGGTAGAAGAATAACTCATCAACAGCATACTCATATTATTGTTTCTCAACACTGAATTGTAAATTTTAAAATGAGAACATTTTAAATTATTTTGAGCACAAGCTAGTCATTTTTATATAATCAACTATGCCTCATCATTTTAGAATAAAAAACTCAGAAGTGAAGTGAATTGATTTTAAAGTATCAGCAGGCATTGTACACAGCAAGAGCAAGGCTATATATCTACAGCATGTAGCCAAAAGCAAAGGAGAAAAGGAAAGATATACCCATTTGAATGCAGCATTCCAAAGAATAGCAAGGAGAGGTGAGAAAGCCTTCCTCAGCGATCAATGCAAAGAAGGAGAGGAAAACAATAGAATGGGAAAGACTAGAGATCTCTTTTAAGAAAATTAGAAATACCAAGGGAACACTTCATGCAAAGATAGGCTCAATAAAGGACAGAAATTGTATGGACCTGACAGAAGCAGAAGATATTAAGAGGTGACAAGAATATACAGAAGAACTGTACAAAAAAGATCTTCACGACCCAGATAATCATGATGGTATGATCACTCACCTAGAGCCATATATCCTGGGATGTGAAGTCAAGCGGGCCTTTAGGAAGCATCACTACGAACAAAGCTAGTGGAGGTGATGGAATTCCAGGTGAGCTATTTCAAATCCTAAAAGATGATGCTGTGAAAGTGCTGCACTCAATATGCCAGCAAATTTGGAAAACTCAGCAGTGGTCACAGGACTGGAAAAGGTCAGTTTTCATTCCAATCCCTAAGAAAGGCAATGTAAAAGAATGCTCAAACTACCGCACAATTGCATTCATCTCACACGCTAGCAAAGTAATGCTAAAAATTCTCCAAGCCAGGCTTCAAAAATACATGAACCATGAACTTCTGGATGTTCAAGCTGGTTTTAGAAAAGGCAGAGGAACCAGAGATCAAATTGCCAACATTCACTGGCTCATTGAAAAAGCAAGAGAGTTCCAGAAAAACATCTATTTCTGCTTTATTGACTATGCCAAAGCCTTTGACTATATAGATCACAATAAACTATGGAAAATTCTTAAGGAGATGGGAATACCAGACCACCTAAACCTGCCTCTTGGGGAACCTCTATGCAGGTCAGGAAGCAACAGTCAGAACTAGACATGGAACAACAGACTGGCTCCAAATAGGAAAAGGAGTACATCAAGGCTGTGTATTGTCACCCTGCTTATTTAACTTATATGCAGAGTACATCTTGAGAAACACTGGGCTGGATAAAGCACAAGCTGTAATCAACATTGCTGGAAGAAATATCAATAACCTCAGATATGCAGATGATAGCACCCTTATGGCAGAAAGTGAAGAAGAACTAAAGAGCCTCTTGATGAAAGAGGAGAATGAAAAAGTTGGCTTAAAGTTCAACATTCAGAAAACAAAGATCATGGCATCTGGTCCCACCACTTCATAGCAAATAGATGGGGAAACAGTGGAAACAGTGGCAGACTTTATATTTTTGGGCTCCAAGATCACTGCTGATGGTGATTGAAGCCATGAAATTAAAAGATGCTTACTCCTTGGAAGAAAAGTTATGACCAACCTAGACAGCATATCAAGAAGCAGAGACATTACTTTGCCAACAAAGGTCCATCTAGTCAAGGCTATTGTCTTTCCAGTAGTCATGTATGGATGAGAGTTGGACTATCAAGAAAGCTGAATGCTGAAGAATTGATGCTTTTGAACTATGGTGTTGGAGAAGCCTCTTGAGAGTCCCTTGGACTGCAAGGAGATCCAACCGATCCATCCTAAACGAAATCAGCCCTGGCTGTTCATTGGAAGGACTGATGTTGAAGCTGAAACTCCAATACTTTAGCCACCTGATGCAAAGAGCTGACTCATTGGAAAAGACCCTGATGCTGGGAAAGATTTAGGCTGAAGAAGAAGGGGTCGACAGAAGATGAGATGGTTGGATAGCAACACTGACTCCATGGACGTGAGTCTGAGTAAACTCCGGGAGTTGGTGATGGACAGGGAGGCCTGGCGTGCTGTGGTCCATGGGGTCGCAAAGAGTCAGACATGACTGAGCGACTGAACTGAACTGATACTGGGATTAAAATTTTAAAAAGTTTAAGAACCAGTGTTTTAAACATCCTTTGCTCCAGGCTATTAAAAGGTAAGTGATTTTAGGTACATGGGTTGACTCTGGAAAGTCTAAACTAAGTGATCTTGCCCCATTTAACATCAGAGGACTCAGAGGAACCAGATAGTTGAAGTAGCAGCTAAGACAGTTGTGCTTTCGCCTACATTCTTGAACATCGTTCATGAAGATTCATTTCCCTATATGATGAACTAACTACTGAAGGACTTGCTCATCAACTCTACTTTCTGCCTCTAGTAGTTAGATGCATTGATCATGGAAATGGAAGGAAAGGCTTTATAAAGTCATCCCTAAGCTATATCATTACATCTTAGCATACAACTCATAAAAGTGACAATTAGATCTAAACTGAAAATGAAACCTGTTCCAGAATATTCTGAAATATTTATTAGAGAATAAAAACTAAAAGAAATTCCATTTCATGTTTAATATAAAAAAATATTGTGCCTATCTATATTTTATTTTCTTTTTATTGAAATATAGGCAATTTACAAATTATATTAGTTTCAGGTATATAGCAAGGTGATTCAGTTATACATACATGCATCCAGTAGGTCCTTATTGTTTATCTATTTAATATATAGTAATGTGTATCTGTACATCCCAAACTCCTTATTTGTCCTTTCCCCTCTCTTTCTCCTTTGATAACCATAAGTTTGTTTTCCATATCCATGGGCCTATTTCAGTTTTGTAAATAATTCTTACATACCATTTTTTAGATTACACATATAAGTAATATCATATGAAATGTCTTTTTCTGTCTGGCTTACTTCACTTAGTATGATAATTTCCAGGTCCATAAGTGTTGCTGCAAATGGTGATGTTTCATTTTTTATGACTGAGTAATATTCCTCTGTGTGTGTGTGTGTGTGTGTGTGTGTGTGTGTGTGTGTGTACCACATCATCTCTGTCCATTTATCTGTTGATGGACATTTAGGTTGCTTCCATGTCTTAGCTAGTATAAATATTGCCGATATGAACATTAGGGTGCATGTTACTTTCAATTTATGTTTTTCTCTGGATATATGTCCAGAAGTGGGATTGCAAGACCATATCTATAGTTTATGTTCAGTGGAATACACTGCTTCATTTCACTTTCCTAATGCATCCTTGAAGTTCAAGTTGCCTTTGGCCCTCTGCAATAGAGAGAGCCCCATGTAGCTGGTCTAACAAGTATGATGTATTTAAATGAAAATATTTTATAAAGCACACTAGGAAAAAGACATCAAATGTATTTTAACATCAGAACCTCATCCATCAAATTGCCAGTCACGATTGTGGCATAGATTTTTAGCTTTGTGTAGAAAGAAGAATCTTTTGCTGGAGTAATTTCATACTGAGACAACGCTTTAATTGGGAAGTTCTATTAGTCTAGAGATTATGTTCAAAGGCCAGCAAAAGATTCAGGATGGTAAACGATATGCCTTTTTGTTCATGAATGAGTTCTATCACCATATTATACCTGTCAAACAATTTTAAATCCAAAAAAGGGAGGCAGAAGTTCAGATGTTCTTTTATCACAAAATGCAATTTTCCTTCTGTCTTCATGCTTCAGGATAGTTACTCGGGACCCACAGGCAAGCACTGTGGGTGCCAGCGGATGGTGCATGGGTCTGAATCACCAGCAGTATTTTTAAAATTATTTTGGCCTTCCCCAGAAATTTCTGCAGGCTCTTCCTTTTGCCAGCTGCCTGCCCTGACACTCGACACCTCTAATGACAGCCTTAGTGAGCCCCTCTGACGGTTGTTACTCCCTGGTGTCTAGGTATAAAATAGAGCCTTTCATTTCTCTAGTGTGGAAGGTGTTGGATTCAAAAGTAACTCTGGCTTTTTCCTATTGCCTTATATCTGAACTACATCCTTGTCAAGTTCAAATTTGGAGATGGTCAGAGGAAGTGATCTCTGAAGCTTTGCTGTTCAGAGTGCAGAGCAGGCAGGGCTGATCAAGTGCACCTTAACATGCAGTCTCTCCCTAGAAATGAGAGTGGATTTAGCGCATTCCAAAAGGGGCAGTGCATGCAAGAGCTGTTATATTTGCCAGAATGGCCCCAATTGAGCTTTTTCTACCTTTCTCTTCTCTCGGACATTTAGAGTTTAATTCAATGATGGAAGTCAGGTTTAAAAATGTTTTTAGGGCAGTTGCAAGTGGAAACTTTTCTCAGGGCAAAGAAATACTTGAGCTCTAAAGCCCAGGAGACATTGTTTTAGTGGACCTATTTTTGCTGTAAACTACTGATCAGAGTTTCATGTAGGAGGAAGAAAGGGAAAGGGTTGAGACATACATGTACTTCACTAGCTATTTAGACTTCATATGTATGTGTCTGAAGATGTAACTGAGGCCTGTTCAGGGTATTTTTGGTGGTGATCTAAAATGAATTGCTACTAAAGATATGGTCTCCCCCCGGACCAGATGCGTAGGAATCACCTGGGAGCTAGGCAAACACGCAGAGTCTCAGACCCCACCCCAGGGCTCCTGAGTCAGAATCTGCAGTCTTAACAAGATCTCCAGGTGACTCATGTGCACGCTGCAGCCTCTGAATGTGTGGCTGAAGTGACATTGCTCTCCTGCTATGAGAATACTTGCTAAAGTTAATAGCTCCAAAGATGTAACAACGGAAGGAAAAAGGATAAATTATTTGCACTCATTCCCAGACTGCAAGTAGTGCAAGACCTGAAGGTCTTCCTACTACTTTCTTGTACCAACAGAGCAAGAAAGCATCTGTTTCCATTTCACTCTTGTCAGTTCTGGGCATTATTATTTTTAGTGTGAAATATGCAGATTTAATCCATGTGATATGGAATTAGGTAAGAATCTAATGTTCATAATTCTTAAATAGTTAAGCAGTTTTCCCATCATCAGGAAATGAATAAATCTCCCTTTCTGTTTTGAATTGAACTGCAACCTTTATCTTATATTTCTATTATATATCTTTGAAACTTTGTATTTTTCCCATGGGTATGTCTTTTAATTTTGAAATTAATACCACAATTTAATTATGGTGGCTCTATGATAGGTTTAAATATATGGTTTTGGTAGTTATCTCCTCCATCTTGAACTGTGTCTAAGCATTTCTCTATATCATATCCTCAGCTGCAATCTAAGTCCCTACAGCATTCTATGTACATTTTTATAATGAATATAGGTAGAAAAGGGGTAAAGCTTTCCATATCACTTATTTTATAAACATAGAGTGCAGAAAGATGACCTTAACCCTCAAAATATGAGCATTTTTCTATAATTCTACCTTATCCTCATTTCTCTTTACCGCATTTGTAATATGAGATTCAGTAGGAAAACAAAATCTGTTGAACCCCTGTATTCAACATAATACCAAGGCGAGTGGCATGGTGAAAAGGGATTTGAAATGAGGAAAAACTTAAGGAGAGAGAATCCATGGGATTTGCTCTTAGGGAAGTTGTAATATAACTGAGAATTTAAGTTAGGTTTAAGACACAGACTCAGATACATGGAAAAGTGCCCAATTAGAGAAAATTAATTGAAGTTGTATTAGTGTTCTAAGGCTGTTGTAACAAAGGATTAGAAACTTAAAGGAGAGATTATTGTTGCACAGTTCTAGAAATTAGAAGTCTGGAATCATGATGTCAGGAGAGTTGTGTTCTCTCTCTTTAGCTTCTGGGTGTCACAGGCAACTCACGGTGCTCCTGGGCTCACAACTGCACAATTCCAGTCTCTGGCTTGGTCATCAGGCCATCAGGGTCTACTCTCTGTGCATCATCTTCCCATGATGCTCTCCTCTCTGTGTCTCTTCTATTTTTATAATGACACCAGCCTTAGTAGATGAAGAGCCCAGGCCCCCCTGCTCATGTATGACCTCATCTTCATCAATGACATCTGCAGTGACTATTCTAGGTATGGTCACATTCTCAGGCACCAGGGGTTAGTACTTAAACACACATGTTCAGGAGATGCAACTCAACCCAAACAGAGCTCTTTAAGGCAAAGGGATGACTAAGATGAGATTGAAGTTGCTTTGAAGTGCTTAACAGGGGAATCTTACCAGTGGTCAACACTCTCCTAGAAACCAGAGAAGGATTTCCATGTCCTGTCCCACCCCAGCAGATGACTTCACACTGATTTTCATGAAAGAGGGAGTATCTCTCACTGGACAGTCAGCATGGGCACAGTTCCACTGGTGATTAAGATTCAGGAGAACAGGCTATTATCAACAGGAGTTAGAAAGGGTAGAGGAAGGCAGGTGTTCATGAATGACCACAAAGTTTATGATCCTAGAGAAGTGAAAGGAGGTGCCAACTCTATGGATGAGGAGCAAACTTTACCCACGACTTTGCTGAATGTGTCTTATTTGTTCTTCCATCAGTGTAATTACAGACTGCCTTTTTTAAAGACTGCCTTTCTATAGGTCATTGTTAGGCTATTGTTGTTTTTCCTGTGACTTATCTGGCTAGTTAAAACTGTTTTGTTCCATTAATGCTACTTGCATTTCTGAACAACAGTTTTTTCCTGAGCCCATGACTTGTCTAACCATCTGCCACTCACTCAGGAAATTACTGCATTTACATATACACCCACCCAGTAATTTGTGAGCAAGAAGCCAAGGTGCTTGATTAAAGTAATTAATTTTCTCCCATCATCCTTAAAATGAGCGAGATGCAGAGCCAGGTGGTTTGGCTGATGTCTTCTAAGTCTACCCTCAATTATTTTGTTGTTGTCATCATGTGATTGAATACAGTTCTAGAAAGCAGCATATTAAAAGGCTACCTCCTAATAACATTGGACTTAAAGAGGCTATAACCAAATAAATATAGACAGTAATTTTACGCTTATTTCAAAATGAAAATCCAAGTAAACGGAAATTTGGGATTTGATGTTCTTTAGAACAAATGTCAGAAGAAACATTACCTAACCACTGAGACATATACAAAGGGATGTTATTCTAAACCTATTCAAACCAAAGCTCCTTTAACACATGAACAATTCATTTAATCTGTGATTTTCCCACTGTCCTAACTAAGGACAATGTCCTTAGAGGGATAATTACCAGGATTTTTGAAATTTGGTAAAATTCTTAGTTCTTTGGTGAAAGAAATGATAATATGTATAATTCTGTAGAATGCTGGATCTCATAGAACTTTAGAAATGACCAGGTCTAACACCTTTTAAAGTTGTGGAACAAAGTTTCTTTATCTTAAAAAAATTTTATTTGTTGCCTAAGGGAATTTGTATAAGATCTTATTTTCAATATATTTTAAATTACTATGAGAAGTCATTTGAGTCTTTTCTTTCAAGACCTTTAACATCATGGTAGACTCTGATGTATTCCAGTTTGACATGCATATAATTGATCAAGAGGGATCCAGTGTAATGCTTAAATGCATGCTTCTTCATAAATGTTAGTAAGTGACTTAATTTTCCCAAAATGTTAGAGTCCTCATGCCATCTTTATAAAGTTTAAAAGATTCATGCTGTCCTTTATGCATTTGATATTTACAGTTGAAAGGCCTGTATCATAAGCAATCTGGTTCACAGTTAGGCCTTTAACTTGACATTTTATAAAGCATGGACATTTGAGTCCTCAATCCTTTCAGCTTGTTTTGAGCTAATTGTGAATTAAATGGTGGGTGCAGAGGCTATGCATGAGATTTTAATTAATAGCTCTTCTTGTCATAATTATTTTTATCTGACTTCTCAAAATCTGCATTTTGTTGAACAACATTTCTGTGTTTTACCCATATCTAGAAAAATATTTCAGGTAATTCCTTTGCACAAAATATTGAGAGAGAATCCAATCTGCATTTTCCCAGCACTATATGTTAAGTAAATGTATATAAAACATGTTTTTAAAATATCCATTTTTGTTTGATGACAAAACAGTAACTTCATCTCAACATTGATATGTTGTTTGGAAAACCTGGAAGCAAGCTGATGCATATATTCTGATAACTCTGTGCAGCCAAGGACAGAATTGTCAGTACTAGTTTCAGATGAGTCACACCAGCAGTGATAAGATTTAAAAAAATAAAAACAGAGACCAATAATATATCCTTACTCCTCGGCAAGAAAAATATAGTTGACTTATGGGTTATTTTCTCACCAGAGATTGGTTTTAAAAATCTGCAAATTTATATGTATTACATATCTTGAGTATCTTAATTTAGAGATAAACATCTCTCTATGAATGCTGCTTTTGGTTACATAAAGAGAAAAACAGGCTAAAGTCTTTTTAACCTTAAGACTAGTAAAAACATGATGAGTTCTGCTCTAGAGCAGTTTTGAAAGCTGACTGTGCCCTGGATTCAGGATGTTTTTCTTCAAACAGGACAGAAAATTCATAGGTGACTTTGTTACTTTGAGAGACTGCCCACACAAGCGAGCCCAAGGCAATTAAAAATAGAAAAAAGTGATCGCCTTCATCCAGTTTGTGTGCAGTTTACCCAGTTCCTCCTTTCTGCACATTTCTAATTCTATCCCAGTAAACTCTGTCTTATTTCCGTTGGCTACCATTTTTCCAAAAACTGTTCTCAGAAAGTATCTGACAAAAATAATTTCAATGATAATATTAATATCAACACCTAAGTAACTGAAAGTGTGAAAGTCGCTCAGTCATGTCTGACTCTTTGCGACCCAATGGACTATACAGTCCATGGAATTCTCCAGGCCAGGGGATCTTCCCAGCCCAGGAATCAAACCCAGGTCTCTTGCATGGCAGGTGGATTCTTTACCAGCTGAACCACAGGGAAGCCCAAGAATACTGGAGTGGGTAGCGTAGCCCTTCTCCGGGGGATCTTCCTGACCCAGGAATCGAACTGGGATCTCCTGCATTGAAGGCAGATTCTTTCCCAACTGAGCTATCGGGGAAGCCCTAAATAACTGAAAATATGTGTAAAACGAGTCCTCACTTTCCTAGGTGATACTTTAAGAAGTGTCCATCCTCTGGGTCAGGAGAGATTTCAGGATGAGCATGCTGATTAAGGGAATATTTGGGATGATTAAGGGTTTATGTTTGTGCTCTTCAAATTCTACCAAGTCAATTTACTTGTCAGAAATTTAAAAACAATAACAAACAAGCAAGAAATTGGTCACTAAATCTCACCTTACTGAACCTCCTTCCAAGTTGCTGTCCCTTATAACCCAGCAGCCAAGTACAATTAAAGGAAAGGTGAAAACTCATTTCCTCAATTTGACAAACACAGCATGTTAACACATGCACTCTTGCTGACCCTCAAAAGGGCTCACCACATTTGAAATAATTCTTCAAATGTATTTATAAAGCTATTCATGTGCGTGAAAAAGCAAGAGAGTTCAAAAATAATTTCCTTTTGCTCCCTCTACTGATTTTATTCTTCAGTAAGCCCTAGAGATGATTTATGCCAAGTTCTACTTTAATTTAAATGTGGCCTAAGTGATCCCTTGGCTAACCTAGTTACATAAAAGCATTTTGTATACAGATCCATTACTGGAGTCATCCTTTGGAGCATAAAGGAAAGGCTGTATATTTGACAACATCCACAAGTTATGTTACAATATTGTAGCTACAAAGGAAGCAGAATTACCCCCACACACATACCATGGGGTGATGGTCTCCCTAGTTCATCCCACCAAGAGGCTCTGCTTCCTTCCACAGATTTTTCAAATCTGTCTCTCTTTGGCAGATCAGAGAAGAATTTAACCAAGAGTGCATGTCCTTTAAGTTCCACTAAGACTAAAAATACATGAAAATAGATGAGAGGCAAGGCTCGAATAAACTTCTGTGGAATGTTCTCCATTGCTTAAGTTATCTGCATTTTACAAAGCAGTCAGAGAGAACAGGAAGCCAACAGTGAGTCACAGAGAAGCAGCCATGAAGAAAATTAAAATAGCTCTAAGAACATAAACACTCGAAGAGCATCCTCCTACTAAGTAACAGGTGTAGGACTCAACACAGAAGTCAGCTCGTTGCCATATGGCCTCCGTTTAGAGCCACAGCCTGTCTGACCGGCAGCCCCGCAACACAGTGCCCAGAAACCTGTAGCCAGGCCTCTTCTAGAAAACGTGTCTGTGTCTCATTGTGGTGGAGGGGATGGTGGAAATCTGTGAGAGGACTGTCAACAATGGATGAGAGCCAGCGGGTCACTCTGAGAAGGTTGCTGCAGTTTGTATGTCGTCCTATCTTTACTGGTAGGAGGGATATTTAGTTAGAAGGCTGGATAGATGAGCTTCTAGACTTGTAAATCTGCAAGATGTTAAAAAAAAAATCAATATATTTGAAAGGATCCAAAATGGAAAGAACGAAAATATTTGTGGCATCTTGAGTCTCTTAAGAAAATCAGCCCAGTGACAGACGTTTTTCCAGTCCTAGTTCAGCACCTGAGAAGTGAGCAGTGTCTTCCAGGAGATGAAACCACTGTGCATCAGAAGAAATGAATGGGGACTCTTTAGTGTTGCGTTATATAAACTTCTGGTCAGTAACCTAAGTTTTATGAAAAATGTTAAACTGCATCATGTCAAAAGTTTCTAATATATGACTATGGTATGTATGAGGATGAGATGGTTAGACGGCATCACTGTCACAGTGGACATGAGTTTGAGTAGGCTCCAGGAGTTGGTGATGGACAGGCAAGCCTGGCAGTCTCAAAGAGTCGGACATGACTGGCGACTGAACTGAACTGATGTATGTTGGTTCATGAGCTTCCCAAGTGGCGCTAGTGGTAAAGAACCTACCTGCCTATGCAGGGGACCCTGGTCTGATTCTTGGGTCAGGAAGATTCCCTAGAGGAGAGCATAGCAACCCACTCCAGTATCCTTGCCTGGAGAATCCCATGGACAAGAGCCTGGAGGGCTACAGTCCATGGGGTTTCAACGAGTTGGACATGACTAAACCGTTGGTTCATACTATTAGAAATATTTGGAATTTTGATCTCATATTACTTTATTTCCTCGTATTGGAAAAATTAGAATTTTTACTGGGAAAAAATCCTCTTCTGAATTTTTCCTTTCCAACAAGTTTCCTTACAGCAATTTTTCTGTAAGAAGTGACTAATTTGGCAAATGTGAAACTTACATAGCACATAACAAAGCCTCACTTTGCACCTGCTGCCATTGAGTGGCAATATTATATCGAGAAGTTATTTTCCTGGTGTCACTGGGAACTTCTTTTAACTCCTCTCTTTAGCCTCAACACAGGATAATCCCATGGATAGAGGAGCCTGGTGGGCTACAGTCCATGGGGCTGCAAAGAGTCAGACACAACTGAGCACACACTAATTAGCCTTGAAGGATTTTGAGCATTACCTTGCTAACCTGTGAAATGAGTGCAATTGTTCCAGCCTATGGTTCTTTCAAATTACCCATTTTAGAAGAGGACCAGCCTTGAAGAGTTTGAGTAACTGAGAATTTTGAGAAATCAGCTATTGAGGTTTAAGAAATCAGCTACTGGAAATTTGTCCTGAGAAGGTTGGATTGGGGATGTGATAATATACCCCCCTGTTGGATTTCCCCCACGTCTCTCCCAGAAGGCTGATAATCTCTGTCCCTAAATGCCCTTTGTCTAGGGCAGAGGCTTTCAAACTGTAGTTTGCTCATGGATCACTTGGAAAATCATTAGAAGAAAGTTTTGAGGTTTCCTCCCTTTCCCTAGACCTACTGAATCAGAACTCTAGATCTAAGGCAGAGGAATCCAGATTTGAATAAGTTGTCCAGGTGATTCTATGGCATGCTGAAGTTAGAGATACACTACCAGGCTGTTTTTGCAGTCTTGGTTTGAGGTAGATGGCTGATTAGCCTCCAGATTAGTGATTAGCCCCCAAAAGTTTCTCCAGCAAATGGAGTTTCAAGGATTGACAGCGTTTCATGCAGTCAGTAAGTATTTAGGAAATCTTTAGTATAGTCAGCCCTGTGTCTGTGAGTTTCACATCCATGAATTCAACCTATGAATACAAAGAGTCAACTGCATCAGGTTATTTTATAGCAAGGTCCTGGGACCAATCCCTCTCAGATGCTGTAGCTGTCAAACTTGGCTGTGTATTGGAATCACTCAGGGGACGTTAAAAAAAACAAACAAACACACACCAGTGCCTGGGTCTCATCTGCAGAGTTCTCTTTCAACAATTCCAGTGCTTTCAGATGCTGCCCAGATTGTCCCATCTGCAATCAAGTTTGATACCACTGCATCAGAAAATGGTTCACCGACCTCTTCCCACTGAGTCCATGGGAGCTGGCAAGGGAAACCATTTTTGACAGCAAAAGAAAACAAAGGGAAATATAGTTTTCAAATATATCACAGTTTATTCTTGGGTTACATAGCCTTTTGAGACTTTTATCTAGAAACACATCCCTAAAGCACCTTACTCTATAATGACTTAGCAACATAGGTATTTCAGAGAGATTATGGGTCAATCTAGAAGCATTACTGACATCTGGCCAAGTATATCAAAACCTTGAGGCATCTGATTAAACTGTTTTTTCTCTGTTTTTCAAGGTACTCCTGCTTTTCATTTCTTCACTTTTCCCCTTATTCCTTTGTTCTCATTTTCCAACCCCTGATTGTCTCTTACTGCATCTTCAGCACCTGACAATCTTCTTCCTCTGTTACAAAATGATTTCTTTTAGAAGCCTCAGTGTTCTGTTGTTGCATTATTAAATATTTACTAAGCAACTCTTTTCAGGGTCGTGGTGATTTTCATAGTTATGTGATGATTTCTTCAAATTTCATCAGGCACTGGGCACAGCTCTAAGTACTTAGAGCATATCAGGAAAAAAAAAAATCCTTGAATTTTGCCTTTGAGGGAGCTTATCTCGAATGGATCAAGTGATAAACAATAAACAATATACAAAACAGTACATAGCACGATAGAAAGTACAGACTATGATCAGTGCTATAAAAATGAAAATAGAATAAATGAGGGGAAATTGATAGTACAGAGAAGGGGGATGAGAATTTTCCCTAGTGGTTAGGGAAGGTCTCATGGAGAAGGGAAAATCTGAGTCAAGACTTAAAGGAAGTACAAATATTTGAAGAAAGAACATGTTAGGTAATATATTTCATGAAAAACTGAGCAACAGTGTTTTTAATGTTTTGTTTATTACAGTAAAGAAAAAAAGCAGTGCTTCTCTAATCGCCCTGGACTGCTCTGCTCCCATCTTTCAACTTGCTCCATGTTAATAGGTTTTTTAAGCTAATGATTAATTCCTGCCTTAGGATATTCTTCTTTGTTCATTTTCCATGGAGCATTAGGAAATCACAGAGTGCTCATGGTTGTTATTGCATGTCACTGGCAGTGTCTCAGCGGGCACCTACATTGCCTTTCACCAAACGCATTTACATTTTTCAGCATCCCGAGGCTGTGTGCATGTGAATCTGTGTGTATATGTGTATATGATTCAGTCACACACAGTGCGAGGTATCCTAATAAGACCTGTATCACAATCAATTATACAACCACAGTCGAATCACATCATACCCTAAAGTGCTTTTGTCCTCTGCTCCTTTGAGTTCAAATCAAATCATCTTGCATCAAGTCTAGAATCTAGAATTGTATGGGGCTTTACTCTTTGGCTCAAACCAATTTTTGTAAACATTGGGTACATAAATATCTTCATATGTACCTTTCAATTAATCAGTCTCACAGATTTATATTAAATCTACTCTATGAGGCATTTTGGCTAGATTTTCCAACACAAAGGATACAGTCTGAGTCAGTTACTTTCCATGCACTGAAGAACATCTCCTACCCTCAGTTTTAGATGTGCCTTGGGAGGCTTATTGTGATTAGATTTTCACATTAGATTTTCTAGTAATTATATCTTAAAGCCCTTAAGTTCAAGTGAAATTCACAGAAGTCACAGGTGATGCAACTAAATTATTGGTCATGAGTGTATATATAACATTTGAAATAAATCTTGTTGTATCTTCAGTAATTAGAAGTGGTTCTTTAGGGAGTCACTCAGAAACTAAAGAGGGAGCAATAACATAAAACCTTCTTTAGGGCAGAAGAATAGTTTAACTTACAGTTTTTTGTTTGCTTGACACAGTAACTGATGAGCTTTAAATATCACACATAAAAAACTCTGATCTGTATTCCCAGAATTGACTTATTTCTTGTTTCTCAGATTTATCCCCAAAGTACTCAAATAGCGACATCCTAAGCAATGCCTTTCACCCACAGTGCTAATCAGTTTTGCAGCTCAGCCTTTGAGGAAGCCTCACTGATGGCAGAGCAGACAGGAAGAGCAAGACCTAAGCTCTACTCCTTCCCCTTGGCCCTACTATCTTTTGTCTCCTAGACAGCCCTGAATGACTTTGTAATGCTCACCCAAAGAGGTTATATTACTGCAAGTTTCTATAAAACAACTATTCATAAGAAAAATAATCATATTGTGCATCTTGATTTCAAATACAAGTAAGTATCAAATTAATTCTGCTTTATTATTTTGTTATATTTACAGGAGCGATAATTCTAATATTTATCATTTTCCATTTAATATTTTTATTTTTACGTAAGGCTTTCTAGGAGATGCAGATAACACTTGATTTGAAACAATTTAAATATTTATGTTAAATTGATCACACTTAATATTTTTAGGGAGGAATGTAGAGAAAATATATTCAGACAAAAATTATTCTAGATTTTCAATGAATATGATCTCAAACATATTCTTTTTTAGATTTTTATTTCTTTACAAAATTTGTATGTGTCGTGAAGGGTAAGCTTTTTGTTTGTTTTTAAAGAGAAGTTAATTTTATTATGATATTACACTGTTTACACTCTGTGTGAAAGAAGGCAAAGATTCTCTCTGAACATTTTGTTGAGCTGACCATATTTGTATAATTGACAATATAATAATTCATAAAGCCTAAGTCATTGCTATTGTTATCAGTGTAGACTCTAACTGAAAAAAAAAGAGGCACAGTACTTCAGATTCTAATACAAAGGAAACTGAGGTTATTCCCAGTAGTATGATGCATATTTGCTTCTTTCTGCCACTGATCATCTTGACAATATTGATTCACTTGGGATACAAAAAGACTGAAGGGATATTAAGAGATTATCACTTGACTTAATTGATATAATGACATGTACAACTTTGTGATCTTAGGTACTTTAGAATATGTTCTATTTGAAACACCATTCATTCAACAAATATTTAGGAATTTCTAAAAGATAATGAATTCTTCTTGGATGCTGAAGAAGTAGAAGTACCAGCATGGAGTTAGCTGAGGTCATCAAGACAGATGTGGACAGATAGTTGACTAGAATCAAACTGGACAATACCAAGTAGAAAGTGAGAGAAGAAGGGGGTAAGTTGGTGAGATCAGTGAAGCAGAATCAGGAATGAATTGAATATCTTGACCAAACTGAGCCAGAGATAGAACACGCCTCCAGGGCCTTGGCACCCCTCCACCAGAAAAATCAAAGGACAGGTATGACAAAGAACCAAAAAAGTACAGAAGTTATGAGATTTTTGGTGGATGGACAATGTCAAGAACCTGGCTAGAATGTCTCTTAGCAGGGTGTGGTCTCCAGCTGGCAACCAAGGGTAACTGACCATGAATTGATAGAAAGGAATTAATGTGTGGGCTTAACAACTGGAGGGAGAATTCCAATATAATGAAAACACCACACAAGAATTAAAATGTTACAGCAAATTTGTGTGGTGTGTAGGTATAAAATCTGTGAGTCAGAACCTCATAGCTGAGCTTTAGAAGTAACTTACTTTCTCTAGCATACTTCAAACAAAGTTATTATAGCTAAGTGACTCAAAATTTCCACGTAAGCATCAATATCCCTGCAGAGTTTGAAAGCTTAATGCAAGTTTCTAGAGTCTAAATTAAGTTAAGAATGGCTACTATCTTGAAGAATTACTCAGTACCTAGGCAGAAGATGAGTTCCGTAACTACAAATAGTGTTTAAGAATTGTAAAGAAACATAAGTGGTAAATTTGAAAGTAAGCAATTCTAGTTTACATAAGTTATATAAGAAGTGATCTGTATTTAATCTTAATACTTACATATCTTACTATTTATATGTAGACCATAAAAAGAGGAGAAATAGTATGTAAAATACTGTGTTTTTATTAGGACCTCAGTACCATATCAGACTCTTTATGGGCATGATCTCATTTAATCTATATAAAACTCAATTAGGATGACTACTGCTATACATTTTAGAGATAAGAAAACTGAGGCTAGAGAGTTTAAGCAAGGTCACAGGCTAGTGTCAGGGCACAGAGGAACGGCTGTCTGTATGTAGTGCTGAGACTTTTCACTGCTATCCTAAACTGCCTAGTCAGACAGAAAAACAGAAAGGCCAACAAGAAAAGGAGCCTTCCCTATGTATTCTGAAAATGTGCAATTAATTTTCTAGTAAGGAATGGAAAAGTGAAAGTGTTAGACACTCAGTTGTGTCTGATTCTTTGGGACCCTATGGACTGTAGCCACCAGCCTCCTCTGTCCATGGGATTCTCCAGGTAAGAATACTGGAGTGGGTTGCCATTTCCTTCTCCAGGGGATCTTCTTGACCCAGGGATGGAACCCAGGTCTCCCACATTGCAGGCAGACTCTTTACTGACTGAGCAAAGAGGCTAAAGGACAAACTGAGCCCTTTTTCATTTGTGTTTGTTTTTCCTCAGTGATACTTCTGATCTTGTTAATATCATACTTGATTAAGATGCTTCTTCTAATGCTATTTGTACTCAATGAGAAATAAATATCCTCCTGTTGACTTCCGGGAGGTCCCCAAAAACCACTGCATAGAGAGTTTTCTTATTAAGAATTGTGAGTAGACCACTAATAATTTCTAAAATTGCGATACTTTTGTCAACACTAATAACCAAATTCACAATTATTTTTAAAGATGACAGAGGAAAAGAAGACTTAAAATATTTTGGCACTTGTGCATCAGCATATATGCCAAAATCAACAAGTACCATAAGAATGGAAAACATCTCAAATAAGACAGAGACTCAGGATGTCCCTGGTGGTCCAGGGGTTAAGATTTCACCTTCCCCTGCACGGGGTGTGGGTTTGATCCCCAGGCACATGCCTCGTGGCCAAAAAATCAAAACATAAAACAGAAGCAAGCCTGGCGTCACAAAGAGTCGGACACAACTGAGCAACTGAACACCACCACGCTGTAACAAATTCAATAAAGTCTTTAAAAAAAAAAAAAGAGAGAGAGACTCAAGAAAGATAAAATTTCAGTCTAGGCTCTAGCACTAGTTTTTGTGGGTTTTCTAAGTCACTACTTCTGTGAATTCTTATTCATTATTTACATAAATGGAAATCACTTCCAATTTCTGTGACTTGGTTATTTCCACAAAGAGGAAACGAAATTAAATAGTTTCAGCAATGAAGATATATTAATTGTTGAGCTGACCTGAACAAAAGCATTTCAGTTTCTCAGGAGGAGATAAAAGAATTCTTTAAATCCAGATTCTTATATATTCAGTTTCCAATTATTCATTATTACCATATTAAAAAAATTGATTTCTGTTGAACTCATATTCTAGGTTATCACTAAACTGATTATTTCTAATGGTCTGTTTTTGTAGATTCTTAGCGATTTTTCCACATAGACAAATCATGGAGTCTGCAAATAGAGTTTAATTTTCCCCTTCCCAACCTCTATGACTTTTCTTTCTTTTCCTAGCCTGATGGCACTGTGTAGGACTACTGGTACAATGTGAGATAGTAGGTGAGAGCAGACATAGGGCTTCTCTAGTGGTTCAGTGGAAAATAATCTGCCTGCAATGTAGGAGACACATGGGTTCAATTCCTGGGTCAGGAAGATCCTCTGGAGGAGGAAATGGCAACCCGATCTAGTATTCTTGCCTGGAAAATCCCTGGACAGAGGAGCCTGGCGGGCTATAGTCCTTGGGGTCACAAAAGAGTCAGACAGGACTGAGCACTGAGCACAGAGCAGACAGCCTTGCCTTGTTCCTGAGCCCACCCCTGCTTTATTCCTCATCTTAAGAGAAAAACATTTCAGTGTTGGGTTATTAAGTATGTTGTTGGCTGTGGGTTTTTTTTTTTTTCCTAGATATTCTTTATTGGTTTAAGGAAGTTTCCATTTATTTCTAGTTTGCAGTAAATTGTTTTTATGAAAGGATGTGAATTTTTGCCAAATTTTTTTTTCTACATTTGTTAAAATGATCATGTGTTTTTTATTCTTCAGTCATCATGTTGTATTTTAAACATTCATTTGCATCCATCTCCCTAAATGTTCCTTTATCATACACCCTGGTATTTAGCATAGTACCTTGAATACATGATGCAATTAATAGTTACCTATGTATACATCATATGGGCTTGGCTTTCCTGATGGTTCAGACGGTAAACAATCCGCTTGCAATGTGGGAGACCTGGGTTTGACCGGTGGGTTGGGGAAGATCCCCTGGAGGAAGGCATGGCAACCCACTCCAGTATTCTTGCCTGGAGAATCTCCATGGACTGAGGAGCCTGCAGACTACAGTCCACGGGGTCACAAGGAGTCGGACACAACTGAGCGACTAAGCACAGCACATACATCACATACATGTGATGCTTCCCTGTGGCTCAGGTGGTGAAGAATCTGCCTTTGATGCAGGAGACCTGGGTTCGATCCCTGGGTCAGGAAGAGTCCCTGGAGAAGGGAATGGCAACCCACTCCAGTATTCTTGCCTGGAGAAGTCCATGGATAGAGGAGTGTGGTGGGCCACAGTCCAGGGGGTCACAAGGAGTCGGACACAACTGAGCAATTAACACGTTCACTATTTATACATGAATGCGGATCACTGTGTTAGGAGCTTAGAATTCTCTAGGTTACACGCTGTGTTTCCATTCTGTAAGTATAGTTCTTATTTCTGTAATACATCTCAGATTTCAAATATATAAAAATTAGTTAAAATTAATCATGTCTATGAGTAATTAATAGTGTTATTTCTCCATATAACTTTGGTAAAATTATAACTAGGTATATATATCCCTGTAACTAGGTAAAATATATTGTACAGGCCTGAGTGTTTCCTCAAATGCTCAGGTAGTATGTGTGTGAATACTGAAAACTACACAACCACAGAAGTATAATCCTCTTTTTTAGCAAATTAATTATTTACAGGCACGTGTATATATGTGTGTCTCAATGTGTATTTACACATTTTCCTATCCTTTAAAATCACATTTATCCTCTTTAATGAACCATCTTAAGTTTACTTTCCTAATCACTAATAGAAATGAAAACACATCTTGCTTAGTGACCCTTTATTAGTAACAACCCACCAGATATTTTGACTGCTTCTTGGCCTTCTGCTCTCTCTATATTTTGCTTTCCCATACAACTTGCTTGCTTATGGTGGCTTTTATTAGGAATAACATATTATTTTGTTGAATTGCTATAAACCATTAAATGATATTTTTCTGACCCAGAGTTCAGTACATAAAATCACTACCATATTATAAGGGAATATTTATAAAGTTATCTTACATTCTCTAATAAAAAATGGTGCTGAGGTAATGTAAAACTGCTTTCACAGAATATAAAATGTTACTACTTAATCACATATATGCTCTTCATTGTACATAGCATGGCATTGAGTGTAGCAGTAAGGGCTTCTCATAGGAGAATGTGATGAAATACATGTCCTGAGATGGTGAGCATTCTTTAGGGGTAGGTATATTAATAATATGGCTTGGGACGAGGCTGTGCATAGGAATAAATATCAAATGTTTCCGTGAATGGAGTATTGCCACTGAGTTTATTCTCCAGCTGGGTACTGTAATTTTCTTGTCAGTTTATAGTGTCACCTGTTTAAGTGACAGAAAACCTGTGGTTTCCTCTTATTTTCTATTTCAAATAGAAACCTATAAAGACACAAACTATCCACAAATTTTACCTTGCATATGAATTTGCAATTCTATAGGAACTCTATGCTTGGTCCATATGCAGGGTTTTCTTTTGGTTCATTGATGTAAAGAGGTGCTTCTGTTTAAATCAAGATGGAAAATCTATTTCAGTAAAACTCATTTCCTGTTACTATTTCAGGGGAGAAAAGGCATATCAGTTTTATGAGGGTGTTTGGGCTTCCCTGGCAGCTCAGCTGGTAAAGAATCCACTTGCAGTGTGGAAGACCTGGGTTTGATCCCTGGATTTGGAAACATAACCTGGAGAATGGAAAGGCTACCCACTCCAGTATTCTGGCCTGGAGAATTCCATGGACTGTATAGTCCATAGGGTTGTAAAGAGCTGGACACGACTGAACAACTTTCAGTTTCATTTTTCTACGTTAACAAGAAATGACTTGTAAGCATTTTTTTTAAAACTATCTCACTATTCATTTCCATAATCCTCTTTTTTTTTTTTTTAAATTAAGAATAGCCAGTTTGTATACTAAAAAACAAGTTCAGGATTATGTTCCTATGTTTTACCTGCCTTAAAGAAATGACTGGAATGGGTTCTTTCATATTGTCTTATACATAAAAATGATGATCATTTTACTCCTTTGCTCCCAATTCTTAAACCATGAGTTTTTGTCAATAGCATTATCTTTTGGAGCCATAGAGTGTGACTATACTTATTAAGAATTTTTCCATGAAAGATATTGTTTTCATACTTTTCCCCAAGGATTCAGTGACAATAAGACACAAATGAGAGTCATGATGGGAAGTTAAGGTAGAAATGAAGTAAATATGGTAGCCACAAAGACTCTATCTCATCACCTTATCAGTAAGTTACTCACAGTGATTTGAAAGTTGGCAGAATTGAAAACACTTTAATAAAACTTTGTCATGTTGATGTATAAGAGAGAGATTACCTACCAGGACTATGTGGAGAGGAGAAACTATGCTTCTGTCTTCTCTACACAAACCTTAACCAACTAACAAAAAACCCAGACCAGAAAAGGCCCGGAAAGGAAGAGGAGAAAAACAGTTTTCCTAAGGTTGTAAGCATGGATTCTGAACATATTATCCTGATCAGAAGGTCTTAGAAGAAGACACACATCTTCATTTATTACATGTGTTTTAAAAACTCCTAATGTAGTGTACCTGTAATATTATAAGTCATAGCAGGCAATAGTCTGGTTATCAGTGAATTAATTTCTCAGCTCCATGATAAACTAGTTTTGACTGAGTGGAACAAACAGAACTGTATGTATAGAAAACCTGGGAATAGCAGGTTTTGTTTAGACTGTTACATCAATGACTACTTATTTAAAAGAGATAATAATATTTTCACTCAGCAGTTACTATTTATTTAGATGCTGTGTGTAGAAAAGCTGACTCTGTCTCAACAATGTGGTATTGATCTGGATGAAATAAGATCAATAGGTATTATAGTTACTCAGTGACTAGGTTATTAGAAAAATAAATTTGGAATTATCTTGCTGGCAAATAAGGACAAACTTTATAAGAAGTGCTCAAACTTGTTCACATGTTACAGTGTATTTATTGTTCATTTCCAAATAAAAAGAGGCCTTTTTAAACATTGTAAAATTTATCAAATGGTACAATTATGTGTTTACTTGGAGAAATATTACTGGCCTATGTAGTTTTGTATAATTTACTGTATAATTTAACACTGCTTAAGGTATAAAAATTCACTGTCCTTTTACCAAAAATGATGAAAATGGTAATGTGTTCATACTATCTTTTTATCTAAAGCTCACTGCACATACATATCTCTATCCACAAATATGTTTTTCTGATATTTTCCACAAGTATTGCTGACTTGTGCCCCAGAAAAATCACAAGAAATACATAGGATATATGTTAGCCCCTTGTTTGATGAGTACACTTGAGTGACAAAAACGCAATTTCTTAATCTGACAGAGCCATTGGTGACAAAAGTAGACTCCTGATTCCATTTCTTAAATTTGCAGGTGCTTGTCAGACTCACTAGCTTTTATTATCTACTCTTTCCCCAGGATGGCTCTCTGTTGTTAACTGAATAGGTTTACTTTTTTCATGTTTCAGTGATGACCACATGCAATTTTGACATTATCACAGGTCGTCTTATAGTGAAAGGTGCACAAAACTAACGTCTGGTCTGAGGCTCCGATGCCGAGGAACTTTCGGAAGTATTATTCTTATCGACACATTTTCTGTATGTGGACACAAGATACAAACCCCACAGGAGCGAGACTGCCCTGGTGTACCCCAGCATGGCGGGCAAACATTCCTAAGGGTGGAATTTGCAAGCTTTCTAGACTTGGAGGGTGAGAATTGCAATTAAGTGACCCAACTGGCATCTGAAGGAAAAGGCTGAATTGCTTTTTACGCTCTGTGGGTATCTTTTGTAGCCCAGTGAACCATTGACAGAAAGTGAGACAACAGCTTAGAGGGAGACAGAAGGGGAATGTGAGGGAATATCTGAAATGTCACCAGCAGGACCTTATATGCTGTATATATGTGTCTCCCTGGGCTCAGAATTGATTTCTCTATTAATTAGAATTGCTGATTTAACTCACATATCAGTGGGAGTTTAACCTCTTTTTTTAATACTATGCAAAAAATCCCAAAATAGGTATTTTCAGATGAAATTTATATCTATTATTAATGGCAGAAGTTGTTTATAATGTGCTTTTTTTCATGGAACATATTAAATAAAGCAAGACTACAATCTAGTTAAAAAGTGAAACTAGTATAAACTTTTTAATTTCATGATTCTACCTGTGGAAAGAGACATACATGGCCCATGGCATTATCCTTTCTTAAATATGGAATATGATGTTGTCCTCTGTCAAAATTATGTATAAATAGAGGTTATTTTTAATTTGTTGTTGTCTAGTTACTCAATTGTGTCCAAATCTTTGGGACCCCATGAACTACAGCATGCCAGGTTTCCCTGTCCTTCACTATCTCCCAGAATTTTATCAAATTCATGCCTATTGAGTTAGTGACGCTACACAACCATCTCATCATCTGCAGCCCCCTTCTCCTCTTGACCTCAGTCGTTCTGAGCATCAAGGTATTTTCCGGTGAGGCAGTTTTTCCTATCAGGTGGCCAAAGTAATGGAGCTTCAGCTTCAGCATCAGTCCCTCCAATGAATATTCAGGGTTGATCTCCTTTAGGATTTACTAATTTGATCTCCTTGAAGTCCCAGGGACTCTCAAGAGTCTTCTCTAGCACCACAATTTGAAAACATCGATTCATCAGCACTCAGCCTTCTTTATGGTCCAACTCTCACATCTGTACATGACTACTGGAAAAAACCATAGCTTTGACTATCTGAACCTCTGTAGGCAAAGTGATGTCTCTGCTTTTTCATATGCTTTCCAGGTTTGTCGTAGCTTTTCTTCCAAGAAGCAAGCATCTTTTAATTTTATGGCTGCAGGCAGTGTCTACAGTGATTTTGGAGCCCAAGAAAATAAAATCTGTCGCTGTTTCCACTTACTCCCCTTCAATTTGTCATAAAGTGATGGGACTGGATGTTCATGATCTTAGTTTTTTATCTTGAATATCAACCAGATTTTTTCAGTCTTCTCTTTCACCCTCATCATGAGGCTCTTTAGTTCCTCTTCCCTCTCAACCATTAGAGTGATATCATCTGTATACCTGAGGTTGTTGATATTTCTCCTGGCAATCTTGATTCCAGCCTGTGAGTCATCCAGCCCCGCATTTCGCATGATATACTTTGCATAGAAGTTAAATAAGCAGGGTGATAATATATAGCATTGACATAGTCAATTCCCAATTTTGAACCAATTGATTGTTCCATTGTTCTAACTGCTGCTTCTTGACCTGCATACAGGTTTCTCAGGAGGCATGTTAAGCTTGTCTGATAGTCCCATCTAAGAATTTTCCACAGTTTGTTGTGATGTATATAGTCAAAGGCTTTAGCATGGTCAATGAAGTAGAAGTAGATATTTTTCTGGAATTCCCTTGCTTTCTCTATGATCCTGAGTTGGTAATTTGAACTCTGGTCCTTCTGCCTCTTTGAAACACTGTACATCTGAAAGTTCTCAGCTCACATACTGCTGAAGCCTAGCTTAAAGAAGTTTGATAATAACCTTGCTGACAAGTGAAATGAGCCCAATTGTACAACAGATTGAATGTTCTTTGGCATTACCTTTCTTTGTGATTGGAATGAAAACTAACCTTTTCTAGTGCTGTGGCCACTGCTGAGTTTTCCAAATTTTCTGACATTGAGTTAGCATCACTTTAGCAACAGCATCTTTTAGGATTTGAAATAGCTCAGCTGGAATTCCATCACCTCCACTAGCTTTGTTCGTAGTGATGCTTTCTAAGGCCCACTTGACTTCACACTCCAGGATATCTGGCTCTAGATGAGTAAACACATTGCCATTATTATCTGGGTCATTAAGATCTTTTTTGTTTAGTTCTTATACTCTTGCCCTTTCTTCTTAATCTCTTCTGCTTCTGCTAGTCCTTACTATTGGTGTCCTTTATTGTGCCCATCTTTAAATGAAATATATCTCCAATTTTCTGGAAGAGTTCTCTAGCCTTTCCCATATTACTGTTTTCCTCTGTTTCTTTGCATTGTTCATATTTGAAGGCCTTCTTATCTCTCCTTACTATTCTTTGGAACTCTACCTTCAGTTGGGTATGTGTACATGTGTTAGTTACTTGGTAGTGTCTGACTCTTTGAGACCCCATGGACTGTAGCATGCCAGACTCATCTGTCCATGGAATTCTCCAGGCAAGAGTACTGGAAGGGGTTGCCACTTCCTTTTCCAGGGTATCTTCCCAACCCAACGATCGAACGTAGGTCTCCTAAATTGCAGGCAGGTTCTTTACCATCTGAGCCACCAGGGAAGCACATAATGCAATGCAATTCCTTACATTTTATTTCTTCTTTTATATTTATACAGTATGACCCAGCAGGGAAGCCCAGTTGGGTATATCGTTCACTTTTTCCCTTGCCTTCCACTTCTCTTCTTTCCTCAGCTATTTGTAAAGCCTCCTCAGACAACCACCATGCCTTCTTTCATTTCTTTTTCCTTGGGATGATTTTGGTCACTGCCTCCTATACATTGTTACAAACCTCTGTCCATAGTTCAGGCACTCTGTCTACCAGATCTAATCCCTTGAATCTGTCCAACACCGCCACTGTATAATTATAAGGGATTTGATTTAGGTCATACCTGAATGGCCTAGTGGTTTTCCCTACTTTCTTCAATTTAAGCTTGAATTTTGCTATAAGGAGTTCGTGATCTGAACCACAGTCAGCTCCAGGTCTTTTTTTTTTTTTTTTTTTACTGACTGTATAAAAGCATCTCCATCTTTGGTTGTAAAGAACATAATAAATCTGATTTCAGTACTGACTATCTGATGTCCAAATGTAGAGTCATCTCAGGTTTTGTTGGGAAAGGGTGTTTGCTATGACCAGCATGTTCTCTTGACAAAACTCTGGTAGCCTTTGCCAGTCTTCATTTTGTACCCCAAGACCAAAGTTGCTTGTTATTCTGGGTATCTCTTGACTCCCCACTTTTGAATTCCAATCCCCTATGATGAAAAGGACATCTTTTTGGTGTTAGTTTTAGAAGGCGTTGTATGTGTTCACAGAACCAGTCAACTTCAGCTTCTTTGGCATCAGTGGTTGGGGCACAGACTTGGCTTACTGTATGCTGAATGGTTTACCTTGGAAAGAAACAGATCATTCTGTCATTTTTGAGATTGCACCCAAGTACTGCATTTCAGACTCTTTTATTGACTTTGAGTTTTAATTGCTATGCCATAGGTGTAGAAGCGGGGAAGAACTATAATTCAGACTTTGTATTGTTGTTGTTTTAACATATTAAGTTACAAATGCAGAAAATACAGGGGTGAGAGTGAGGACTTCAGAAAATATTATTAAAGGTTCTCTGAGGGTAAAAGTGCTAAGAACCTGGAATCTGTGACTCCCAACCTGAGAAGCTTTCCAAAAAGTACACTGAGGAGATAAATAAGAAACGGCTTAAGTAAACTTAGCAGGTTGCATATCAAGAAGCAGAGACATTACTTTGCCAACAAAGGTCCATGTAGCCAAGGCTATGGTTTTTCCAGTAGTCATGTATGGATGTGAGAGTTGGACTATAAAGGGCAATATAGCACAGAATAAGTTCCAGGGTGCTCAGAGCATGCAGAGATACAGCAGAGCATGCAGATTCAAAATCTGAGGTAGGTGATGCATGTGAAATAGACGTGGAGTGGGTACATTCTATTAGTAGATAGAAGGAATGATAAGATAGTATGTATAAAGGGCACAAGAGCAGGGCATGATAAGCAACGTACATGACAGCATTAAGAAACTGGGATGGAGGAGTGATTCTGCAAGAGAGGTTAAAAGCATAAGACAAGTGCATTTAGCACAACAGGAGATGGGGAGAATAGACAACATAGGAGGCTATGTAGAGAGTTTAGGGTGAATATGGTTAGCCAAAGGGAGCCCTGGAAAAGCACTGAACATGACAATTACATGAGTTAAGTAGATCTTTCAGGTTAAAAGATAAAGATTTTAGATAAACTGAATACACCACATATATTCAAATTGCCAAAATCCTTGAATCATCAAAAAAGCAAGAGACTTCCAGAAAAACATCTGTTTCTGCTTTATTGACTATGCCAAAGCCTTGACTGTATGGATCACAATAAACTGTGGAAAATTCTTAAAGAGATGGGAATACCAGACTACCTGACTAACCTCTTGAGAAATCTGCATGCAGGTCAGGAAGCAACAGTTAGAACTGGACATGGAACAGCAGACTGGTTCCAAATAGGGAAAGGAGTACATCAAGGCTATATATTGTCGCCCTGCTTATTTAACTTATATGCAGAGTACATCATGAGAAACACTGGGCTGGATGAAGCACAAGCTGGAATCAAGATCCCTGGAAGAAATATCAATAACCTCAGATATGCAGATGACAACACCTTTATGGCAGAAAGTGAAGAAGAACTAAAGAGCCTCTTGATGAAAGTGAAATAGGAGAGTGAAAAAGTTGGCTTAAAACTCAACATTCAGAAAACTAAGATCATGGCATCAGATCCCATCACTTCATGGCAAATAGATGGGGCCACAGTGGCTGACTTTAATTTTGGGGGGCTCCAAAATCACTGTAGATGGTGACTGTAGCCATGAAATTAAAAGACGCTTACTCCTTGGAAGGAAAGTTATGACCAACCTAGACAGCATATCAAGAAGCAGAGACATTACTTTGCCAACAAAGGTCCATGTAGCCAAGGCTATGGTTTTTCCAGTAGTCATGTATGGATGTGAGAGTTGGACTATAAAGAAAGTTGAGCGCCAAAGAGCTGATGCTTTTGAACTGTGGTGTTGGAGAAGACTCTTGAGAGTCCCCTGGACTGCAAGGAGATCCAACCAGTCCATCCTAAATTAAATCAGTCCTGAATATTCATTGGAAGGACTGATGTTGAAGCTGAAATTCTAATACTTTGGCCACCTGATATGAAGAGCTGACTCATTTGAAAAGTCCCTGATGCTGGGAAAGATGGAAGGCAGGGGGAGAAGGGAACAACAGAGGATAAGATGGTTGGATGGCATCACCAACTCAATGGACATGAGTTTGAGTAAACTCTGCGAGTTGGTGATGGACAGGGAAGCCTGGCGTGCTGCAGTCCATGGGGTCACAAAGAGTGGGACACGACTTAGCAACTGAACTGAGCTGAACCGAATACCACGAGTTTATTTCTTTCTGCCAAATAGAATTAGTGAATGCCTCTAGGCCTTTTACATGATAATTGCTACTGGGGTAGAAGAGGACTTAAATAGAAAGAGATACATTTCAGAGACATTCCCTGGAATAAGATAATGGAACCAAGATAATGAGTTATGTCTGATGGAGTCAGAGAAAAGAGAATAGTTAAAAAACAAATCCCTGTTTTTTGAGCCCAGGGAACCAGGAGAAAGTACAACTGGAAATGAGAAATTGTAACTCTTATCAACTAATCAGATTTTTTTTTTTTTTTTTTGAGCATCATCTTAGAGAAGGCACAGGCAAAGAAAGGTAGGGCCAAGTATCATTTGTTTTTGCATGACTATTGGCGAGGTGACAGGAGGGGTTTGTGTGTGATGAGTTTATATGGTAATGTGCAATATTAAACTGTCAACACAATAGCCACAAAGATATATTTCCAGTACTAGTCTTCCAGTCTGATTTTTTTCATTATTAACTTCAGCTGTTACAAGAATTGGTTTTGTATATTTTGTGTCTTGAATGAAGTACCACAGCACTTAACTACCATGTCACCTAGAAACCTGGAAATTAATACTATAGCACTCATTCCTTTAGAAAACTGGCAGCAAATAACCTACTCAGAGCTATCTGTTATGTAACCCACACTTTAACGTAATTAGAACAAACAGGCAAATCAATACAAGGTCTTGTATTTACAAAATCACTGGATGTATAGTCAATATTGTTCCATGTGGAATAAGGGCAAACCACAATGAAGTTTTAGTTAGATTTTTTGTATAACTTGAATTATTATTCTTTTGTGCTTATTCTCACAAAAATATCATATAACATTTAAGAATGTCAAAAATAATATGATTTTTACTTGCCATTGTGTTCTTACTCTTAGACCCTGTTCCTAACAACTGCTCTAAAATAACTGAGGTGTCTAAAGTGTCACAAGCTCTACTTTCAGCAACACAGGATACTTTTCCTAAACTTCTCTAAATGGCCAACATGTCTGAATGTGTGTCACTCATACTAGAATTTGTCCTGACACTTGTTTCACATTATACACACAAACATACACACACACATATATATATATGTATGTATGTATTTTTAATATGGAGGTCAAATGATGGATTCTGCATTCATCTGTTCTATGAACAACTTGCTTAGATAAAACTCTTCATTTACAAATATTTTTAGCTAATAGTTGGTGAGCATATACAATAACATACAATACACAGTCATTTGGTCATATGGGGAAGACAAACAGGACTGAGCAAGGGTGCAAAGGGCAAGGGAGTCAGAAAGGCTTTCCAGGCAAATAGTGAAGTTGGTGAGTCCATAGCCAGCAGATTATTAACTACCATGCATCTCATGCCAAGGAGTTTAAACTCCACCCGAAGGGCACTTGGAAAGGAGGAGTGTAGTATGATTAGCTTCACACTGGGGAAGATCAGTGGCAATGTGAGATTTGCTTGGAGGGAATAAAGGCTATAGAGTAGCAGGATCCATGAAGAGGCTGTTTAGGCAACCCGTTGAGAGATACTGATAGCCTGAATAAAGATAGTACCACTGGGACAGAGACAGGCAGATGTGTTCAACAGCGGTGAATAAAAGGAATCTAGACATTTCTGCCACGGAAAGCATTGTTCTTCATTTTACCTCGGTACCTTGCTTTGCCCTCTATTTATCTGAGATTTCTTTTACATGTACTGATGGATGTATTCTTTGTTTTTATTAAACAATAGAGTCAAATACTATAGTACAGTATTATTGCCTTTTTAAGTAAACATTCACAAGAGGTTTGACACCTTGTAAAAATCTGTTAAGTATTTGCTCACCCAACACAGTTCCTTAAATATAATTGACTTAAATTTAAATGTCACTGGATCATTTTAGCCCATTTGTTCTAAAAAACCTGCTACTCTGTAATAGTTTCAATAATGGAGATTATCACACATAGAGGAATATTATCAAGTCCTTGTGCTATAAGTTTGTCTAAAATCAGTGCCTTGGGGAATATGTAACTAACTTTTGGAGGATTAATAACTTTTTGTATCTTTTAAAGAAACCAAGTATACAACTGCACCTACTACTTAATTTAAAAGATAAACTATTCTTTACTATGCAGAAACTAGCAATAAAAATCAACAGCCAGCAAATATTATTTTAAAAGAAACTAAGAGATGCTATACAGGATAAACTAAGATTACAGATTCACAGGATTTTAGAGTTAGAAGAGATTCTTGAATCAAGTTTTCAGATAGAAATATTTAGTTAGGAATAAAGCTCAAACTTTATTTTGAAAAATAAGTGTGAATTTAAAACATCCAGATAACTCAGAAAACATATGCCCTCTAGGCTCAAGAATATGGCTTGGGGCACATTTCATGGTAAAATTATATTAACGTTTAACTCAATATAAATGACTGATTATCTTGGCCAATTATATGTTGGTCAATTGTATGTTCCTGTGTGGTAAAGAAATCATGTTACACCTTGATACTAATCACAGATCCAAGCATCAGCTTCTGCTTTAACATATATACTAGTATGGTGTATGTAACAACAACTCAATTCAAACTAGAATAAACTAGGATAAGCAATAAAACAAAATCATGGGCAAGGGGATAGAGGAGATGCTTATGTTACCAAAAAAAATTTTTTTTAAAGCCCAGGGCCAACTAGAGGTAGGAGCTTGAGGAATGTCACCAAGGCTGCACCTGTCCTCTTAATCTCTCTGCACTGACTTCCCTCTCACGCAGGATGTCCCTTCAGTCAATCAGCGAAATAGCTCAGCAAATGGAAACCAGTATCTCTTGCCCAAGCTTCCCTCATGGCTCAGCTGGTAAAGAATCTGTCTGCAAAGCGAGAGACCTGGGTTCAGTATTCTGACCTGGAGGAGTCCATGAACTGTATGGTCCATGGCGTCACAAAGGGTCGGACACGACTGAGCGACTTTCACCTCTTGCCCAGTAGTGACAGAACACTCAGGATATGGTTTACTTGAACTACCAGGGCCAACAGAGTCAGATTTCTGTTCCCTATAGGCCGCTCCTCAGTCACCCTGGGTAGGGGCGCCATGTCTGAGGAAAGGAACGCTCTGATTGGCCAGCCCAGGTCACATGTATACTCCTGGTGGGCGGACTAGACCCACCTGGACCGAGAGTGATGCGAGGAGCTGGTTCCCCAAGAAAAACCCCGGGTAGAGAAAGGAAGGAGAGAGAGGCAATGGTCAAGTAGGATATCAGATGTTCTCTACACTGCAGGTTTGTGACTCTCTTTCTTGTCTTTACCATTGATACTATCATGTCTCTTTGGCTCTGTGTCAACTCTCATGAAACTATCAAAATACGCTTTTTTTGGTTTGGCCTTTTTTTTTTTTCTTTTTCTTTTCTAATCGAAACGAATTCTTGATGAGGAAATTACCCCTTTCATCCTAATCCACATCGGTGCTTCTATTTTATTCTATGCTCAATCCCCAAATCCTTGGGTAGCCAGAGCAGGAGATGATTAGAGGTGGCATAAAGGAGTGTAGAGGCATAGGGAGGTGATGTCCAGTGCACTGATTCCGATTCTAGAGACCAGAAGGCTAGTTCTAGCACTCCCCACCATGGGTTTCCTCTTGCCCACAGTGAGCAGACTGCAATTACCATGATTTCTTCCAGCTCTGATGCGTCCTGCAGTAGAAGATAGGTATGCATCACCATAATAAGAGTTGGAATTATATCAGGTTTCTTCTTAGTGTGAATATCCCTTACCTATGGTCTATTCCCCTAATACATGATACCCACCCCCCCCTTCTATGTTCTGTTCTTGCTTAATGCTCAGCCTAAATGTGTTGTGTTAGTCACTCAGTTGTGTGACTCTTTGCGACCCCATGGACTGCAAACCATCAGGCTCCCCTGTCCATGGAATTCTCCAGGCAAGAATACTAGAGTGGGTTGCCATTTCCTTCTCCAGGGGAATCTTCCCGATCCAGGGACTGAACCCGGGTCTCCCGCGTTGCAGGGAGATTCTATACCATCTGAGCCACCAGGGAAGCCCAAATGCTCAGCCTGGGTCTCCCTCAAATGCATAAAATGAACAAAGACATATGCAGGTAGTGATTTGAGAAGCAATTCTAGGGAACAGGAATAAGGGACCAGGAAAATGAAATAAAGAAGGGGAGAAGCTAATAAGACAGTGAATTACTGAGTTTGCAGGGCAATTGGGACTAGATTTTACCAGGACCTTCTGAGGAATCTATAGACTGCCTGAGAGGGACAGGGAGAAGCGTGTCCCTGTGGGTCTCTCCATCACTATAGAGGATTTTTCTTGGGGGCACAGACAGTCCTACTCAGTCAAAAGACTCCAAGCCAGAAAGCAAAAAAGTAAATGCCTGTTTGAAAGAGGTGATGTCAGCATACAGTGAAGCTTTATTGGAACTGCCTGCTGCAGCCAGTGTTGGAGTCAGAAATGAGGCTAAGAGGATGAGAGAGAGAGACAAGAATTGTCCAGTGTACCTGCCTTGCTCCCTGGATCTTTCAAAGCTCTCCCTCACATGCATGAAGATCTAGTGCAGGTTGTCTGCTATGCTTGACCATGTTCCTGACCCTGGACACCTAGCTCCTTAGTAACTGGCCTGCCTCCAGCTCTTTTGCCTCATCTTAACTTTTCATAATTGTCCCTGCCTTAGCCTTGCCTTAAATCTTTCACTTAAATCCCTTGCACTTAAAATCTGATGCTGTTCTTGAAAGATGTGACTTGTCCCAAGCGAACAAAGCCCTTCCACTTTGATTAGTGTGGGTTACCTGTCATCTGCCAGTAATAATGCTTATTCTAAGAAACTGTTGTATAAATATTCTGTGTTCATATTCTCTTCTGCTTCTATGGATCTTACCACTTAAATGATGGTCTCCATCAACTCTCCAAATTATATACATCCTTCCAAATTTAAGGCATCTGAGTTTTCTATTAGAACCAGCATTGCTTCTCTCAGAGTTCCATCAAAATGTCTTGCCTGCCTTCATTACTAATAAGTATTTTCCCTAGCTTTCTTGTATGTTCATTTTAACTCAGATAAATTATAAGCAGCTTGAGATATAGTAAAGTACAATATATTTTGTGTTAACTAGAACACCTAGGTCAGTGTTGAAAAGATTATGGCAATTTTAAACTTTCTGTTGATTAATTGATATGGCTTTCATGAGTAGGGAGAGGGGAGAACTAGGTTCCTAGCTAGGATTTATATCTTCTTCCACCACTATCAGTGTCTGATGACATCTATCACTCTCTCAGGATCTTTATCTGTGTGTCTTTATCTGTAAGTGGTTCTAATAGGAGTACTTTACTCAGAGTGTGAAAAATAACATGTGAAGTATTTAGCCCGGTGTTCACAGAGACACTTGGTCCTGCATTTATGGGCTATTATAATTGCCCTTGGGCTTCACTGGCGGCTCAGACAGCAAAGAATCAAATAATGGCCATCAGTGCTTCTGTGGTACATGTGTGTTTGGGGGTTGTTTTCCTTTCAATTTCAATTAAATTGAAATTAGCCAAATCAGCCCAGTGTTTCATGGAGATTCATACCTGGTTATGCCACGCATGTGATACCAAAAGTTGACGGCTATTTTTGAGAATGACGAATAGGTTGGTTTAGATTTCTGAATACCTTAGTGTTTTGTTCAAGGAAGCAAACTTTGAAATATGTAAGAAAAATACTCAGGCTTCATTCTCATGATTGCATCTGCCTGGTGTCCACTACTTTCTTTTCTTCACTGGTCTCATGTCAGCAGTGCTTGAAAGGCAACATTCTTCATGTGGTTTTCTCTTTTCCCCAACCCACATTGTCCTCTCTCAACTCTTACTGAATTTGACAATCTTACTGTAACATTTGTACACACGTGTTCAGTTGTGTCTGACTCTTTGCAACCCCATGGACTGTAGCCCGCCAGGCTCCTCTGTCCATGAGATTTTCCAGGCAAGAATACTGAAGTGGGTTGCCATTTCTTCCTCCAGGGGATCTTCTGGATCCAGGGATTGAAACTGCATCTCCTGTGGGTCTTGCATTGCAGGCAGATTCTTTTTTCTCTAAGGCTTTACCCAAACTAATTGTATTTTTTCAACAAGACTTTAAGCTGCTTCAGGGCAAGGATCACTTCCAATCCACTTTTTATCTAGGGCAGGAGCTAGCACACTGCTGAGTTCACCAGAGACTCTACAGAAAGACTGGTTGATTAGTTTGGTAATTAAATCACACTGAATTTCTAAATTTGTAGTTCAATTGACTAGTTTATCTGTAGTCAGTACTCCAGTCACTGGTTCTATTTCTTCTCAGTGCTATATCACTGGCCTTTAAAGCGTGACAGTTGTATTACAGAATGTTAGCTGTGGTGTGGAATCTCTGAATCGTTTATTGGAGTGCAAAAGTAAACAAAGCCAATGACTTCCTCTAATGAGAAAACCTTAGAAATTACAGTGCATGAATCACCAGGTTGCCCTTCAGAAATACTGGACTGGGGCTGTTTAAATGCTCCAAAACCAATACTTCATTAGACTTACTGTCACTTCTGTGTGTCTGTTTACACTGAAGGATACAATGATAATCCCAGTGACCTGAAATAATTGCCATGTAAGTTTGGCTCTGATGAAAGTTCAGTTTTTGCTGAAAGATGCCTGGAGCTCAGACTGCTGCATTGACAACAGCCTGCAAGTCTCTTTTTTTTTTTTTTCTGGTCTAGTGAGGCGGGAACGGGGGCAGCTCAGGAAGACATGACTGTGAATGCCCGCCCTTCCTCCTCACTGCTTCCCTCTGGTGTGAAGCAGCCGTTCTGGCTTATGGAAGAGATGAATCATTATTCTACTTGGGGATAAGGCAAAGGATGCTGACACACCACGTCCTTATGGGCAGCTGGTCAGGGCAGGTCAGAGAGCAGGCCTGGGGAGATTACCCTTCCACGGAATCACAGAGCAGAGGGCAGGCCTGGACTTTACAAGTGGAGGGGAACCATCGAACAAAAAATCACTCAATAAGAAATTCAAACTCCCAAGTAATGACTATCGAACGCCAGAAACACACACGGAACGAGGGAAATAAGAAAGAACTGTAAAACTGCAGACATGAAATGGCTTCTTTTTAGCAAGTATCCCTAAATATTTTCTGCCCTGCAGCTCTTGGCAACTGAGTCTTTAGTGTATATGATTGATTTATTTGTTTGCACCTTAAGCAGATCAGCCCTGGGCAAAGCTCCTAAAGTAGAAATCATCACTGCAGTGTCCCCAGCCCAGTCCTCCAGCGGGGTTCACTCTACGCCTCCTGCTGCCCACTGAATGCCCAGGTCTTGTGTGGGGATGCCGCAGAGGTAGGTGTGCCAGATGATGCATGCCCCGAACCCTTCCTACCTCCTGACCCCATCCACACAGTCGGCCCCATTCCTTTTTAGCCTGGCCTGAATCAGTTAGGACTCTCCCAATTGCTACTAACAGAAAAATGCATGGGCTAGCTAACCCAAAAGGAGAATTTATCATAACGACACAGGGGTATTTCATGCACTTCAAGGGCTGGGAAACTGCCAGGCTTCAAAGACTGGAATTGTAGATTATCAGGCTCCTTCGCTGCATCTCATAGGATTTTGGCTTCATTCTTCCCCATGTTTCCATGAAATACCTTCCCCTTTGGGATCCATGTAGCAAACAGACAGACAAGTAAACAGAAAGGCAAAACAGATGTGAAACAAAAGCAAATAAGCATGGCTTACAGCAAAGCACACATTACATAGCTAGCATCCAGGGCAAATTCACTTATTTGAAACTTCAGCTTTGTGAGCAAAGGCCGCTGTTTGGATGAGCTATAATCATAATGGCTGCCCCATCCCAACTTACAGAAACTTGACTGCCACCTCTGGGACCACCTGGAAGGGAAAAAGCAGTTTCTATGAGCACAGGGCAAAAGTGATGGGTGTCTACTGTTAGGCTTTTGTCTGCAGAGCCACTGTGCTCTGCTGTCCCCATGTGTGGGCTCTGCAAGCTCACTGCGGCCTCATTGTTAATTGTGTTTTAGAAGGAACGTGGGAAAAATCTCACATTGAGATTACAGCTGGTAGAAGAGGACATTAGAGTTATTCAAGTCATAGCTAGTAGCGTGGGCGTTCATCTGTTGAACCTGAGTTAGCTTGTTCCATGTGAGAGATAATCGTTTTAAACAATGAACATCGACAGACTCCTTACTGCCCTCCCCTGGGTTGAATCTGGTGCAGTACCCAGGGTTACAGCCCCACAAGTTTGTTTTATTCCATGAACTCTGCTGCTTGTTTTAGTATATGTTTTATTGATACTTTTTAAAACACACACTTTCACCTTATTGGGTGCAGTAATTTTATACACACAGGTGTATATAACGTTTTTCAAATCTGTTTATCTTATGCTTAATTTTCCAGTTTCTGACTGTAATTGTGGAATTGTCCATTACTTTATCAAATTCTGCTGGATTCTTTGTTCCTGTGTATTTCTGTGTCTCCCATCTATGTTCCACCATGTTAGATACAAGTTCATGATTATTGTATCTGCCTTGTAAATATTCCCTTTTATTCATATGTACTGTGTCTTTTTATCCTTATTGATGCCTTTTGCTTAAATTCTGTACTGCCTGAGAATAATATGGCTGCATCTTGGTGGTGACTGTTGTGCTTGTTACTAATATTACCTGGTAAAGCTTTTTAATTAACTTATTTTTAATATGTGTGTGTTAGTCACTTGGTCGTGTCTGACTCTGCGACCCCATGGAGCCCTCCAGGCTCCTCTGTCCCTGGGGATTCTCCAGGTAATAATACTGGAGTGGGTAGCCATTCCCCTTCTCCAGGGGATCTTCCCAACCTAGGGATGAAACCTGGATTTCCCACACTGCAGGCAGATTCTTTACCATCTGAGCCACTATTCTTATGTAATTTTGACTTTTCAGAAATGTATCTTCTAAGCAGTGAGTGGAATAATAATATCCTGTTTGTTTATTCACTTTTATAGTCTCTCCACTTATTTAAAATATTTAGTGCTTTTTCCCACCCTTTTGCACACCATAGTTGATTAAATTTAACAAGTTATGTAAGTTTAATTCTGTATGTGAGCTCTACTTTCTTACAGACCATCTTCTCTTCTGTGTCTACTTTTTTTCTTGATAAGTTCATCTTTCAATAATTTTTTTGGCAGGGGAATGGTCTGTAGGGATGACTACCTTAGTTATTTTCCGAGATGTCTTTATTTTACCTTCATTCCAATGACAGTTTAGCTGAGCAAAAATGTCTAAGCTTACTTAGCATTATAAAGATATTATTCAGTTTTCATCTAGCATGTGAAAAAAAAAATCTGTTCTTGGTCTTATTATTTCCCTTTGCAAATAATTTTTGCTTTCCATCTTAAAACATCCTTTTTTCTTTCTTTTTATATCAGAGATCATTGTTATATGTAGCATCCATGTAATGTGTTAACATTTTTATATTTGAAAACTTATCCATTTGGAAAATTCTGTTTTTCAAGTATTATTTCTCTTCCATTGCCTCCATTTTCTCCATTGAAAACTCAGTTTTGCCTTAGAAAATATGCTCATACTGTTAATTGTGTCTCTTAACTTCTTTTTAGTGCAATTTTAATGATTGTGTCTCTTGTGCTGCATTCTGAATTAATTCTCCTGTGCTATATTCTGATACATTTATCTTCTCATTAGCTCAGTTAAACTAGATTTATCCATCTTTAGTTCTTATTTATTCAATGAACATTTTTTAATTTTCAAAATATTTAATATTTTATAGTCAATTGTTCTTTTATTTCTGCTTGTGTTTTATAATATTGCTCTTCTGTAACAAACGTTATTTCTTCATTTGTCACATCAAGGTTCTTATACATGCATTCTTTTAGCTAATTTCTATCAGATTTTTTCATGAAATTAACTTCATTTGGGATGCATAGTTAAGCAAGGGTCATATGCATATATTCTATATTCCTAATGCATGGTACAAGTTAGAAACTTTGTGTACGTAGTTTACTGATACTCTTGTTCAATGATGAGACAATTGTGATTTAGAATAATCATATCCCTGTTCTCAGTTAAATACTCTGGGTCAAAGCCATTAATGAGGCAAATATCTGCCCCACTGTCTTTATTCTGGTCAGCCTCAAAATAAATACTGTTTTCATTCAGTCATTTATTTATTCAAGAATGCATGTATGCTTGCATTCACTTTTAAGGCATTCCTTTTGCATATATACAAATTAATTAAATTATCTGGAATAAATTCTCCACAGAGGATCATATTTTATAACATGAATTAAATCTAGGTAATTTATTTGTTATTTTAAAACATCTTGTCAATATCCGGCAAGAACAATTTTAATTATGTTTTCATGTATTCAGGTTTAATAACTATACTTAATAGTGATTAAAGAAAGAAAATGGCAAATTAGGTTTTTCAAGCCATATTCTAGTCAACCTTAAATTTGTTATTTAAACACCAAGGTTTTAACATATTTATGCATTAAATATTCTCAGTGCCTTCCATAGCAGAAAGGATGTGGGTTTTATGTTTGATTTCTGAGCAAATTAATGATGTAGTCAGAAAGCATAGCAGGATATACTGATCTATCAAGAAACCAATTTAATTAATTTGTGCAAATACTTAAAAGTTTTATGAATTAAATTTCAGACAGATTTCCTATGACAAGGCAACTTCAGAGAACACAACTCCAGTCATTTTGATATACAGATAGGCAATTAAAAATTCAAATTAAGAAATACTCATAGGTCTAAATCAACTAATTTTGTAATTTGCTTTTTTCTTTGAAAATTGTTTTCTTTAATTAAATATGATAGCACTTACTTAGAAAGCTTTTTCTTCTTTGTCATCACTGATTATTTTTGCATATCTGTAATGATCCAATTTCCTTTCTTCTAAGGAAAATAGTTCACTATAGTGCTTGAGAACAAAAGTATTACAGTCAAGCTGACCTAAGTTTTAATCCTAGCTTAGGTGTGTACTAGCTATGCGATAGCATGTAAGTTTTACACTGCTTCTTTAAGCCTCAGTTACATGTCTGTGAAACTGGGATAAGCACAAACTCCACAGTGTTTTCATGAAGAGAAAATGGCATAATATTTTAGAAAGTATTTAGAACTCAATAAATTTTACCTTGTTCTTCCTAGAGCTATTTCCACTTTTATAGACACACACCTAAACACCTTGGTTTGAACCTGTATTTCTAAAGTATGTTTACTTTTGCTAATGATGATTTAAAAACATGTCTGACTTTTAAAAAATCCTCTCCAGAGGACTATACGGCATTGTAGCATGGCAGGCAGTTACCTTAGAGGTTAACGTTTTGAATATTTCAGTCAGACACATGAGATAGGTAAGATAGGAGGCAACATGAGCAACTGATTTAACTTCTCAAAGCTCCAGTTTCCTCATTTTTACAAGTAAAAAGAGAAGGGAACCATATATAAGTTGCTGAGTGGGTTAATTAATATAAAGGGCTAGCCCAGTGCATGGAACATAGTAAGTATTCAGTTAACATAAACATGTATAATTCTGACCAATATTATAAAATATATTTAAGAAAAGTGTGTATAGAAAGATGCATTTGAGAGAAAGTATGTGTTTTGCTTAGCGTTAGAGCTGATGTTAATACATTGGCAAATGTCTTGAATACTGTGACATTCAACTGTGAAAAACAATTATTACCCAATTAGAAGCCTCCTCAATTAGGGAAAGATTGGGCCGTGTTTTTTAAACACCCACCAGTATTTTCTGCCAACCCCATCTGTGACAGACACTGGGGAGACCCCAGTTAGCAGTTGTTTAAGTCGTTTTCCTAACACTGGCATCCGTCTCCTTGGAGACGTCCATCAGAGACTTGTGTTCACATCTTTCAAGTTGCATCTGGATAGGACTATTATGTGATCAGGCTACTGCTGCATTTCATCGATGGACAGTTTAACATTTGCTTTTCATTATATCTTTAAGCTTGTTTGTAGTAAACAGTTCATGCTATGTATGATTTCTTTTTTAAATGATGTAACCATAATGAACTGAGTATGTGATTATCTAGAAAGGAGACAATTATATATTTAGCAATTTATCATCTGGAATTAAGAAAATGCATTTAAAAATTAAATTTTAGATAAAAGTGACCATGAATTTCAAAAAATGAGGAAAACAGATAAACACTACAATGTAAATAGAAGGTAAAAGGAAAATGGGATCCTTTCCAAAAATGTATTATCTTTGATAGTCTTATTTTCATAATTTAAATCGCATGTTATAGCAGCACCATTCATTTCCAGTTAAACAAAACTGTTGGGATTTAACAGTCAGAATACTCTAAAATTTCGTGTTACCTTTTTTATGTGATTTTATTTTGGGGTACTGGGTTTCCTTTGTTGCACCGGCTTTTCCCTAGTTGCAGCAAGTGAGGGCCCCTGTCCAGTTGCGGTGAGCTGGTGCCTCCTTGCCCAGCGGCTTCTCTCATTGCAGAGCATGAGCTCTACGGGGAGCAGGCTTCAGTAGTTGTGGCACGTGGCTTCCGTAGCTCCGAGTCAGGCTTTGGAGCACAGGCTCAGTAGTTGTGGTATAGGGGCTTAGCCACTCCATGGCATGCGGGATCTTCCCGGATCAGGGATTGAACCCATGTCTCCGGCATTGGCAGGCAGATTGTTTACCACTGAGCCACCAGGGAAGCCCTCCTGTTATCTTTTAGGCTCAAGGAAGAGGATGTGTGGTAGTAGGCAAGTGAGAAAAAATTAAGATACTTAACATTAGTATATGATTTTATAGTTTTCATATAAATTATTTCAGGTTTCTGAAAGTTTGATATTTTTAACCTCACTTAAACAAAGAAACAGACTCTTGAATAGGTTTTTTGATCAACTGGTAACAAACAGGTAGAGCAGACACACAAACTCAGGTCTGATTCCAACTTCTGTTTGAAGACCTTCATAACTGCCTAATAGAAAACAAAAAACCAGACAAGACACAGACTATGTTTATATTAGATAAAGAAACGTCTCAGTCTTAAAATCCTCAGTGAAATAACAACACTGTATATCTAAAATGCAAGACAGGAGAAACGATTGGATGACCTCAGAAGGGTCTTTATAGGCCCCAAACCAAGTGTAATAGCTCCCCCACTTTGGCTTTGTTTATCATAAGTTCATGGTCATCAATATAATTCAATAGTTACTCAGGTTCTTATTTGACTAAATAAAAAGGTGACTGTAAAAACATGATACTCATAATAATCAAACTTTTAAAAGAAGAATTAAGAAAAGAAATATGTGTTCACTGAACATTTTGATGAATAGATAGTCTGAATTTCAAAATACAATAATCCTAGATTGGTCCCCTTTATCTCAGCACTTAACAGCACTTGATAAACATTAAATTAGAGCTTTGCTCAGCATGGTTGCTTGGTGAATATTAAATAATAATAAAAATAATCAAAATACCACTGTGAAGTCAAAGGAATATTTCTTTTTACTAGATATGTTGCCTCATGTTTATGGCTTTAATAGAATTTAAATGGTGTACACCATGCATACCAACTGTTCCAAAAATTAAGAAACGTGGTAGATGTTTTGTCATCTTAATCACAATTGGTATTCCATTTTCCTTGGGAAACTCTACATGCTGTTATACAACTAATTCTTTCACTACCTAACCAAATAATTAATATCATTACAAGCACATCATAAACTATATACTAGTAATAACTCATTATGTACTTAATTTCAATACTAATTGCCCACAGGTTTAATGAGCTCTTCATTGTAATAAGAAAACTGATGTTTATTAGATATAACTTCAGAAGAAAACATACTTTACCAATCCAATCTGTGACCCAATTTGATGTTTAATCAAAATTCTCCAGGAGAAAATATTGCCACTGTTTAGTTTTAGATGGTTTAAATAAATACTATATGATAGAATATTAAATTAGAAATTCTGACTGATGAGCCAAAACAGAGAAGATGTTGAATTCTGAAACAGTACAAACCTATAAGTAGAATTTATGAAAGTAGTACAAAATTCCAAGTCCACATTAAGTGGACAGGGGCATGAGATTATGGGACTTGAGAAAAGAAGAAGGAGGAGCTATTAGTGGAGAGCTCCAGGGAAGAGGAAAGCCCCTCTCCCCCAGGGGAAGGGGTGTGGTACCCCTGAAGACAAGAAGGGCCTTCAGCTGGCCCATTGTAGAAGTTGAGCTGTGAGTTCTACTATTAGTAGGCACTAGTGTCTAACCCTGGAGAAGGCAATGGCACCCCACTCCAGTACCCTTGCCTGGAAAATCCCATGGACAAAGGAGCCTGGTAGGCTGCGGTCCATGGGGTCACTAAGAGTCGGACACGACTGAGCAACTTCACTTTCACTTTTCACTTTCACACGTTGGAGAAGGAAATAGTAGCCCACTCCAGTGTTCTTGCCTGGAGAACCCCAGGGATGGGGGAGCCTGGTGGGCTGCTGTCTATGGGGTCGCACAGAGTCGGACACGACTGAAGCGACTTAGCAGCAGCAGCAACAGTGTCTAACCCTTGCCTAGAAATCTCAAAGGTAAAAACAAGCCAGGAAGTCCTGACCAAACAGTGAGAAGAATGGTTACTGCCTTTGTTTCAGCCTGTTCCCAGTGTTTGTTGAGGTAAAATTCATCCTTGCTTTCCAAGGAACAGATGTATTTTCCTCAGACGGAGAGCCAGCTGAAGGTAGTTGGTAAACAAAGTCGTGTCCAACCCTTTGTGACCCCATAGATGGTAACCCGCCAGGCTCCTCTGCCCATGGAATTCTTCAGACAAGAATACTGGAGAGGCTTGCATTTCCTTCTCTAGAGAATCTTCCTGACACAGGGATCGAACTTGTGTCCCCTGCCCTGGCAGTTGGCAGGTGGATTCTTTACCACTGAGTCACCTAGGAAGCCCAAAGTTCACACTAGAGTCTATCAAATGAGGCCTTATGGAGGTTAACAGTTTTTTGTTCTAATTTTTATTGGGGTGTGTTGTTTTACAATGTTGTATTAGTTTCTGGTGTAGAGCAGAGTGAATCTGTTACACGTATACATATATCCACCAGTTTTTAGATTCTTTCTGTTAGATTCTACTCATTATGTTACAGAGTAATGAGTAGAGTTCCCTGGCAGTACAGTAGGTATTGTTATCTATTTTACATATAGTAGTGTAGGTGGCGGTAGTGGTATAAAGAATCTGCCTGCCATGTAGGAGACCCGGTTCGATCCCTAGGTCAGGAAGATCCCAGGGAGAAGAGCATGGCAACCCATTCCAGTATTCTTGCCTGGAGAATCCCATGGACAGAGGAGCCTAGCGGGCTACAGTCCATGGGGTCCCAAAGAGTCAGACATGACTGAGTGACTAACACTTTCACTTCCACAACATGTGTCAATCCCAGTACCAAACCAGCTTTACGACAAATGCTAAAGGGACTTCTCTAGGTGGGAAACACAAAAGAAAAAAGAGAACCTGCAAAAACAAACCCAAAGCAGTTCTTGGTAGAGAAGAACTGCAGGTAGGCCCTTAGGATCCCAGGATGGAATTAGACTACATTTGCATTGGTCAAGGAAACTGCATTTTGAGAGACCCACCATGGATCAGTGTCCTGGAAGAACCCTCAGACACTCAGCTCCAAAGAGCTGCCAGACCCAGGGAATAGGAAGTCAGCCACACTACAGTCAAGTGGGAACTTCTTAGCTGCCCTACTTCTCTTCCTGAAACTTACCTTTCTTAGCTTTTAAACTAAGAATTGGAGCTGATATAATCATGATTTCAAGTGCATTTTAAAGCCTAGTACTTTCCAGAAGCCTTTTTGAGTATCTCTAGATTAAGATGAATATAAATTTGATGGCCAAGAGTTGCATAGGTAGATTCCTTTAAAGCTGTAAACGACACATCAAGCAAATCATGTAGGAATCAGTTTTTCTCCCTCTCTAGGCAGTGACTTAAAACTCTTCTATTAGGCCTTATCACTTTCTTTTTTTAAAGGGGGAGAGGAAATACTGAAATATTTCATCAACTGAATTGCCTCCAGAGGTTTGGGACTGAATTCCACTCACTATGACACATATTGTGTATGCAGAATTGTTCCAATGCCTGCCTTGAAAATAGCTTGAGTAACTTGCTCTTTAAATGGAAGCTGGAAGCTGTCTGACTTGAAAATAATCTCAAACACTTAGAAAGGAGAGCTGACTTCCTTTCATTAGAAGGGATAGAAATGATGAAAATTCTAGAATGTCATTCTCTTCTCCCTGATAAAACTATAGCCCTTTCCTGTAAACATAAGCAATGGATCAAATCTATGGAAGAAGCAAGATGAGTGGTGGAATAACATCAGATACATTTCAGCAACACAGCTATTCTATCAGTCAAATCTTATGGTGATATTCTTTCGATGCCTGAGACAATTTCCAGCACAGCCTAAGTTTCTAAGTGTTTATTCTTTGACAAACATCAACTTATTTATTATTTTCTCCATTTTTGAATTATAATGAATACTTTGGAAACAGTATATCTTGAAGATGTACATATAAATACTATATAATATTGTATATGTGTATAATTTATTATTATAGCTGATTCCCTACCTTGGTGTGTACCCATCAATGCTAACTACTTTACTTGATGACACTGATAAAGTTGTTTATGTGCAGTGTGCTAAATGATGGTAATATAATTGGTAAAATTGGCTTTCACTTACCCGCAAAACAACTACAAAATGAAATGACACAAACATTAGTCTCAGGAATTCTGCCATGAAATTTGATTATTTGATTCTGTGTTAGTGACAGATACTGTATATTCTAATGACACATTAGAAATAAACAGCAACATTTAAAACTGCTCTCTATTCTTCAACTATTTTTAATGCTCTATTTTGAACAAGGTTTCTCAGAAAAATAACAGCACATAGAAATACCAATTTGTTGCTTTCTGATTTCTTATATTCTTCATTTCTGATCAGAGTTCTGTTGTTATATGTAAAATGAAAGAATAGTACCAATAAAGAAGAGTATATGGATCAAGGTGCCGGTGACATTGTTAATCTCACACACATGCAATTTCTTGGATTTACTGAGCCAAGAATACAGAGTTTAGTAGAAGTTAACAGGTGGAACAAGAAGAGAAGGGCACACAGGTGTGGTTTTGCCCCTTATTTTGGTACTTAGTGTCCCACCATGGTTCCCTAGTTCCCAAACATGACAAGCAGTTATTGGCAATACTCTCCACACAGATACTGTCCACGTAGAGTTATGAAAACTTCTGAGAATTCATTGAGAAACTAAATTTTATTCATTACCAGCAATGCTATGTCCTCAAACAAGGTCAGTACTCAGATGGACCTGAGCAAAATCTCAAGTTATCTAGGATATGTGTGTGTGTGTGTGTGTGTGTGCGCGCGCACGCATGCATGTGTATCCTATCCCACCTGGTGTGTCTTTATTTATGGAACCTGTTGGGAGATGCAACAGAAGTAAATATGATTCTATCCTGTCTTAGGCAGTTGAGGCTGTGATAACAAATGTAGCCTTGTTGGGTGGTTTAGAAAACATTCATTAATATCTCACAGTTATGGAAGCTTGGAAATCCAAATAGCAAGGTGCTGAAGATCTGGTGTCTGATGAGAACCTGCTTCCTGGTTTTCAGTGTTAGTTTTCTCGTTGTGTCCTCACATCGCGGAGAGAGTAGAGACAAGATCTCTGGTGTTTCTTCTTATCAAAGGCACTCATTTATGAGGGCTCTGCCCTTGTGAGCGACTCACCTCCCAAAAGCCTCACCTCCAAATACCATCACATTTGGGGATTAGGCTTCAGCATGTGAGTTTGATGGGGATACAATCAGTTCATACCTCACCTTCAAGACATTTGCAGCCTTATTCTAATAATGGTGGAACAGAGGAACTCTTTGTGGCTTGAGAACTTGAGTCATCAATGAGCAGGAAATATTAGAACAGCATGTATACTATCTATGGTGAAACAGATCACCAGCCCAGGTGGGATGCATGAGACAAGTGCTCGGGCCTGGTGCACTGGGAAGACCCAGAGGAATCGGGTGGAGAGGGAGGTGGGAGGGGGGATCGGGATGGGGAATACGTGTAAATCTATGGCTGATTCATATCAATGTATGACAAAACCCACTGAAATGTTGTGAAGTAATTAGCCTCCAACTAATAAAAATAAATAAATAAAATAAAATAAACTAGGCTTTAGAGAAGTGCTTTCGTTTGAGAAAGTGGAGATGGAGACGGGGGAGGCAATAGCAAGTAGAACATTTCAGACAGAGAAGTGAGTGAAGAGAAAGTGATAACTCATTTCAAAAACATCCAGAGGTGTGTTCTCAGCATCAGAGATTGGATATGTAGAGCACTGAGGTTTCTGAATGTGAAGTGCACAAAAGCCTTTCCTTTTCTGTTGGACAAGTGAGATGAACCAGCACACAGAATATCTGAATATAAAGGAATCACTGGCAAGTCATAGAACTATTGTATGTGAATATCAAGATTTTGTTTCATATTTTCATTTGGACACATAATATGGTTCATTTTAGAATTAATTATGTGAAGAAAGAGATATTTTCAATTTTAAAGAAAACCCAAGTAAGAACTGGTTATACACTGCAAATGGTATTAGAGAAATGCCTGAAATGCAAGGGTACCATAAATTGTTAGAATATGACCAGCTTTTGCCTTTGCTAAAATCTTTGATTTTTATATATTAGCAGTTGAAGTAAAGTGGAAAGAGGGCATTCTATTGCTTTTTGATGTGATGTAAAAGCCACTGAGTCGTGTCTGACTCTTTGCGACCCCATGGACTGTAGCCCACCAGGCTTCTCTGTCCATGGAACTCTCCAGGCAAGAATACTGGACTGAGTTGCCATCCCCTTCTCCAGGAGATCTTCCCAACCCAGGGATTGAACCCAGATCTCCTGCATTGCAGGCAGATTCTTTACTGTCTGAATCACCAGGGAAATTCTGCTTTTTGACGGAAGTGTCTTATATACACAAACTAATTGAATACTATGAAGTATTCTAAGCTATGTTTTACTGTAACATTTTAGATATATAAAAATATTTATAAGACCATTCAACTATAAATACACAGAGAAATTATTTTTAAAGTCTGGAACATTACAAAACAATTATACTTTACATTTGTTCAGTCAGTAGCTTAGGAACAAACCTATTTGGAACAGCTGGAGCCTAACACTGACATTTGTTATACACAGAGGCAGCTGTTTAAAAATTGTACTTAAACCCCAGGAGTATACTATTTGTTTGCCAACTGTCCTGTTACATTCTCCTGAAAGTGTATTTCAAAAACTAAGAATCAAGGGAGGGGCGGAAATCATTTTGGGAACTTGATCTCCAGTGGTAAGAATATAAAGTCTAGTGTATCTGTAGCCCCTTTTCCTCTTTTCTTTCACTGTGCTTGCAGTCTAATTCCATCAGTATTGACTGGGCTAAAGCATGGGGCCTTAGTTAATTGCTTTCCATTCTTTTTCTACACCCCCGCTTCCCACACTTTCTCTACACACATCAGTACAAGCAAACTGATAGCCATTTAGGTCAGTGAAAAACCATGAATTTCTTTTTGAGAATGTTACAATCTCCTAACATTTCTTGGATTCAGCATTATTGTTCTATAACATTTGCTGAAAACCCTCAAAAGCCCATGATGCTAACCAGGTGATATTTCCTCTTTCTTATGGAAGCAGAGGATATTAACATATCGCCATATCTCCTAAGCAAAATATGCCAAGGAATCGATCCAGTCCAGTCTGTATTATACTGGTGAATCATTTGGGGGAATAAAATAGAAATAATCTCATCTTTGAAACAGAAATTCATTTGTATATGAATCTTACTAGCTTGAGCTTTTATTATGTGTGGTCTCTGAAAGATATTAGGAAAGAAAATGTTTCTTTGAATTAGAAAGTAATAGGAAGCAATAATAGGATTGGTTTGGGCCAGGAATGGTATTAAATTCTTCCCGTGGTATATGATGGTCACCCTAGAAAATACTGAATGGATCAGATCTTGCCTCCCCTTTTACTGAAAGGGAGATTGTAGAAGATTCTAGAGACACAGCTACAAAATTCACGTGCCCCCTCTGTCTTTACCTGACCCTCACTACTGAAGAAGAAAACCAAGATCCATAGGCAATCAAAGATTGTCACCTTCAGACAGAGGAAAGGGCAGAGCAGTAAGCTTGTTTAAAGCTTTGCAAACCGTGAAAGTGGATAAACAATGAGGAGGGAAGCGCAGAGAAAAGATGACAGCCAAGGACTACATTTTGGAAGCTGCTGCATTTTCAGAGGAAGAGAGTGAATCAGAACAGACCGAGGAGCACAGAATAAATGACATAGGAAACCAGGAGTGCGTGATGACATAGATGCCAAGAGATGATAATGTTTCAAGGAAGAGCATGTCATCAGCTTTGTAAACCACTTGCAATTGAGAGATGGAGGTAGATGAGGGTAAAGAAGGAACCACTAGTTTTGCCTATATGGACCTGAGTGGACACTGGGGCCACCCAAAGTCTGGCTGAAGGTGAGAAGAGAGAGTCAGGAGCCACTGGCCACTCTTTCAAGGAGCTCTGCTCTATGATAGCTGGAATGAGATACTAGGTCAAGAGTGGCTTTTTAATTTATTTTGAGATAATTTTAGACTTTCTGAAGAATTACAGAAATAAGACAGAGTTCCCATATACCCTTCACCCATCTCCCCCTAATATGTTAATATCTGATACAACTAGAGTGCGTGCATGTTAAGTCGCTTCAGTGTCCGACTCTTTGCGACACTATGGACTATAGCCTGCCAGGTTCCTCTGTCCATGGGATTCTCCAGACAAGAATACTGGAGTGGGTTGCCATGCCCTCCTCCAGGGGATCTTCCCAACCCAGGGATCAAACTCACGTCTTTTATGCCCCCAGCATTGTAAGACAGGTTCTTTACCACTAGGGCCACCTGTAATAGACTAGAGAGCATTTACCAAAACCAAAAACTTACCCTTGGTGCAATACTATTAACTGAAGTACAGAACATATGGAGTGTTCTGATAAATGCCTTTTTCTTTGCCAGGATCGAATCCAGGATTCCACTTTGCATCTAGCTGTCATGCCTCCTTGGTATCCTCCAATCTGTGACAGGCCCTCAGTCTTCCCTTGCCTTTCACGACCTTGACACATTTTAGGAGTCCAAGATGTATTTTGTAGAATGTCCCTCCCTTTGGGGATTAGATTGAGTGTATGTATTACTGAAAAGGATCCCACAGAGGCCATATGCCCTCTGAGTGCTTCAAATCAGAGAATACATTATGTTAAACTGTTTCTCTAGTTATCTGAGCATAATCACGAGGTTAAGGTGGAGTCTTCCATGGCTTAACTCTGTAATGTGACTATTTTTCCCTTTGTAATTAGTAAATGTTTGGGGGAAGATACTTTGAGTCTATGAAAGGATCCTGTTTCTCAAACTTCTGCTCATAAATTTTAACTCCATTGGCGAATCTTGCTTGTGGCAGGTATTACTGAGGCATTCCAATGGTACTTTTTATTTTACTTGCCCATCCTGTATTTATTACTTGGACTTCTCAAGGAAAGTGACATCGCTTCTTCCCCCATTTATTTAGGCACCTCAGTATTCAGTTATTTATATCACTATGAGCTCTTGGATATTTATTGCATTTTTTGCTTTTATTTGTATCTTTCTAGTCCACTGTTATCATTTATTCTGTTGCTCAGGTTGTTTTAACTTCAGCCATTGAAGGCTTTTTCGGGTTGCCTCCTATGACCTGTATATTTGTCCCAATCCTTATTTTTCTTTCCTTTTTAACAATTCTTTTCTGACTATGTATGTGTGTACCTGTATGTGTGTACATTTCCTTCTTTTCTGGCACCACAAGAAGCTCATCATGTATTTTCACTAATTCAGTCCTGGAATCAGCCAGCTCTCCATAGGGTCCTGGTTCTTTTGATTGAAGGATGGTATTTAGAAACTCTCATCTGGCCCTAGGTATGCTCATTGTTACCATAGTTTCAATGCTTCTAGCCTTCTAAAAGGATGACTTTTAAGATGAAAGATTTTTAAAGTTTTTAATATGTATCTTTTTGATCCAAAATCAAGCAAGAAATTGACTATGCAGGAGTGGTAAAACTTTTAGGAACAAAGTCATTGAGAAAGAAATGGTGATGAGCTTCGAACCATAGGTAGAGGGGTTGGCCTTTGATAGAAACTGGGACACTATCCATTGTAAAAGAATGAAAGAGAAAACATGGATTCAGATTCAAACAGATTTTAATTTTGGTAGAAAATAAGAACATTCCCTTTGGTGTTGGTTAATGATATATTAGGCAAGATCATTAGCTAACAGTAAAAGAGGAAAATGAGGAAATATTGAGAGAGGTGTTTGAGAGCATGAAACCTAATATATTCAAGAATTAAAGTAGAACTGCAGAATATCATGGATTGCTATTTTGGAATTTGTGGTTATGAATATAAAATGTCACAGCACGGTTGTCTTGCAGGCATGGAGTAGGCAGATAAGTTTGATTAGCCTAGAATTGAGGTTTTTCCAGGTGACCATAGTTGACAAGGAAGTGGGCAAGGGAAGTGGAGGTATTTGCAAGTCACTGTTTCAGGGTTTTAAAGGTGAGCCATGGAATTAAACTAGATAAGAGAATAAAAAGATAAAATGGTATTAGTACTATCAGTCTGTTGTCAAAGGGGAAAAAATGGTTTTGTTTATAGCTATGAGTTGCATTTACATAATATAGTTGAAGACTTTATAACTGAAATTTGTATCAGGAGCTTTCCTTTGTTTTACAAAACACACTAGCAATGCTACTACCTGCTCCAAGCTTTTACCCCTTGACCTTGTCTGTTGACCTCCTCTCTCTTATTTGTCTTAGTCTCTGGCATTCCTTTTTTTCTCATCATCCTTCTTTTCTGCCAGATTCCAGTATCTCAAGACTATTTCTTAGGTGAGAACATGATTATTTCCTAGAGTTGAATCACGCAAAGAAAAGATACTTCCAAAGTCACAGACATCACACCTAAGTTCTTGTCAGGTGAAGGTGATATTTAGCACGGGGGATCATAGTGAGCATCCACAAGGTCACTAGAACAACAGGTTTGAGACAGTATCTGACAGTATCATTGCCAATATTCTATCTGAAGTCCTCCCCTCTGTCCCAGTCAAGGTCATATAAGTGAAGCCAGAAAAGTAAAAATAAAACCTTTTCTGTAGGAGACTCCATTAACTGATCTGAAAACAAATTGATGAGAGGATGTGGTTTAATTTTTCACTGGTCAGAGTCATTACTTTGTGAGACATGTTTGGTCACCTTTGATGTGTCAGCTAAATGGCTGTTTCTAAAATTACCTTGACCATTATTCATGAGAGTGTTAGTAATTACTCAGTGGTTAATGAAGTTGGTTTCCAGTTGATGATCATTAGAAACTGAGCGTGACCTGTTCCACAGCAGCATACTGAGCTGAAACCGCAAATATACCACACCCCCCCCCCCGCCCCCCGATCACTGGACTCGGTTCTGATCTGAAAACATTATTAATAGCTCTGGAAAGAGGAAATTGGCTAAAAGAAACATTTCTTGACATGCAGAAAGTCCAATTTCAGTTATTTGCTAGTGATACTATAGCTATTATTCTCTCTCTCTGTTCAAACTAAATCCTATATGTACTATAGGTTATACATTAGCTTTATATCTGCCTCTGTCGACTAAACATCAAAGCCCATGAGGGCGGATGTTGTTGGCTATGGATTCCTAGAGTCTGGCAAATGCTAGACGCACAGCAGGCCCTTAAACCAGAATGAGTCAGGCAAACACTCCTCTGACAGCCAAAGTTAGAGAAGACAGAGCACTTTAGCCCGTGTCCTTTTTAATCTAAGTCAGTTACCAACTCAGACCACTTCTTTCTACACACAGATAAGGTCTACATAGACTCACAGTATTTCAAATGCAGGAGAAACATGGACATTCATCTAATCTGGCATATTCTTTTATATAGAGGAATACAAAAGTATCCCAAAGGGTTAAATTAATTTCCCGATATTACAGCTAGCGTGGTCAAGGTAGTGAAGCCATTAAGTTGAATATTTATGGGGAAAAAAATACTGATGTTCACTTAGTCAACAAAAGGAAAGATGATCTCAGAAGAAGATTTTGAAAAAAAAAAATTACTTATTTCCCAATCTAGATCAGAGCCTAAACATCTTAGTGGTTTAAGTTTAGGTATAATAATTGGTCTAGAAATGTGTTTGTGCAATTAGGAATTCATAACAGTTTAAGAGAAATGCTGTCTTGGAACCATTATTTGAATAATTTTGTATCTTACTGTCATTTACTTCAAACTTCTCAATTAAAAACTACACTTCAGAAGGCAAACAGAAAGATTTAAAAAATCCAATTCCTTTCCTCCCCTTAAATGAAAGACAAAAACAAAAGCTTTCTTCTGGAATTTTTTTTTTTTTTAAAGGAAACAGGAACATCTATGTAGCTGCTCCTGGCCCTTTCTTTGTGCTCAAAAATGTTTAATAACAAGTGGAAGAGAAATTTTAAAATCAGAATTCCTTTGGCAGAATGCTTTTGAAATTCAGCAGTGAGACATTGTTGGGCAGAACCTCAAATAATTTCAGATCTGTTCTCAGAATTTTGGCCAGAATTATGTTAAGAACCCTAAATTATAATGAGAGGGATGGAACTAACATTTATTGAATTTCTACTATGTGCCAGACACTAGAGTTTTGTATACTTTCTCACTTGATCTTCACATAAATCCAATGAAGTATATATTTGGGAACATTAACCCTATTATTCAGCTGCATTTGCATCAGAAGTTACTTGACCAATATCATTATCAGGATTGAATTTTTAAAAAAATTTTATTGGAGTATGTTTGATTTACAATGTTGTCTTAGTTTCAGGTATATAGCAAAGTGTGTCCAACTCCAAAGGTGTTACTTGATAGAAAGTATTTAGATTCAACTAATATTGTTTTCTGCAGGAGGCTGGGGAGGGAGCATAGTTTGAAAGGTACTTCTTAAAACATTATTCCATTAAATCACGAGAAACCCATCTTCTCTTTATCTCATTCATAATAAATAAACGTATTTTTCATGAGGCTGGAATATGCCCTTTTACAACAGGAAAGTGGAAAGATGAGTATTCCCCTTTATGCCAGTGACAGAATTTCACTATCATGAACCAGGAGGATTCCACAGAGGCAGTTCAACTTGGTATATAGCTACAGACAAGAATGTCAAAGAATGTTCAAACTACTTCACAATTGCACTCATCTCATACACTAGCAAAGTAATGCTCAAAATTCTCCAAGCTAGGCTTTAACAGTACATGAACTGAGAACTTCCAGATGTTCAAGCTGAATTTAGTAAAGGCAGAAGAACCAGAGATAGAATTGCCAACATCCATTGGATCATAAAAAAAGCAAAGAGAATTCCCAGAAAAACATCTACTTCTGCATCATTGACTATGCTAAAGCTTTTGACTGTGTGGATCACAACAAACCTGGAAAATTCTTGAAGAGATGGGAATACCAAACAACCATACCTGTCTCCTGAGAAATCTGTATGCAGGTCAAGAAGCAACAGTTAGAACTGGATATGGAACAACATCCTGGTTCAAAAATGGAAAAGGAGTATGTCAAGGCTGTATATTGTCCCCCTGCTTATTTCACTTATATGCAAAGTACATCATGCAAAATGCTGGACTGAATGAAGCACAAGCTGGAATCAAGATTGCCGGGAGAAATATCAATAGCCTCAGAGATGCAGGTGACACTACTCTTATGGCAGAAAGCAAAGAGGAACCAAAGAGCCTCTTGATGAAAGTGAAAGAGCAGAGTGAAAATGATTGAAACTCAACATTCAAAAAACGAAGATCACAACATCAGTCCCATCACTTCATGGCAAACAGATGGGGAAACAATGGAAACAGTGACAGACTTTATTTTCTTAGGCTCCAAAATCACTGCAGATGGTGACTGCAGCCATGAAATTAAAAGACGCTTGCTCCTTGGAAGAAAAGCTATGACAAACCTGGAAAGCATATTAAGAAGCAGAGACATTATTTTACTGACAAACGTCCATATAGTCAAAGCAATGGCTTTTCCAGTAGTCAAGTATGGATGTGAGAGTTGGACCATAAAGAAAGCTGAGTGCCAAAGAGTTGATGCTTTTGAACTGTGGTGTTGGAGAAGACTTGAGTCCCTTGGACTGCAAGGAGATCAAACCCATCAATCCTAAAGGAAATTAGTCTTGAATATTCATTGGAAGGACTGATGCTGAAGCTTGAATACTTTGGCCACCTGATGCAAAGTACTGACTCATTAGAAAAGACCCTGATGCTGGGAAAGATTGAAAGCAGGAGGAGAAGGGGATGACAAAGGATGAGATTTTGGATGGTATCGCTGACTCAATGGACATGAGTTTGAGCAAGCTCTGGGAGTTGGTGATGGACAGGGAAGCTTCAGACCATGGGGTCTCAGAGAGTCGGATACGACTGAGCAACTAAACTGACAGACAGAAAAAAAAAATAGCTCAACTTTAATTATGTCAAAAACTCAAATTATTGTCTGTGCTAAACTTTCTGCAAAACTCATCTGGTCAGTTCCAAATCACTCTATCCAGCAAGTACACTCACTGTCTTTCCTGGGGGTACATTTCATTGCTAACTCCTCCTGGCAGGCACACTGCGAATCCACGTGCTGTAAATCAAACATTTCATAGAAGCACTGCTGAAGCTTTTCAGCTACCAGTGTGGGGGACTGTCATCCCAGTGAGAAGCAGCTTTAAGCCAAAAGCATCTCTGGTATGAGCATGGCTTTTCCCTCAAATGTTTATCTAAGAGCCTGACCCGATCTAAACTTTCTCCTGGAGCAGGACCGTAGGCTGCCTCCAGGTAGCCTGTGTGTGTCTGCACAGAAGAGCACCAGAATTGAGATCGCCTTGAGTTCTGAGAAAATATTTTATCCACAAAACCAAGATGTGGTATGAAAATGGACACTTATGTTTTCCACTAGCTTTTCCTCATGAGCCTCACCACAGTGGAAAACAAAGACATTTAATGTTGCCAGTTAATGGCATCTCTTTGGAGTTAAAATAGCTTAAATTTGGTACGATTTTTGTCGAGCCAAGGTTCAGCTCAGGACCAGCACCGTTTCCCCCTTTTCCCTCTTCCCAAGATGATTTCTGCACTTCCGGGAGAAGCAGTCGGAAGTTCTTAACAATACAGGCAGACGAACGGGGAGTCTCTGATTTTGTGCTGCTCTGTCTGCTGGCTGGTCATTGTGTGGTCTGCCTGCATCCTCCAGCCTCCACAGCTGAAAATCCCTCAGGCTCACGTAACTGAGCTTTAGTCTCTGCCTTCAGGACTTCGGCCATCACCTCTTGTCACCTGTGCTCCCTGGGTCTGATTCTTGTTAGGCTCCTTGGGCAGTAAAACCTTCACACCCAGGATGACTTCTCTTGCCCCTAGCATGTTCTCCACCTGGAATCCCAGCTTCCTTCTAGGTTTAGGGGGTCACAGGGGAACCGAACCTCTAGATCACTTGCACTCCATGCACAAGCTGTTGGTGCAGATTTAAGGATCTCAGGTAGTTGGTCCCTGGATGCCAAAGAGAACATGGCAAAAGTCCCCCTGCTTTCAGCTTTCCATTAAGCTTGCTAAACACCTGTTGCCTTTGGGTTTGTGGATACTACTGATAGCCTGTCCCTCCTAGGTCTTATGATCCCCAGAGCTGAAGTAGGGACCTTATCCTCCTATACTATATGACAAGGACTTAACCAAAATTCTACCTCTGACAGGCAGCAGAATTCTCCTATGTACTCTCTACTTCTGCCACGTGAAAGTTTACAGTGCAGCTGCCAAGATCTGGCTCTTAATATAGAAACAAGTGATGCAAACAAAAATACAAAATCATATTCTCTTTCCCTAAATCATGGACTCAGACTGTGTAGTCCCATGACTCAAGAATTCTCTCTTGTATATCAAACTCTTACTTCTGACTCTGTTTCCCTTTTCATTTCTGTTTCAATTCTTCTAATTTTCCCAAAGTCAAATGAATGATCCTGGTTGAGTAGAAGGCAAATAAGTTATACGATGAAAAATATGTTAGTGTTAGTCACTCAAGCATGTTCAATTCTTTGTGACCCCATGGACTGTAGCCCACCAGGCTCCTCTGTCCATGGAATTCTCCAGGCAAGAATGCTGGAGTGGGTAGCCATTCTTTTTTCCAGGGGATCTTTCTGACCCAGGGATCGAACCCAGGTGTCCTGCATTGCAGGCGCATTGTCTACTATCTGACCCACCAGGGAAGCCAAAAAAATATACTAAGGTGTTCAAAAACTTAATGGTACACTTTAATAATTCATATAACTTTAACCTGTTTTCCAAATTATTAAACTATATGGCCGAAGCTGCTCTCACTAAAGGAAGGAAAGAAACTAAAGAGCAAAAATTATCTTCTGTTTAGCTCCTGTCAAAATCAAACCAAGAACAGAACTCTTTATCAAAGTTAAGTGAAGCTTGTGTTGCCATACCTCAAGTGCGAGTTAAGTTAAATCACCAGCCAGTTATATCACATACAGTGTGACCTTTGGAGAGCTGTTTAAATGGTGCCCTTGGCTTTTATCAATAGGAAATTCATAAAAAAACTTCTCCCAATTTTGATTTATTTTGTCCATTATATTATTGAGTTTGTTATGTGGAAATGTAGACTCTAATAATAGGAAAACATCTGTATCTTTTGAGAATTTAGCCTACTGTTTAACAGAAAAAGGAGGAAGTAGGGTAATTAGTCTGTGTATTTTTCTCCTATTTTACTTTTATCCTGACTTGCAGCAAATTCAAAAACCAATAGGGTGCTTGATCATTTCCATATTTTTTTCTTGAGACCTATTAATATATTCCAGTATGTTCTTTTTAGCCACTATGCACTCTTGAGGTACAGATAAGGTATAATTAATGTAAAATTAACCTATACAGGACTCCATGAATTAGGGATTACATTCTTTATAGAGGAGGAAACTTAATGATGTTTCATAGTTGTTTACTAATTTTTATTGGAGTATAGTTGCTTTAAAATGTGTTAGTTTCTGTTGTACAGCAAAGTGAATTGGCTGTGCCTCTACATATGTCAACTCTCTTTTGGATTTTCCCCCCATTTAGGTCACCACAGAGTACTGAGGAGAGAGTTCCCTGTGCTCTACAGTCGCAGTATCAGTTCAGTTCAGTTCGGTCGCTCAGTCGTGTCAGACTCTTTGCGACCCCATGAATCGCAGCACGCCAGGCCTCCCTGTCCATCACCAACTCCCGGAGTTTACTCAAACTCATGTCCATCGAGTCGGTGATGCCATCCAGCCATCTCATCCTCTGTCGTCCCCTTCTCCTCCTGCCCCCAATCCCTCCCAGCATCAGGGTCTTTTCCAATGAGTCAACTCTTCGCATCAGGTGGCCAAAGTACTGGAGTTTCAGCTTCAGCATCAGTCCTTCCAATGAAAACCCAGGACTGATCTCCTTTAGGATGGACTGGTTGGATCTCCTTGCAGTTCAAGGGACTCTCAAGAGTCTTCTCCAACACCACAGTTCAAAAGCATCAATTTTTCGGTGCTCAGCTTTCCTCACAGTAGCAGTATGGAGAAATGTTTCTACTCCTTCACTCATCAAACAATACATAGTGGAAATATGGGCTTAACATCTGAGAATTTAATATCCAGGATACAAAGGAGTAGACACTTTTCTAAAGATGCCTTGCCTTTCCCTAGAAAAATCTCTTTGGATTACATTTGCTTTAGAGTTCCACACCAAAAAGCTACAGTTTTCCTTTTTCAAGGTAATCTTATGTTCCCAATTATGTTTATAGATAAAGGCTTCCTTTTGATTCAAGTAACTGTGCTGATTAAGGAAAACAGAACAAAATAGAAGTCCCCAAAGTGCTATAATTGACTTTTTTAAACAAATTAGTATGGTCCCTAAAGACAATATGAACCCTGAGAGGAAAAGAGGAGAGAAGGAAATGGCAACCCAATCCAGTACTCTTGCCTGGAAAATCCCATGGACGGAGGAGCCCAGTAGGCTACAGTTCATGGGGTCGCAAAGAGTTGGACACAACTGAGCGACTTCACTTCACTTCACTTCAGGGAGCACTATCAGTGACTATTTCCCACCTGGGGACTTTCTGCAGGATTCTGTGTAATCTGAGCTTTTTAACTTTTATTTTGCTTCTCTTTAGAGATAATCCTGCTCTATTTGAGGTCAGACATGAAGCATAATTTATGATGCCTGACTGCTTTAAGAAAACTAAAAGCTTCCTACATTATTCTTTAGGTACAACTAGTTTAAAGAAAAGGCTTTCACACTAGAAAGGCTTTTCCCTTTGTTATTAACAATGTATCACTTTGACTTAATACTACTAGATTTCTAAAGTGACTCATTCTGATGAAAAATGAAGGTGCTGTGATTTTACATTATCACAAAAATGTGAGTTTAAATATTAGTAATTACCCCAAATTTGCACATGACCTAGTAACCCATGTAGGACATGACAGAGAATGCATTGGTTTTTAGATCAAACAAAAAAGACAGTATATGATGCTTGTGCTTCAAAATCTATTAACACTTCTTTCCCAGGTGAATATACTCTAAATCTGAACCTTTCTCTGTGCAGTTTATGATGGTGATGAGGACTAATGGGGGGCAGCAACAGGTGATGATGCTATTTAAAGATGGTCAGACATATAACTTTCATGTCTTTGCATCAAGTTCATCTTGGTCATTATGTATATGCATTTCCCACGGTTCCCACAAAGGTATTCAGATCACTGTGGGCATGGAATGCATAATTGAGATGTAACAGAAGATCCTTGGTTGAATAAGTAAATAAAAGCTGAGACTTATGTCAACATTTAAATTTCAAATTAGTAGTCTCACCGCCACCAAAAGATGAGCTCCCCAGGTTGAAAGGTATCCAATATGCTCCTGTGGAAGAGCAGAGAACAATTACTAATAGCTCCAGAAAGAAGGAAGCCACTGGGCCAAAATGGAAATGACACTCAGTTGTGCATGTGTCTGGTGATGAAGGTAAATTCGGATGCTGTAAAGAACAATATTGCATAGGAACCTGGAATGTTACGTCCATGAATCAAGGTAAATTGGAAATGATCAAGCAGGCGATGGCAAGAATGAACATCAACATCGTAGGAATCGGTGAACTCAATGGACGGGAATGGGTAAGTTTAATTCAGATGACCATTCTATCTACTACTGTGAGCAAGAATCCCTTAGAAGAAATGGAGTAGCCCTCAAAGTCAACAAAAGAGTCTGAAATGCATTACTGGATGCAATCTCAAAAACAACAGAATGATCTTGGTTCATTTCCAAGGCAAACCATTCAGCATCACAATAATTCAAGTCTATACCCGAACCAGTAATGCCAAAGAAGCTGAAGTTGAATGGTTCTATGAAGACTTATAAGACCTTCTAGAACTAACACCCAAAAAAGATGTCCTGTTCATCATAGACGATTGGAATGCAAAAGTAGGAAGTCAAGAGATACCTAGAATAACACAAGAGACCACTTTAAATGTGGACACTACTAAAAGTTCAATATTGAAATCAGATTGATTGATTACATTCTTTGCAACTAAGATGGAGAAGCTCCATGCAGTATGCAAAAACAAGATCTAGAGCTGACTGTGGCCCAGCTTCATCAGCTCCTTATAGCAAAATTCAGGCTTAAAGTAAAGAAAGTGGGGAGAACCACTAGGCCACTCAGGTACAACCTAGATCAAATCCCTTATGATTACACAGTGGATTCAAGGGATTAGATTCAAATAGATTCAAGGGATTAGATCTGACAGACAGAGTGCCTGAAGAACTATGGACAGAGGTTCGTAACACTGTCCAGGAGGCAATGACCAAATCGTCTCAAAGAATAAGAAATGCAAGAAGGCAAAGTGGTTGTCTGAAGAGGCTTTACAAATAGCTGAGGAAAGAAGAGAAGCAAAAAGCAAGGGGGAAAGGTATACCCAACTAAATGCAGAGTTCCAGAGAATAGCAAGGAGAGACAAAAAGGCCTTCTTCAATGAACAGTGCAAAGAAATAGAGGAAAACAACACAAAGGGAAAGACTAGACATCTCTTCAAGAAAACTGGAGATATCAAAGGAACATTTGATGCAAAGATGGGCACAATAAAGGACAGAAACGGTAAAGGCCTAACAGAAGCAGAAGAGATAAATTAAAGATGGCAAGAATACACAGAAGAACCCTACAGAAAAAGTCTTAATGATCTGGATAACCACAATGGTGTGATCACTCACCTAGAGCCAGATATCCTGGAGTGTGAAGACAAGCGGGCCTTAGGAAGCATTGCTGCCAATAAAACTAATGGAGGTGATGGAATCCCAGCTGAGCAACTAAAACTCCTAAAAAAAAAAAAAAATGCTGTTAAAATGCTTCGCTAAATATGAGTAAATCTGGAAAACCCAGCAGTGGCCATAGGACTGGAAAAGGCCAATCTTCATCCCATTTCCCAAGAAAGGCAGTACTAAAGAATGTTCAAACTACTGGACAGTTATGCACACTTCCCATGCTAGTAAAGTTATGCTCAAAATTCTTCAAGCTAGGCTTCAGCAGTACTTGAATCAAGAAATTCCAGATGTCCAAGCTGAGCTTAGAAAAGGCAGAGGAACCAGAGATCAAATTGACATTTACTGGATCACAGAGAAAGCAAGAGAATTCCAGAAAAATATCTACTTCTGTTTCATTGACTATGCCAAAGCCTTTGACTGTGTGGATAACAACGAACTGTGGAAAACTCTGCAAGACATGGGAATACCAGACCACCTTGCCTGCCTCTTGAGACACCTGTATGCGGGTCACAAAACAACAGTTAGGACCTTATATGGAACAACTGACTATTCAAAATTGAGAAAGGAGTATTACAAGGCTGTATACTGTCACCCTGTTTAACTTATATGCAGAGTACATCATAAGAAATGCTGGGCTGGATGAGTTACAAGCTGGAATCAAGACTGACAGAAGAAATATCAGTAACATCAGATATGCAGATGATACCACTCTAATGGCAGAAAGTGAAGAGGAACTAAAGAGCCTCTTGATGAGGGTGAAAGAGTAGAGTCAACTGGCTTAAAACTCAATATTAAAAAAATATATATAGATCATGGCATCTGGTCCCATCACTTCATGGCAAATAGAAGGGGAAAAAGTGGAAGCAGCAAGAGATTTTCTTGGGCTCTAAAATCACTGCAGATAGTGACACAGCCATGAAATTAGAAGATGATTACTTCTTGGAAGGAAATCTATGACACATGGACAAGGTATTAAAAAGCATAGATATCACTTTGCTGACAAAGGCCTATGGTCTTTCCAGTAGTCAAGTACAAATGTAAAAGTTGGACATAAAGAAGGCAGAGTGCCAAGAATTGATGCCTCCAAACTGTGGTGCTGGAGAAGATTCTCGGGAGTCCCTTTGACTGCAAGGCAGTCAAACCAGTCAGTCCTAAAGGAAATCAACCCTGAATACTCACTGGAAGGACTGAGGCAGAAGCTGAAGCTCCAATACTTTGGCCACCTGATGCAAAGATCTGACTCATTGGAAAAGACCCTGATACTCGGAAATATCAAAGGCAGAGGGAGAAGAGGATGACAGAGGCGTGAGATGGTTGGATGGCATCACCAATTCAACGGACATGAACTTGGGCAGACTCCGGGAGTTGGTGAGGATCAGGGAGGCCTGCGCGCTGTAGTCCATGGGGTCACAAAGAGCTGGACATGACTTAAGAGACTATGCAGCAACAATTCTCACTTCCAACAACAGATAAAAACAAAAACAAACAAAAATCTCACCTCCAGACTCTTCTTTTTACTTCAATTTTTTCCCCATTCATTCATCTCCCCTGCCCTTTTAAAAGGTTATTCTCTTTGTTTCCTAAGTCTCTATCCTTATCAGGAATTATCAGGAAAGTAATTACTTCGATCATAATTCATGTTGATGGGGCAATTCATCCAGATACTTGCATTCTTACTCCTTAAAACTCTTTTTGGATAAAAAACCTGGTCTCCTATTTAAGATGCCCTAAGCGGTGGTGGTTCGTGGGGACACAAAGGGTCAGACATGACTGAGCACACACACAAACGGTGGTGGCAGAAAGGAGAGAAGCTTCTGTTGGCCTCAAAAATTGTGCTACAGTGTAGACTTACTAACTGAAAATGAAAGCATGGTTCTGTTTAATCATATGAAGTACTTATGTGAAACTGGCTCAAAAAGCCAGTAGGTGCCAGGTATAAATTCTTTTCTTTGTTCTTCCTAGCTTAACACATATTTTCTGGTTTAATAATATTTATTGAGTAGATTTAAATCAGGAAGTATCAGGGTAAGGGGGGAGGATGGTTGACTACAGTAATGACTAATACAGATTTATTCTCTGCCTTTATGGAATTTATTTAAAATCTTAAGCAGAAGAGAATAAATAATTGCAAATATGATGAGTGAGATAAAGCAGCAGCAGGTGTCATGAGTGTATAGCAGGGTTTCTAACCTAATGCTGACTAGTCATAAATATTGCCCAAAGAAGTGACAAGCTAAAACGTAAGACGACTCTCAGGTATCATGGATAATGTTCCCTTTGGTGAAAGACCATCTCACGCTGCCTCAACTAACCCCTCCTCAACATGGTGGCCATGCTGTGATTGTACTTAGGGCCATTTATATACAGCCCAGCTTTCTCTCCCTCAGAGCACACAAGAGGGTACTTCCTCTCAGAGTGAGGTGGGGTAATGTGATCCTCTTAGGCTGGTAAAATGTGAGGGAAAGTGACATATGTTCAGCTCCAGGCAAAAGCTTTAGTGGTTGGAAAATGTTCTGTCACAACCTTTCTGCCCCCAGTAATGCTTCCGTGGAGCGGGTGCCAAGTCTTGGGTCGACTTGGGTTTTGGCATGAGGACAGAGGCAGTGTGGAGCAGAGCCCCCAGCGAGCCTGTGACGGACAGGAACCAAGAGTGAGATGTACGTCTTTGTTTCCTTAAACCACTGAGACAGTGCGGTGGTGTGTTACCGCAACGTATCTGCCCACACTTCAGTTTGTGCCATCCCGAGTCATTTAGAACAGCATCGGCATCCACTCAAAAGGGCTGTTAGGTCAGAAGTTGAGATTAGTCACTATGTGTGGTATTACAAATGGAGCGTTAATGTTTTTGAGTATTGTATTATTTGTTGACGAGGCTATATGGCATCACAGTTAAAAGCATGAAATCCTTGCCAGTCTGAGTTTGAATCCTGAATCTCATACTCATTAGCTGTGTGGACTTGGTAAAATTACTTAGCTTCTGTGTCTTGGTTTTCTCATATTTAAAATGAATATAATAATGAGGCTACCCCTGTGTGTATGTTGTAAGGATTAAATGAGAACAGGGCCTGGCACACAGTAATCATGATATAAAGATTGGCTAATATCGTCATAACACTAAATTCTATTTGATAAAAAAAAATCCCACCTTCAAACTAAGAGGTATGAACTCTGTAGTGAGGTTTGTTGCTTATCACATTATATCTCCGAGGAAAAATTGGAATATTCTACTCTGAATAGTGTTCTTTGTTAAAATCAAGACATGAAAAATGACAAGGAATGAGTATTTCATTTAATTCCAAGATCATTCGAATGATTTCAATGATTGAAAACTTTTACCACGGTAGGACACAGAAAGTGACTTGGAGGTGTCAGGTACAAACATACCTGAGAAAGAAGAGAAACTGGAGGGGGAAAATAAAAAGATCATTTGAATACTTACACATCCCAAGCGTGACTCTGCTTCTTGGAAGATGTTTCAGAAGTAAGCAGATGATAATGGCATCAGGCAGGCCCAGCAACTTCCTAGACCCAAAAGTGATAGGAAAGCAAGAATTTCTGGGCAGGTCACCTACAGGCAGAGGCTAAATTCTCTGTAGTGCCCTCATCAGCCCTGATGTGAGGCACTGTCTTGCTTCGGGGCACAGAGCAACACTGATGCAAGAAGAGTGATTACTGGAAAAAACTCTGGAGCAAAGAGACCATGCTCTAGGAAACCTTGGGACCCCAGATGCCTGCAACACAAAACGCCATTTGGGGCCCAAATCTGCAACTGAAATAATCGGTTTTAACAGGTTTCCTTCAGCAGTTTAGCCAACATATCTATGTAGTATATATAAATATCCCACAGCCATTCATCAGCTCTTTTCTGTGACATCTGCAAGCTCATGTTTCATACAGCCACCTATTATGTTAAACCTGGCCAATTTTGCATTTAGGCGGCATTGTGAAGTGTCATAGCATTTGATAGAATGGCAAGGTTGTAAATTGCAATCTGGTATGTGGGAAAAAATATTTTAAAAACAATAAAAGTGTTTTTGTTGTTTAGTTGAGTCTCTCCCTCTCTCTCAGTATCATTCTCTACATAACAAAATTCAATGAGAAAAAGATCACAGTGGTTAAAATGTACTATTTTGTATTTTTCTTAATCTTTGACTAGAAAAAAAAAAGTAATAGATTTACCCTACAAGGTAGAGCAGGTAGGAGACAGTTTAGGGCTAATTTCATTGCATCATTTTAAAAGGAAACAACTCTTATATTCTTTTCTGATGTAACAGCCCATGTTATTTAAAAAATATCCTGGGTACCTCCTTTGCACTTCAGACTATTAACAGCAAGGAGATGCTTCCATAGCTGTCAGCTCTCTGGATAGCAGCTGACAAATTCATGGCCATGAATTCTTCCTATAATAAGTCAAAGCAATGCACACAGTGCCCTACATTCAAGGGGACAGACTTCAATCTGGGCAGATCTCATATTTTATCACTACACTGTTTTCCTGTCATTACAGAGAAATTCACCATTAAGATTGAAGTATCCTGGATCTGGTGTCTTTTGAGTTTTCTGAAAGCTCAGTTCATAGTCATGTAAATGTGCAGTGACTTTTCAAGTTACTTCTGAGAGTCTAACAATCAACGTAAATTCTTTTAAATTTCAGCACTTAGAAATTCACATAATACTGTGGAATGGATGCTGGGTATATGCTAAGTCATCAAAAACAGAAATTTACCATTGCAGAAAGAGTAAAAAGATTTTTTCCTCCATTCTAGTGCCATTGAGAGGCTATCTTATTGGAATAAAAAATGAAGTGCAAATTTGCCAGTACCATCAGACCATCTCAGATCAACAGTCTCAGCCTGAAATAGAAGAGGCACACACATGAAACTGATTTTCCCTGATGGTTTAGTTTATTTCAGAGAGAAGAAAACAAATGGGTAGTGTCAAATATGAAAAACTTTGTCTAGATGGAATATTCTCCAAGTTTTTTGGTGCCAATACCTTTTTACATTCCTAAAAATGATTTAGGACCTCGAAGAACTGTGCATTATGGGTTTACTGATTACCATATTTAAAACTAAAAACCTTTAAAATTGTTATCTATCATTTTTCTCATTCCTGTTTATTTTTTAGTTTTTATTTTGTTTTGAGGTATAGTTAATTTACAGTGTTGTGTTCATTTCAGGGGTACAGCAAAGTGGTTCATATATCCATCCTTTCTTAGATTATTTTCCCATATAGGTTATTACAGACTATTGAGTCAAGTTCCCTGTTCTATACACTTGTTGATTATTTATTTTACATAAAGCAGTGAATACATGTTAATCCCAAATGCCTAATTTATCCCCTTCCCCTCCTACTTTTCAGCTTTTGTTACTGTAAATTTGTTTTCTAAATCTGTAAGTCTATATCTGTTTTGTAAATAAGTTCTTTTTGTACCATCTTTTTAGATTCCACATGTAAATACTATCATATATTTGTCTTTTTCTGTCTGACTCCACTTAGTATGATAATCTCTAGGTCTCTCCACGTTGCTTCAAATGACATTATTTCATTCTTTTTATGGCTAATATTCCATTGTATATATGTATCATATCTTCTTTATTTATTCTTCTCTAGGTGAACATTTACGTTGCTCAGTTCAGTTCAGTCACTCAGTCGTGTCCGACTCTTTGCAACCCCTTGAATCGCAGCATGCCAGGCCTCCCTGTCCATCACCAACTCCCAGAGTTTACTCAAACTCTTGTCTATCGAGTCAGTGATGCCATCCAGCCATCTCATCCTCTGTCGTCCCCTTCTCCTCCTGCCCTCAATCTTTCCCAGCATCAGGGTCTTTTCAAATGAATCAGCTCTTCACATCAGGTGGCCAGAGTACTGGAGTTTCAGCTTCAACATCAGTCCTTCCAATGAACACCCAGGACTGATCTCCTTTAGGATGGAGTGGTTGGATCTCCTTGCAGTCCAAGGGACTCTCAAGAGTTTTCAACACCACAGTTCAAAAGCATCAATTCTTTGGTGCTCAGCTTTCTTTATGGTCCAACTCTCACATCCATACTTGACTACTGGAAAAACCATAGCCTTGACTGGACAGACCTTTGTTGACAAAGTAATGTCTCTGCTTTTAAATATGCTGTCTAGGTTGGTCATAACTTTCCTTCTAAGGAGTAAGCATCTTTTAACTTCATGGCTGCAATCACCATCTGCAGTGATTTTGGAGCCCAAAACGATAAAGTCTGACGCTGTTTCCACTGTTTCCCCATCTATTTCCCATGAAGTGATGGGACCAGATACCATGATCTTAGTTTTCCGAATATTGAACTTTAAGCCAACTTTTTCACTCTCCTCTTTCACTTTCATCAAGAGGCTCTTTAGTTCTTCTTCACTTTCTGCCATAAAGGTGGTGTCATCTGCGTGTCTGAGGTTATTGATATTCCTCCTGGCAATCTTGATTCCAGCTTGTGCTTCCTCCAGCCCAGCATTTCTCATGATGTACTCTGCATATAAGTTAAAATAAGCAGGGTGACAATACACAGCCTTGACCTACTCCTTTTGCTATGTCTTGGCTATTATAAACACAGTTGCTATGAACACTGGAGTGCATATATCTTTGTGAAATATGGCTTTCTTCTGATACATGCCCAGGAGTGGGATTGCAGAATCATATGGTAGATCTATTTTTAGTTTGTTAAGGCGCGTTCATACTGTTCCCCATAGTGGTTGTATTTATTTACATTCCCACTAACAGTGTAGGGGGGTTTCCTTTTCACCATACCATTTCCAGAATTTATCTTATAGACTTTTTGAGATGGTCGTTCTGACTGGTATGAGGTGATATCTCATTGTACTTTTGATTGGCATTTCTCTAATAGCAATATGGAGCATCTTTTCATGAGCTTTTTGGCTAACTGTATATCTTCTTCAGAAAAATGTCTATTTTTTTTTAATTGGGTTGTTGTTCTTTTATATATTGAGCTGTATTTGCTATTTGCATATTTTGGAGATAAACCCCTTGTCAGCGGCATTATTAAATATTTTCTCACCTTCTATAGGGTGTCTTTTATTTTGCTTATGGTTTCCTTGCTATGCAAAAACTTTCAAGTTTAATTAGGTCCTGCTTGGCTTTTTTTTTTTTTTTCCCTATTACTCAAGGAGGAAGATCCAGAAATTATCCCTGCAGTTTCAAAGAACCTCTGTTTTCCTATAAGAGTTTTATAGTATCTGGTCTTACATTTAAATCCTTAATCCATTTTGAGTTAATTTTTGCATATGGTTTTAGAAAATGTTCTAATTTAATTCTCTTACATACAGATGTTTTCCCTGCACCATTTATTGAAGAGAATATATTTTCTCCTTTGGATATTCTTGCCTCCTTTGTCAAAAATTAGGAGACCATGGGTGTGTGGGTTTATCTCCACATTTTCCATCCCATTCTGTTGATCTATATTTCTGTTTTCTGTGCCAGTATCATATTGTTTTGATTACTATAGCTTTTTAATATAGTCTGAAGTCCGGGAACCTGATACGTCCAGCTCTAATTTTCTTTCTCAGGATCGCTTTTGCTATTTGAGATCTTTTGTGTTTCCAAACAAATTTTAAATTATTTTGTTCTACTTCTGTGAAAAATACTATTGGTAATTTGACAGGAATTGCACTGAATCTGTAGACTGACTTGACTAGTGTAATTAATTTGACAATATTAATTCTTCCAAATCAAGAACATGATATATCTTTCCATCTATGTGTTATCATCTATCTCTTCAACATCTTATCATTTTCAGAGTATAAGTTTTTTGCCTCCTTAGGTAGATTCATTCCTAGGTATTTTATTTTTGATGGAATAGTAAATGGTATTGTCTCCTTAATTTCCATTCTGAACTTTCATTGTTGGTGTACAGAAATGCAACAGATTTTGATATATTAATTTTGTATCCTGCAAACTACAGAATTCACTGATGAGCTCTAGTAGTTTCCTGGTAGTGTCCTTAGGATTTTCTATGTATAATATCATGCCATCTGCACACAGTGAGAGTTTTGCTTCTTGTTTGTTTATTTAGACTACATTTACTTCTTTTTCTTTTCCCACTGCTGTGGCTAGGACATCTTAAACTATGTTGAATAAAAATGGTAAGAGTAAAAAAAAAAAAAATGGTGAGAGTAGACATCCTTGTACTGTTCTTGATCTTAGAGGAAATGATTTCAGCTCCTTACCATTGAGTATGATGTTAGCTGTGGGTTTTTCATATGTGGCATTTATTAAGTTGGTTCCCTCTTCACCCCTATTCTGCAAAATGTTTATTATAAATTTATGATGAATTGTGTCAAACTCTTTCTCTCCATCTATTGAGATCATATGTTTTTCATTCTTCAATTCATTAATGTGCTCTATCACACTGATTGATTTGTGGATATTGAAAACTTCTTGCATGCCTAGGATAAATCCCACTGGATATCAACCTTTTAATGTATTGTTAGATTTGGTTTACAGCATTTTGCTGAGGATCTTTGTGTCTATCTTCATCAGTGATATTGACCTGTAATTTTCTTTTTTTCTGTCATATCTTTGTCTGGTTTTGGTATCAGGGTGATGTTGCTCTCATAGAGTGACTTTGGAAGTGTTCTCTCCTGTGCAATTGTTTGGAATAGTTTCAGAAGAACTAGTGTTAAATCTTCTCTAAATGTTTTATAGACTTTGCCTGTGAAGTCTTGTCCAGGACTCACAAATTTGATTTCAGTACTTGTGAATGGTCTGTTCATATTATCTCTTTCTTCCTGTTCAGTCTTGGGAGACTCACTTTAAAAAAAGTTTTCCCTTAATTCTGGGTTGCTCATTTGATTGGCATATGGTTGCTAGTAGCAGTTATTTATGATCCTTGGTAGATCTGTGGAGTCTTTTGTAACTTCCCCTTTTCATTTCTAATTTTATTGTTCAATGCCCACTCCCTTTTTTTCTTGATGAGTTGGCTAAAGGTTTATCAACTTTCTTTATCTTCTAAAGGAAACAACACTTAGTTTCATTGGATCTTTTCTATTGTTTTTCATCTCTATTTTGTTTATTTCTGCTCTGAACTTTATAATTCTTTCCTTCTGCTAAGTTTGGGTTTTGTTGTTCTTTTTCTAGTTGCTTTAGGTTTAAGCTTAGGTTGTTTACTTACGACTTTTCTTGTTTCCTAAGGTAAAATTATATTTCTACAAACTTCCCCCTTAGAACTGTTTTTGTTACGTTGAGAGATTTTGAATCATTGTGCTGTTGTTTTCATATGTCTGGAGGTATTTTTCAGTTTCCTGTTTGATTTCTTCAATGATTCATTGGCTGTTTCATATCATATTATTTAACCTTCATGTGTGTGTTGTTTTTTTCTTTTTTACATTTTTTTTCATTTACTTGGTTTCTAATCTCATAGCCTTGTGTCAGAAAAGATGTTTGATATGATTTCAAATTTCTTAAATTTATCAAGCTTTGCTTTGTGGCCCAGCACATAATCTATCCTAGAGAATGTCCTATGTGTACTTGAAAAGAATGTGTATTCTGCTACTTTCTGACATTATACTCTATGGACATCAATTAAGTCCATCTGGTCTAATGCATCATTTGAAGCTTGTGTTTTCTTATTAATTTTCTGGATCATCTGTCCATTGATGAAGTTGGGTGTTAAAGTTCCCCACAAATAATTGTGTTACTGTTGCTGTCCCCTTTTATGACTATTAGCATTTGCCTTATGTGGTTAGGTGCTCCTATGCTGGGTACATATATATTTACAATTGTTACCTCTTCTTGTATTGATCCATTGATCATTATGTCCTTTGTCTCTTTATCAGTCTTCATTTTAAAATCTATTTTTTTCTGATATGCATATATTGCTATTCCAGCTTTCTTTTGTTTGATTTCCAATTTATAATTCCAATATATAAAAAGAATAACTTTTTATATCCCCTCACTTCCAGTCTGTATGTGTCCCTAGATCTAAAGTGGGTCTCTTGTTGACAGCATAAATACAGGTCTTGTGTATCCATTCAGCCAGTCAGTCTATGTCTTTTGGTTGGGGCATTTTTTACATTCAAAGTAATTATGTAAGTTCTTGTTGCCATTTTTTTAGTTGTTTAGAGTTTGTTTTTGTAAAACTTTTTCTTTCCTTTCTCTTTTATTTTCTTCTCTTGTGACATGATAATCAGCTTTAGTGTAGGGTTTCAATTGCTTTTTCATTTTTGTGAGTGTATTTATTGCAGATTTTTGTATTGTGGTTACCATGAGATTCTGACATAGCAGTCTGTATATACAAGGTTGTTTAAAATTGCTGTTCTCTTAATTTCAAATGCATTTCTAATATCCTGCATTTGTACTCGCCACTTCTCACAGTTGCTAGTTTAGGTATCATAATTGTGTGTGGATGTATTTCCTACTTTTACTGTATGTTTGCCTTTATTGGTGAGTTTTCCCATTCATAATTTTCTTGTTTCTAGTTGTGGCCTTTTCCACCTAGCATTTGTTGTAGAGCTGGTTTGATGGTGAATTCTTTTTGCTTTTGCTTATCTGTAAGCTTCTGATTTATCCATCAAATGTGAATGAGAACCTTGCTGGGTAGAGTATTCCTGATTATAGGCTTTTCCCTTTCATCACTTTCAATGTTTCATATAAATTTCTATTTGTATTGTTACGTTTGTGAAAAGTTATGATTCTTGACCTTGGAGAAGTGGCCCTCTGTAGGAGGTGTCCTGTGTTCCAGCCATATACTTCCCACTCATCACCTGGTGGCCAGGGACCAGCTGGTCTCAGGGAAGGCTCTGATCTGTTTAGAGACTCAGTTCCACAGGTTGTGGGGCTGTATTTTTCTTGCTTCGAGTTTCTGCCCCCTGGTGGGTGAGGCTAATCTAGAGGCTTGTGCAGGCTTCCTGATGGTAGTGGTCAGTGACTTTCCACTGTGAGTGGAGTTGGTTCATGGCCCTCTGATGGGCAGGGCCTTGTTAAGGGACACGTTTAGAGGTTGCTGTGGACTTAGGAAGTTTATAAGCATCCTGTCCATGTGTTGGGCTATGGTCCCACCCTGTTGGTTGTTTGGTCTGAGGCATCCCAACACTGGAGCCTGTAGGCTATTGGGTGGAGCCAGGTATTGAATACAATGTCCCCAGCAGGATGTCAGCCTTTAGATAAGTACTCCTGTTTATGTTTTCCACCAGCTTTTATGTCCTAAAAAAAGAGCCACAACTACCCCCTACCTCCTCAGGCGACCCTCCAAGACCAGCAGGTAGGTCTGGCCCAGGCTTCTAGGAAGTCGTTGCTCTTGCCCTAGGTCCCAGTGTTCATGAGACCTTGTGTGCATCCTCCAAGAGTGGAGTCTCTGTTTCCCCTAGTCTTGCCAAGCTTCTGAGACCTGTTGGCCTTCAAAGCCAAGTGGCCTTCAAAGCCAAAGCTCCTCCTCCTGATGCTATACTCCCAGGGTGGGGGTGCTGACATGGGACTTAGAACTCTCAATCCCAAGGGAGAACTTCTGGGATATAATTATTCCCCAGTTTATGGGTGCCCCCTGCCCCAGTGGGGGGTATGGGAATTGATTATATTGCCAGAGTGTCATTCCTACTATCTTTGGGATATATTCTTTGTCTTGGGACATAGAATATCTTTTTTGGGGTAAGTTCCTGTATTCTTTATCAATTGTTGTTGTGATTTTGGTGTTCTCATGGGAAGAGGTGAGCTCAAGGTCTTCTGCTGCACTATCTTGTCTTCTCAATCTTGCTGTGTGTTTTTCTGTCCTTCTACTACAGGCAAAGAGTACCTCTTCACATCCTGACTTGGTCTCGGCCATGTGGCTTGATGTGGCTAACAGAATGTGGGCTAAAAGTCTCAGTGAGCCAGTTCCTAGGTCTTAAGAGGCATCATGTGTTGTCATTGGCCCCCTTCTGCTTTTAACCTTTCCATGAGAAGAGCATCCCCACATACTCAGAATGCATACCTATCAAGAAAAGCAGAGACCCACCTGCAGCACACACACACACAAGCTTGAAGCAAAGGTGCCCAAACACAGTCTATATCAGGGCATGACATACTATGACCCAGGGATCAAATCAAGCCTTTTGTTTGTTTTTGTAAGACTCACAGCTAAGAGTAGTTTTTGCATTTTTTAAAGAATTCTTAAATAAAAAAATAAATCTGTGACAGACACCATATCTGGCTTGCAAAGTCTAACATTTACTATCTGACATCTAAGAAGTCTGCTGGCCCTTGATCTAGATCAACAGCATCCAGCCAACCAGCAGACCATGAGTGATCCCCACTAAGAGCAGCAGAGCTGGAAGTTAGGGGAAGCCTCCAATCATGTGGGAAATAGATGCTTGTATTTATTTTATAGCATTATTGTAACAAAAGCTAGTGATAGAAATGAAAATGTGCATGGTCTCTACTTTCCTACAGCTTACTTACTGGTTGATGAGACAAAGCATTCTTAGATAATGAAAAGAACAAATACACAAATACCAATTTTCATAAATGTTATCAACAGAGATATGGGAGATTCAGTTCAGTTCAGTCACTCAGTCGTGTTCAACTCTTTGTGACCCCATGAATCACAGCACACCAGGCCTTCCTGTCCATCACCAACTCCCAGAGTCTACCCAAACCCATGTCCATCAAGTCAGTGATTCCATCCAACCATCTCATCCTCTGTTGTCCCCTTCTCCTCCTGCCCCCAATCCTTCCCAGCATCAGGGTCTTTTCCAATGAGTCAACTCTTCGCATCAGGTGACCAAAGTATTGGAGTTTCAGCTTCAACATCAGTCCTTTCAATGAACACCCAGGACTGATCTCCTTTAGGATGGACTGGATGGATCTTCTTGCAGTCCAAGGGACTCTCAAGAGTCTTCTCCAACACCACAGTTCAAAAGCATCAATTCTTCAGCGCTCAGCTTTCTTTACCGTCCAACTCTCACACCCATACTTGACCACTGGAAAAACCATAGCCCTGACTAGACGGACCTTTGTTGGAAAAGTAATGTCTCTGCGTTTTAATATGCTATCTCGGTTGGTCATAACTTTCTTTCCAAGGAGTAAGCGTCTTTTAATTTCATGGCTGCAATCACCATCTGGAGTGATTTTGGAGCCCAAAAAAATAAGTCTGACACTGCTTCCACTGGTCCCCCATCTATTTCCCATGAATTGATGGAACCAGATGCCGTGATCTTAGTTTTCTGAATGTTGAGCTTTAAGCCAACTTTTTCACTCTCCTCTTTCACTTTCATCAAGAGGCTTTTTAGTTCCTCTTCACTTTCTGGTTTGCAAATAGAAAGTAGGTGTTTAAGAAAGTCCCTGAGCAAACAGAGAAATGATTAGCTGGGTGGTGTTAAAGTCCCAACTAACAAGTGTTAATGAATTTAGAGTAATATCTATCTGCCCTGTATCTCATTTATTTATTTAAGGGGTGTGTAAATGGTCTAAAATATATCACTGGTTTCATCCAGGACTGCGTTTACAACTAGGGTATGATAAAAACAGCCAAAAGTTACAGAATTCAGTGTACTGCCACGAGTTATTAACCTGAGAATGGAATCCAAACCCCAAGAAGAACACTTGATAGATTGGGACCTTGCTAAAATAGTAGCTTAAGTATACTGAAGAATTTAAATGTCAGTTTGAATAAGTGCCTCATTGCAGCTCACAATGAAGCCAAAAACAAGAGTTTATAGTCAGAACACATGTTTTGCATTGATGACTGTTGAAGATATATTTCACAAACTTATTAGTCAAACACTTCACTTTTCTTTTCCTCCTTTCCTTCCTTCCTTTCTCATTTTCACTTCCTTCCTGAACATTACAGGACAATATTTCTTGGAAGACTTTGTTTATGTGAAATATGTATTTATGTCTTTCTTTATATTCAACTATGTCCCTCTCTAAGAGTTTGCCCTGGTTTAATTATCTGAGATTTAAAATACATATTACAATATTAAATCCTAAGAAGTCCTGTATGAAAAAATATCATAAAAGTTTAACTCAGCATTTCAGAGACTACCAAAATCTTCTGTTGCTTAATTCCCATTAATATCCTGCTGAGGAAAACATTTTAGTAAACAATGGTGTCAGCTAATCAGTTGAATTAATGTATCTGAGAAAGTGTGTTAACAGGAGGACAATGAATTAATTCATGGAGTCAAAAAGATGAGTCGAAATTCATGAAATCAAAAAGATGAACCCCAAAACAATTAATTGACTGATTCATGCATTTAACAGTTTCTGAGTGCTTGCTACTACCACCATAGAACACAGCAAACACAACACTGACTCTACCCACAATCTAATTAGACAAAGACACAGATAACTAGATGAAGAACTGAAACACACAATGGTGAGTCTATACTGAGTTTTCTTCAGGAGGAGGACCTGCCTCTCTACTGGACATGGTGGTTGGAGCTAAGAGGGGTTGAATGAAAGTTAAGAAAATGTTTTATAATAGGAGGTAAAACTTGAATTGGGCTCCCATATCTTTAATTTAGGTTAAAATTCTTGAATACAGAGTAATATTAATTGCTAGTTGGTTTAAGGTTCAATCTGGGGGGGGCAATCCAGATTGGTGAGAATCTTTGCTACAGTGGAAGTTAGAGTTTATTAGAAAGGCCAACTCCAGAGATGGAACTAAAAAGTCTTCTATTACCCAGATCTTGATCAAGATTGTACACTTAGTGCAGCAAATATATTATTGCTGAATTTACTGGTTTTTATTATCATGAGGAGTATGAGAAAGAAGCTTTTATTGGTAAAATTAGATGTAGTCCAGATTGGCTAAAACATGTTAGACATTCCTCCTCATTCTGTGAGTGGAATCTGAAGCATTTACCCTTTGGAATGGAGCTTCTAATACCCTCCCATAGAAATCTTGTACACAGCCATTCTTAGCAAGGCTTTCCATCTCACCTCTGGCCTCTTTATCCACTACCCAAACCCACCAAAAAGAAACCTATGTAAGGCCAAATCATGGGAGGTCAGTGCCTAACAAACTCTGTAAAGATACAGAGGCATGAAATGGTTTTATTAATGCTAGGAACTCTAAGTGGTTTCATACAGAATGAAGGAGGAAATGGATCTAAAGAGGAAGATTAAGTCTTTAGCACTATCCAGGGAAAACTGGGCCTTAATCACATGTTGAGATGTAATATCATTTTAGATGTAATACCTTTTTAGAATGGCAATAGTCACATCAGATTACAGTAGCCTGATATAAACAGCCATTTAGACAATCCCACTAATTTCCTTTGCTTTGATTATATATTGGCTTCTCATACAGATTGTATTAAGGTGAGTAAATGTACTAACCAGCTAATCCAATTACTGAAGTCACTTTGGAAGTCATATTACTCAGTAAAATGGAATGCATTGGCATTCTGGTATGTGCTTACTCTCTCTGAAGAGGATAATATCAAACATTCCATTGAGTGTGGTCAATTTTGTCTGCACTCAAAGAATCAAGTTTCTGCACATGCCAACTGAAAGCTCAGAACCTTGACTATTGTGCCTCCACTGCCCTGTATGACTTGTCTTGAGTTCAGTGAAACTCCTGGCCCCCAACCCCAGAAAAATCTCCTGATCTTATGGTAACACGGGAGAAATGGAAAATGTGGGAGATTTAATAGAGATTGGTGAGATTTGGGTGGTGAAATGTGAGAAGTTTGTAGTCTGTTAGCAATAAAAGTCAATTAGTGACAGTTGAAGGGTATGGCTGCTGCTGCTGCTAAGTCGCTTCAGTCGTGTCCGACTCTGTGCGACCCCATAGATGGCAGCCCACCAAGCTCTCCCGTCCCTGGGATTCTCCAGGCAAGAACACTGGAGTGGGTTGCCATTTCCTTCTCCAATGCATGAAAGTGAAAAGTGACATTAAAGTCGCTCAGTCGTGTCTGACTCTTAGCGACCCCATGGACTGCAGCCTACCAGGCTCCTCCGCCCATGGGATTCTCCAGGCAAGAGTACTGGAGTGGGGTGCCATTGCCTTCTCTGATTGAAGGGTGGGGTGGTAGTAACTGGGATGAAATATTTGTGTCCTGCGTACAATATATATATATTTAAAGTGAAAATCGGTTTCTTAAAAGATTCACATCTCGCATTTTTACAACTGTTTTCCTAATTATAAACACACCAACCACCTTTTCATCCTGCAAAGGGTGAGAGGAAGGCATGAACCAGAACAGATGCAGTCTCTGAGCAGGTTCAGAGAGGTGATGTACTAGGGAAGAGCAGTGGAAAACTGTGTGCAAATTCATTTTAAAAATAGATTATCTTGAAATATTTCAGGCGACATGATTAACTTCTACTGTTGCTCTTGGTCTCAGTTTACAACTCGTCAAAGTAATACTAATATTCACAAATTAACCAGGGATTCAGATCTTTTTGGAAATGTCTAGAGAGTCTAGTGCAGAGGTCTCAAAGTGTGATCAGGGACCCTTTCTGCAAAAGTTTTTATAAAATACTAAGACTTCAGATGCCTTTCTTTGTTCACTCCTAAAAAAATAGAGGAATCTTCCAGAAACTACCTCATGTATGATAATACAACAGAGTGAATGCAGAAACAAATACTAAAATGAATGATTTTCTACTAAAACAGAGAGTAAGGAGATTTGCAAAAGTTCAGGTGATATTACTATTTTCATAAATTTCTTTGTTTAGGGAAATAATTATTTTTCACTGAAACATGCTTATAGTAAACTTTAATGAGTGAGGAGAGAAGATGGCAGAGTAGAAGGGCTTGAGCTCACTTCCTTTCATGAAAACACCACAATTACAACTAATTGCTGAACAACTGTCAATAAAAGAGACTGGACACCACTAAAAATGATATTCTACATCCAAAGACAAGAAGCCACAACAAAATAGAAGGAGGGCTGCTTTTATGATATAATCAAATCCCATAGCCACTGGGTGTGGAAACCCAAAATTGGAAAATAATTATATCACAGAGGTCATCCCACAGGAGTGAGAGTTCTGAGCCCGCCATCAGGCTCCCCAGCTGGGTGTCTGGCATCAGGAGGAGGAACCCCCAGAGTATTTGGCTTTGAAGGTTAGTGGGGCTTGAATGCAGGAGTTTCACAGACAGGGGGACACAGAGACTCGACTCTTGGAGGATGCACACAAAGTTTAACATGCACGGGGACCCGGGGCAAAGCAATAACTCCATAGCAGCCTGGACTGGACCTAACTGCTGGTCTTGGAGGGTCTCCCGGGAAGGTAGGGATTGGCTGTGGCTCACTGTGGGGGCAGGGACCATGGTGGCAGAAGCCCCAGGTATTATTACTCAGTGTTATCTCTCTGGAGGATTGCCACTTTGGCACCAAGACCTGGTCCCACCCAACACTCTATGGCTCCAGTGCTGGGTTGCCTCAGGTCGAACAACAACAGGGTGGGCACACAGCCATATCCATCAGCAGACAGGCTGCCTCTAAACACACCCTTTGGCATGGCCCTGCCCACCAGAGAGCCAAGAACCACCAGTGGGAAGGCACCAGTCTCTCCCACCCAGAGGTATGCCACAAGCCCCTGGACCAAGACCCACAAGGGGGAAGACACCAGAAGATATTCCACTTCCACAGAAGCAGATTAAAGGAAAAAAAAATGAAAAGAAATAAGGACCATTTGAGAGACCACTGTGACACCACCAAATGCAGCAACATTCACATTATAGGGGTCCCAGAAGGAAGAGAGAGAGATTGGGCTTAAGAAGATACTGAAGAGATAACAGCTGAAAACTCCCCTAATGTGGAAAAGGAAGCAGTCATACAAGTTCAGTAAGTGCAGAGAGTACCACAGAGGTTCAACCAAAGGGGGAAACACACCAAGACATATCATAATCAAATGGACGAAAATTAAAGAGAAAACCTTAAAAGCAACAAGGGGAAAGCAACAGATAACATACAAGAGAATCTCCGTAAGGTTATCAGCTGATTTTTCAACAGATACTCTGCAGACCAGAAGGGAATGGCACAATATATTTAAAGTGATGAAAAGAAAAAACCTACAACCAAGAACACTCTACCCAGCAAGGTTCTCATTCACATTTGATAGCGAAATCAAAAGTTTACAAAGAATTCAGTACCACCAAACAGCTTTACAACAAATTCTAAAGGAACTTCACTAGGTGGAAAAGGTAGGAAAGTTCACCAGGAAGGCAAACATACAGTAAAGGTAGGAAATCATCCACACACAGATATGATATCTAACACAGTTGTGAGAGGAGGAGAGGACAAATACAAGATATCTGAAGTGCATCTGAAATTGAGATCATCCACTTAAAACAATCATGTATACACGGACTGCTGTATCAAAACTTCATGGTAATTGCAAACCAAAAATCACTCACTGAAGAAGGCAAAGAGGAAGTTAAAAAAAAAAAAAAGTAGCTTAAGACAAATGAATACAAAAACGTGATGATCCAAAACTTACGGGATGTTTTATTTTACCACAAAAGCAATGCTATGAGAGAAGTTTATAGCAATACAAGCCTACTTCAGAATACAAGAAACATTTTTAACAACCCGACTTTATACCCAAAGCAAGTAAAAAAGAACAACAAAACCCAAAGTTAGTAGAAGGAAAGAAGTGTAAAGATTAGAGCAGAAATAAACAAAATAGAGATGAAAAAAGAACAGAAAAGATCAATTAAACTAAAAGCTGGTTCTTTGAATAGATAAAATTAGAAATGAAAAAGTAAAAGTTACAAAGGACACCACAGATACACCACAGATCCTAAGAAACTACTACTAGCAACCACATGGCAATCAAATGAGCAGACCAATCGTAAGAACTGAAATTGAATCTGTCAGTTAAAAAAAAAATACCAACAAAAGTCCTGGTGACTTCACAGGTGAATTCTATCAAACATTCAGAGGAGATTTAACACCTATCCTTCTGAAAACTCGCACAGGAGGGAACAATTCCTAACTCACTCTATGAAGCCACCGTTACCATGATACAAACACCCAGACAAAGATATGACAAAGAAAGAAAATTACAGGCAGCTCTACACATGGACACCACCAGGTGGTTAATACTGAAATCAGACTGATTATATTCTTTGATGCCAAAGATGGAGAAGCTATATACAGTTAGCAAAAACAAGATTGGGAGCTGCTTGTGACTCATATCATCAGCTCCTTATTGCAAAATTCAGACTCAAATTGAAGTAAGGAAAAGCATTCAGGTATGTGTGGGTGCTAAGTTGCTTCAGTCTTGTCTGATTCTCTGTGACCCTATGGACTATAGCTTGCCAGGCTCCTCTGTCCATGGGATTCTCAGGCAAGGATACTGGAGTGGGTTGCCATGCCCTCCTCCAGAGGATCTTCCTGACCCAGGGATCAAACCCTCCCCCCCAAGGAAAAGAAATGCAAGAAGGCAAAGTGGTCTTCTGAGGAAGCCTTACAAATAGCTAAGAAAAGAAGAGAAGCAAAAGACAAAGGAGAAAGGGAAAGATACACCCATTTGAATGCAGAGCTCCAGAGAATAGCAAGGAGAGATAAGAAAGCCTTCTTAAGTGAACAGTGCAAAGAAACAGAATAAGACAAAAGAATGGGAAAGACAGAGATCTCATCAAGAAAATTGGAGATACCAAGGGAACATTTCATGCAACGATGGGCACAAAAAGTACAGAAATAACAAGGACCTAACAGAAGCAGAAGACATTAAGAAATGATGGCAAGAATATACAGAAGAACTGTACAAAAAAGGTCTTAATGATGCAGATAACCCTGATGGTGTGGTCACTCACCTAAAAGCAGATCTCCTGGAGGGTGAAGTCAAGTGGGCCTTAGGAAGCTTTACTGTGAACAAAGCTAGTGGAGGTGATGGAATTCCACAGAGCTATTTTAAATCCTAAGAGATGATGCTGTGAAAGTACTGCACTCAATATGCCAGCAAATTTGGAAAACTCAACAGTGGCCACAGAACTGGAAAAGGTCAGTTTTCATTCCAATTCCAAAAAAAGACAATGCTGAAGAATGTACAAACTATCATACAATTGTACTTATTTCACAGGTTAGTGATATTATGTTCGAAATCCTTCAAGCTAGGCTTCAGCAGTATGTGAACTGAGAACTTCAATATGTACAAACTGAATTTAGGAAAGGCAGAGGAACCAGAGATCAAATTGCCATTATCTTCTAGATCATAGAAAAAGTAAGGATTTAAAAGAAAAAAAAATCTACTTCTACTTCATTGACTATGCTAAAGCCTCTGACTTTATGGATCACAACAAACTGTAGAAAGTTCTTAAAGAGAAGGGAATACCAGACCACCTTACCCATCTCTTTAGAAACCTGTATGCAGGACAAAACAACAGTTAGACTCAGATATGGAACAACTAGTTTGAACAGACTAGTTCAAAATTGGGAAAAGAATACATCAAGGCTGTATATTGTCACCCTGCTTATTTTAACTTCTATTCAGAGTACATCATACAAAATGCTGGGCTGGATGAACACAAGCTGGAATCAAGGTTGCTGGGAGAAATATCAACCACCTCAGATATGCAGATGATACCACCCTTATGGCAGAAAGTGAAGAGGAACTAAAGAGCCTCTTGATGGAGGTGAAAAAGGAGAGTGAAAAAGCTGGCTTAAAATTCAACAGTCAAAAAACAAAAATCATGGCATATGGTCCCATCACATCATCGCAAATAGATGGGGAGAAAGTGGAAGCAGTGACAGATTTTATTTTCTTGGGTTCCAAAATCACTGTGGACTGTGACTACAGCCACAAAATTAAAACATGCTTGCTCTTGGAAAAAAAGCTGTGACAAACCTAGATAGTGTGTTAAAAAGCAGAGACATCACTTTGCTGGCAAAGATCCATATAGTCAAAGCTATGATTTTTCCAGTAGTCATATTTAGATGTGAGAGTTGGACCATAAAGAAGGTTGAGCATCGAAGAACTGATGGAGCTTTCGAACTGTGGTGCTGGAGAAGACTCCTGAGCAGCTCTTGGACTTAAAGGAGAGCAAACCAGTCAATCCTAAAGGAAATCAGTCCTGGATAGTCACTGGAAGACCTGATGCTGAAGCTCCAATACTTTAGCTACCTGATGCAAAGAGCTGACACTTTGGAAAAGACTTCAATGCTGAGAAAAATTGAGGGCAAGAGGAGAAGGGGTCAACAGAGGATGAGATGGTTGGATGGCATCACTGACTCAATGGACATGAGATTGAGCAAACTCACGAAGATAGTAAGGTATATGGAAGCCTGGCATGTTGCAGTCTATGGGGTCACAAAGAGTCAGATATGACTTAGTGACCGCAACAACATAAATCACTGATGAAGATACATGCAAAAGTCCTCAACAAATTGTAGCAAACCAAATCCAATAATACATCTAAAATATTAAACACCATGATCAAGTGGGATTTATACCAGGGATGCAAGGATTTTTCAATATCAGCAATCAGTGTGATATACCACATCAGGTTGAAGAATAAAAACCATATGATCATCTCAATAGATGGAGAAAAAGCTGTTGACAAAATTCAACAATCATTTTTGATAAAAAAATATTCCAGAAAGTGGGCACAGAGGGTATCTACTTCAACATAATAAAGGTCATAAATGACAAACTCACAGGAAACATCATTGTCAATGGTGAAAATCTGAAAACATTTCCCTAAGATCAGGAGCAGGACAAGGAAGTCCACTCTCACTACTTTTATTCAACACAGTTTAGGATGTCATAGCCATAGCAATCAGAGAAGAAACGAAATAAATGGAATCCAGATTTTAAAAGAAGCAAAACTGTCACTATGTGCAGATGACATGGTACTCAACATAGACACTCCTAATGATCCTACCAGAAAACTACCAGTGCTCATCACCAAGTTGGTAAGGTTGTAGGATCCAAAATTAATACACAGAAATCTATTGCATTTCTATACACAAACAGTGAATGATCATAAGGGAAATTAAGGAAACAATACCATTTACCATTGCATCTAAAAATATCAAGGAATCAATCTAAAAAGGCAAAACCTGTACTTCAGAAACTAAGATGCTATTGAAAAAAATAGAAGATGATACAAACAGGAAAGATATACCATATTTTGGGATTGGAAGAAACAATACTGTCAAAGTGCCTACACTACCCAAGGTAATCAGATTCAATGAGGTTCCTTTAATATTATCAGTGGCATTTTTCATAGAGCTAGAAGGAAAAAAATAATTTTATTTGAAAACACAAGAGACCGTAATATCTAAAGCAATTTTGAAAAGAAAAATGGAGCCTATGGAATCAGAATCCCTGACTTCAGACTATACTACAACAATACAGTAATCAAAACAGTGTAGTATTGGCAAAAAAAATAGAAATATAGATCTAGGGAATGGGATAAAATGTCCAGAAATAAACCCAAACACCTATGGTCAATCTATGACAAAGGAGGCAAAAATATATAATGTAGAAGATAGTCTTTTCAATAAATGGTGCTGAGAAAACTGGACAGCTACATGGAAGAGAGTCAAATTAGAACATTCTCCAACACCATACACAAAAATAATGGATTAAAGACATAAATGTAAGACTAGATACTATAAAAGTCTTAGAGGAAAACATAAGCAACCTCACTCTTTGACATAAATTGCAATGATACCTTTCTTGGATCCACTTCCTAGAGCAATGGAAATAAACACAAATGGGACCTAATTAAACTTAAAAACTTCCTCATAGCAAGGGAAACCATGAACAAAGAGACATCCTACAGAAGGGAAGAAAATATTTACAAATGATGTAATCAGTCCCATTTCCGTAGTGTAGTGAACTAAGTTAATATTAGTCGACTCCAAAGAAGTTATGTAACTTCTGAGAATCAGTTATCTCACCCATAAATGGAAGTATGTTAGCTATCCCCAACAGCTATTGCAAGAATTGGAAAGATAATATGTGTAAAATATTTAGCATGGCTCCCAGAACTGAGTACACGTTCTCTGTATCTTTCCCATGGTTAATTTTATAGTTATTGCAGACTCACAAATGATGTAATTAACAAGGAATTTATCTTCAAAATATACAAACATCAAATTGAGCTCAATATCAAAAAAAACAACCCAATGGGAAAAAAATGGGCAGAAGATCTAACTAGACATTTCTCCAAAGAAGATATATTGATGGCCAAAAAGCACATGAAAGGTGCTCAACATCACTAATTATTATAATGATAAATGTATATCAAAACTAGAGTGAGATATCACTTCACACTGGTCAGAATGGCCAACAAAAACTGCCTGTGCATAAAAACGGCCAGAGATGATATGGAGGAAAAGAACCCTCCTGCACTGCTGGTTGGAATGTAGATAGATACAACCACTGTGGAGAACAGTATATAAGTTCCTTACACTAAAAATAGATCCACCACCATATGATTCTGCAATCCCACTCGTGGGCATGTTTCAGGAGAAAACCGTACTTCAAAAAGATACACACACCCCGGTGCTCAAGGCAGCACTGTTTACAACAGCCAAGATACGGAAGCAACCTAAATGCCCATTGACAGAGGAACAGAAAAAGATGCAGTACATATATACAATGAAATATTACTCAGCCATAAAAGGAACAAAAGAATGCCACTTGCAGTAACCTGGATGTACTTGGTATTATAATCTGAGTGAAGTTTTAGTCAGAGAAAGACAAATATCATTTGATATTGCTTAGCTATGCAATCTAAAAAACTGATACAAATGAACTTGTTTACAAACAGAAATAGATTCATAGACATAGAAAACAATCTTGGTTACCGAAGGGGTGAAAATAAATTAGGAATTTGGGAATAAAATGTACACATTACTATATATAAAATAGATAACCAACAAAGACCTACTGCACACCAAGGGAACTATGCTCAATATTTTATAATAACCTATAGTGGAAAAAATGTGAAAAAATGTATATATTTACATCTATAACTGAATCACTTTGCTGTGGACCTGAAACTAACACTGTAAATCAACTGTCTTTCAATAAAAAAGCAAAGTGGATGGATACCAAGAAGGGTAAAGAATTGGCCCAATAACTCAGTCTCTCCCATCATTTTATATTGAGTATGTAGAATATTGATTGACACACAGTAAAACCTGAAAAATTATTTAACAAATGAAAAAATGTCTGCAATAACTATAAAATTAACCATGGGAAAGATAGAATGTGTACTCAGTTCTAGGAGCCATGCTAAAGATTTTACACATATTATCTTTCCAATTCTTGCCATAGCTGTTGGGGATAGCTAACATACTTTCATTAACGGGTGAGATAACCAATTTTCAGAAGTTATATAACTTCTTTGGAGTCGACTAATATTAACTTAGTTTGCTGTTCATGTTCCATAATCTGGGTTTGGTTATTCTAATCCCTGAAATACTGAATTTATTATAGTCAGTATACATTAGTTTCAGTCTCTTTTGATTAGCCTTGAAATCAATTCCTAAAGAACATTACAAATGAAAGGTGGTCATGCAGTGGTGAGAGATGATAGAGGCTGTTTTCTAAGGAGAAAAATCAACCGAAAGGGGAAGAATGAGATCTCTCTTCAGCCTTCTTTCCCCACTATCACTGCCAGAAACACTGTGGCAAAAAGAATGAGTAACTGCCTGGAAACTCTTTATTAAAATAAACATATAAATATTTAAACATCTTCAAAGGCGTGAATAAACACCCAGGACTCATTATTTCTGACCACAAGGTCTACATCTGTTCTAACATTTCCTAACATTGACGCAACATCCTATTTTGGCCCTGCTCTCATTTCTATCAAGTTTACAATACAGGCTTGATCCTGTCAATACTATACTCACTCATGGTCAAGAATCTCACACTCATTTGCTCATCCATGCCAGTCTCTACCACAATACCCAAGATGACAGAAGTGTTGGGAAATTTTAATAAACCACATCTGAGATCACAATGTACATTAACCACTCCAAAGTTGGCCCTGATTGCAGACTTTCATCTTACAGACTTTTCTCCCTTGATTCATTATGATATTCCCTCCCTGCTGTTCTAAACTCTGTATTCTGCAGTCTCTAGTTTCACCCCAGCAACTCTACGCTGAGGATGGCTTCACTCCTCATTTATTGACATAGATGATATACGATGGCAGCTCTCACAGATTTCTTTCTTCATAAAGACTAAATGAAAGTTTCTGTTTCCCTATTTATCTTTGTTTTGACCTTAAAAACTCATTTTCTCTTCCCTATCAGAATATGATATGCTCTCTTTCCATCTTCTGTTCTCTCTCCTCACATTTGTTCGATCTTATCTCCCCATCTCCAGCTTTACCACATTTGTTCAACTATCCTTTTTTTTCCTTCTATTCTCTCTATCCTTTGGTGTCTTTTCTTTTGTCTATAAACACACACATATATTCATTTTTAATTTTTATTGGAGTATAGTTGATTTACTGTGTTGTGTTAGTTTCAGGTGATTAGCAAAGTGATTCACTTCTACGTATGTCCACTTTTTTTTTCAGTTTTCTTATATAGGTTATCACAGAGTTTTGAGTAGAGTTCCTTGTGCTATACAGTAGATCCTTGTTGATTATCTGATATATATATTAGTTTGTGTATGTTAATCTCAAGCTCATGATTTATCTCTTTCCCCTATCCCATTTCCCCTTTGGTAACCATAAGTTTATTTCAATATCTGTAATTCTGTTTCTGTTTTGTAACTTAAGTTTATTTGTATCATTTTTAAAAATTAGATTCCACTTATGAGTGATATATATTTATCTTCCTCTGACTTCACTTCCCTTAGTATGATAATCTCTAGTTCCATCCATATTGCTGCAAATGGCATTTCATTCCTTGTTATAGCTGAGTAATATTCCATTGCATATGTACTACATCTTCTTTATCCATTCCTCTGTTGATGTATATTTAGGTTGCTTTCATGTCCTGGCTATTGTAAACAGTGCTGCAATGAACACTGGGGTGCATGTTATATTTTCGAATGTATTCCTAAACTAGACAAAATAACTCAAACTCGTAACTCCCACAAGCTACTTACTCAGAATCTCTTGCTCTAACCAATACACTTTTCAAAGCGAGTTTATCGGCCCCTTATTCATCTACTCATCCTGCCCTTGCAGTTTGGTTTCTGACTCAATTACTCTATTCTGCTATTTTGAGAGTGATAAGTAACCAAACCATTACCAAGCCCAGCATCATTTTCCTAGTCTTCATCCTCCTACAGTACTCATTACTTCACCCGGTGTGGTTTTCTTCTCTTGATTCTTACACTTGGGGGTTCTTTTGTTACCTTGTAGCACTGTGTACTCTATGTCTGGTGGATTCTCTGTCTCCCAGCATACAACCATTTTCTGATCTCTTTGTTCTGCACACTTTGGAAATCTCAGCAATATATAGTGATTTTCAGTACAGCACCATTCTTTGAGGACCTCCTTTGTGCCAGCCACTGGATGTAGTGATGAACAGAGTTTTACCCAGCCCTGGCAGACTCAAAAGTTACAGAAAAGTAACCAGTGGCTGAATTCCACTTGATAACTGCAGTAAATGTGTAAGCCACAAAGTATGGAGGAAGTACAGGGCAGCGATGATTCACCTGGTGCCTACAGGGGATGAGAGGAGCAGGGGCAGGAAAAGAGCAGTTTGAAGTGAAGAATGTCCAGGAAATGTTTGCCAAGAAGTAATCAGGAAATGAGTCAAAGTGAAACTCAATAATGTGGCTGTGTAATGGGAGAAAACATAAGCAAATGATGCAACTGACAAGGGATTCATCTCCAATATATTCAAACAGTTCGTGTAGCTCTAGATCAAAAAAAAATGAACTACCCGATCCAAAAAATGGGCAGAAGATCTAAATGGACATTTCTCCAAATGAGACATGTTGTTGTTCAGTCTCCCAGTAGTGTCTGACTCTTTGCGACCCCATGGACTGCAGCACGCCAGGCCTCTCTGTCCCTCACCATCTCCCGAAGTTTGCCCAAGTTCATGCCCATTGCATTGGATGGAATACAGATGGCCAGAAAGCACATGAAAAGATGCTCAACATCACTAATTATTAGAGAAATACAAATCAAAACTATAATGAAATATGACTTCACACTGGTCAGAAGGCCATTGTTAAGAAGTCTACAAACATGGCTGTGGACTATCTGCTGCGGAGGGTGTGGAGAAAAGGGAACCCTCCTACACTGTTGGTGGGGATGTAAGTTGGTGAGCCACTATCGAGAACAGTTGGGAAATCCCTCAAAAAATAGAGTTTCCCTATGATCCAACAACCTACTCCTGGGCATATTTCTGGACAAAACTATAATTTGAAAAGATACATGCACCCCAAAATTCAAAGCAGCACTATTCACAATAACTAAGACATGAACCAACCTAAATGTCCTTCAACAAAGGAATGGATAAAGATGTAATTCATAGATACAATGGAATTCTACTCAGTCATTAAAAAGAATGAAATAATGCCATTTGCAGCAACATGGATGAATCTAGAGATTACTCACTTAAGAAAGTCAAAGACAAATATATATCACTCATATGTGGAATCTAATTTTTAAAAATGATACAAATGGACTTATTTACAAAACAGACTTACAGGTATTGACAACAAACTTATGGTCACCAAGGGGGAAATATAAGGGGGTGGATAAATCAGAATCTGGGGATTAACATATATAAACTACTACATATAACATAGATAACCAACAAAGATCTACTGTCTAACACAGGGAACTCTACTCAATGCTCTGTGATAACCTATATGAGAAAAGAATCTGAAAAAGAACGAGTATATATGTAACTGAATCACTTTGCTAGATGCCTGAAATACAACATTGTAATCAACAATAGCCCCAATAAAATAATAATAATAATAATAGATAATGTGACTGTGTTAAAGGAATGGGATTCTAAAATCTCACTGTGTTTCTCTCTCCCATACCATAGTCTCAAAAGGCAGTCAGTCCTCCCAAGTATGTGCCACCAAGAGACATTTCCAGCTGAGGTGTTTTTACCCAGTGAAGTTCCTCCTCTTATTTACCCTTGTTGCCCAAGTTTCCTGGCTCTCAGAATATGCATTTAGACCTCCTTATTTTGGTAGCTGTCCATCCTCCTTGCCAGCATGGGGTTTGCTGGAACCAGATAGTAATCAGATAGTGGAGGATCTTGATCTCATAAAGGGTAAATGATTGCATTAACTTTGGAAACAAGAGTAGTCAAAGAAACCTAGAAAGTCAAGATTTAATTTTCAAATAGGATTTCTGATCCCAAAATAGAGACCAGAATAAGGGGAGTGGGATAGGAAAGGCAAAATAAACTGTTCATCTTTCAGAAGTAGAACACTTAAATTGTTTTGTTTTCAAATATGAGAAGTAAATATTGATTTAATAAGATTTATCAACACAATAGGGCTACCCTGGTGGCCCTGTGGTAAAGAATCTGCCTGTCAATGCAGGAGACACAGGTTCGATCCCTGGGTTGGGAAGATCCCCTGGAGAAGGAAATGGCAACTGCCTGCAATACAGGAGACCCCGGTTAGATGCCTGGGTCAGGAGGATCCACTGGAGAAGGGATGGGCTACCCACTCCATATTCTTGGGCTTGCCTGGTGGCTCAGCTAGTAAAGAATCCACCTTCAATGTGGGAGATCGGGGTTTGATCCCTGGGTTAGGAAGATCCCCCAGAGAAGGGAACAGCTACCCACTCCAGTATTTTGGCCTGGACAATTCCATGGACTGTATATGGAGTTTGCAAAGAGTCGGACACAACTGAGCAACTAACACACATTAACACAATAAGTTCACAACTAGTAAGTTTTAAAACGACTATCTACTCTCCAAATCATTGCAGGATAGAAAGCAAAACTTTTATCAAAAAGACAAAATAGGAAAAAATACAGCTAAAACAAAGTGCACAACAAAGAAGGATAAGTTAGATTATATTTTTATAGTAAATGTGCAATTTAAACTTCCTTATTAAAGGGTAAAAGTCTTTGGATTTTTAACATTTTGGTTTTAATCATCTGTTCTTTACAAGAGATATAATTTATAAAAATGCATGAAGATTCTATAAACAGCCTAGGAAACTGTTTTAATAAAACATGAACCCAAAGGCCTAGGAAAAGTTCTAGCAAACAATGAAGAATTTAAGACCTAAAGATTTTATATTTTAAGACCTTAATGGCACAAGACATACACAAAGACATGAAACAACATATTGTGTGAGATATGGATTGTTGTTTGGGATATTCTGGCCCCAGAAAATGCACCTCCTCGGTGTTTCCTGTTGGAACTGGAAACAAGAGCTAAAAGACCAGGACATTTTCCTACATTATTTCTTCCATATCCCATACACTAAGACCTACTGATTCCCTCTCTGCTGACCCTCTCAGTATTCACTTTACTCATCTCCCTTCTCATTGAACTACTGAAACTGACTCATCATGCCTCACCTCTTTCGCAACTATGGAAAGAATTTTCTTACTTCTAGCCTTATCTCCATCTAATTATTATTTTAAATTCTTGACAAAATAATACTTTGAAAATGCCATGCTGCTCATATTTTTCTTCCTATTTTTAATCTCTTTCTTGTGTCATGCCAAGACAATTTTAAGATTCATTTTAAGAAAGAGCCACCCAGAGGGATCCCCCTGTCAGATCTGAAGCTGAGACCCAGCTTAATATATAGAGCACCCAGCTTAATATAACGATATTAAATCTATAGATGGTGCACAATTCAGTATGTAATATATAGATGTAGCAATAATGTTAACTCCTCCTCCCAGATAAAATGCTTCTCTCAAATCCTTCTGACAGTGCAACCAATTTTATTCCAAGCCACGCTGGGTGGAAAAGCTCACTCTTGCCTTCCAGTGTGGATAACAAAGGGGTAGAGGCCTGTTTGCTCTGCTCACAGAGGCTTTTACACTCATGCACAGTTAAAGCTACAAGAGGTAGATATAACCAGAAGCACTTTCTTCAGCTTGGATGTAAAATGAAAAAGCTCCATGCATTGGCATGAACAATCTTAAGCATTAAGGGCAATTTAAAAAAAAGAGATAGAGAGAGCAGCAAAAAAAAAAAAAAAAAAACCCACAAAACAAGTAGCAGCTGTTGAACTAGAAATGACACGGCGAGCAGGCAGCTGCAGGGCAGCTGTTTTCTATCTGGAGAGCCCTTTGGAAGTGCTTTTGAGGTTCTTCAAATATTGGATGAGAATTTCATGGATGCTGATGCTGTATAAGGAGCTTTAACATTTTAGTGTCCTGCTTAAAGTTTTTTAAATTCTGCTAAAACAAACCAAACCTGTTGAAAAATATGGGTGAAAATGGAAAATCCATGAGCTCTGGAGTCTGACTGACTAGGCTTACTTCCAGGTTCCAGTGGCAAGTGCCATCTAGGCTCCTTAACCTCTCAAAGCCAGAATTTCCTGATCTCACAGGGTTATTGGAGTTACTAATATTTTTTAAAGTACACAAAATGCTTCCCACATAGTGAGTTCAATCATTCAGTCGTGACCAACTCTTTGTGACCCCACAGACAGCATCACACTAGGCTTCCCTGTCTATCACCAACTCTCGGAGCTTGCTCAAACTCATGTCCGTCGAATCGGTGATGCCATCCAGCCATCTCATCTTCTGTCCTCCCCATTTCCTCCTGCCTTCAGTCTTAACCAGCATCAGGGTCTTTTCCAATGAGTCAGTTCTTTGCATCAGGTGGACAAAGTATTGGAGCTTAAGCTTCAACATCAGTCCTTCCAACGAATATTCAGGACTGATTTCCTTTGGGATGGACTGGTTGGACCGCCTTGCAGTCCACGGGACTCTCAAGAGTCTTCTCCAATATCGCAGTTCAAAAGCATCGATTCTTCTGCTCTCAGCTTTCTTTATAGTCCAACTCTAAGGTGGTATTATCTGCATATTCAGCTTACTGATATTTCTCCCTGAAATCTTGATTCCAGCTTCTGCTTCACCAACCTGGCATTTTGCGTGATGTACTCTGCATATAAGTTAAATAAGCAAGGTGACAATATACAGCCTTGACATACTCCTTTCCCAATTTGAAACAGTCCATTGTTCTATGTCCAGTTCTAACTGTTGCTTCTTGACCTACATACAGATTTCTCAGGAGGCAGGTAAGGTGGCCTGGTATTCATATCTCTTTCAGAATTTTCCACAGTTTGTTGTGATCCATACAGTCAAAGGTTTTAGCATAGTCAATAAATTGGGCAGAAATAGATGCTTTTTGGGGATTCTCTTGCTTTATCTATGATCCGACAAATTTTGGCAATTTGATCTCTGGTTCCTCTGCCTTTTCTAAATCCAGCTTGAACATCTAGAAGTTCTTGGTTCACATTCTGTTGAAGCCTAGTTTGGAGAATTTTGAGCATTACTTTGCGAGCATATGAAATGAGTGCAATTGTGCAGTAGTTTGAACATTCTTTGGTATTGCTTTTCTTTAGGATTGGAATAAACCTGACCTTTTCCAGTCCTGTGGCCACTGCTGAGTTTTCCAAATTTGTTAGCATATTGAGTACAGCACTTTCATAGCAATATATTTTGGGATGTGAAATAGCTCAACTGGAATTCCATCACCTCCACTAGCTTTGTTTGCAGTGATGCTTCCTCAGGCCCACTTGACTTCAGACTCCAGGATGTCTGGCTCTAGGTGAGTGATCACACCATCATGATTATCTGGGTTGTGAAGATCTTTTTTGTATAGTTCTTCTGTGTATTCTTGCCACTTCTTCTGAATATCTTCTGCTTCTGTTAGATCCATATGGTTTCTGTCCTTTTTTGTGCTCATCTTTGCATGAAACGTTCCCTTGGTATCTCTAATTTTCTTGAAGAGATCTCTAGTATTTCCCATTCTGTTTTTCTTTCCTCTATTTCTTTGCATTGATCACTTAGGAAGGCTTTTTTTAATCTCTCCTTGCTATTCTTTGGAACTCTGCATTCAAATGGATGTATCTTTCCTTTTCTCTTTTGCCTTATGCTTCTCTTCTTTTCTCAGCTATTTCTAAGAGCTCTGCAGATAACTATTTACCTTTTTGCATTTCTTCTTCTTGGGGATGGTTTTGATCACTGCCTCCTGAACAATGTTACGATCCTCCATCCCACATGGTGAAGGGTGGATCAAACTAACATATTTTAAAGTACACAAAATGCTTCACACATAGTGAAGGGTGGATCAATGCCAGTTCTCACTGTCTGTCTACCTGTCACCATTGTGAGACATGCTGTGGTACAGATTTATTCCCAGTGTCTCTCAAGGGCAAAAGGATTAGAGTTTCTTCAGTGATGCTGGAAGAACCTTGGTATCAGTGTATAAAAATTTGCTGGAAAGGGAGTGGGATGAATTGAGAGATTGCAGATTGACATATATATTCTACTGATACTATGGATAAAACAGATAACTAATAGAACGTACTGTATAGCACAGGGAACTCGACTCAGTGCTCTGTGATGACCTAAATAGGAGGGAAATCCAAAGGACAGGGGATGTATGTATACCTATAGGTGATTGATTTGCTATGCATTAGAAACTAACAACACTGTAGAGCAACTATACTCCAGTAAAAATTAATTTTTCAAAATCTGCTGCAGGTCTGTACTTAAGATACAAGATGTAAATGCCAGAACATTTCTGTGCTTAACTCATTTAAGCTGCAAAGCTCCTTTTCTGAGAAAATTGAAGGCAAACTTCCTTTTGTAAGTTTATTTAAAAATGGACTTCTAAGCCTTGGGTAAGACAGAAGCACTTAATCTCTCTTGGCTTCTGTGACCTACAGACCTCCGCAGTAGTGGCAGGTTGTAAACCCCCAGCCATTCTATTATTATCTGTTCTTGGATCTGTGAAAATTGCATCTTTCTGCTGTATGTTACTTCAGGTGTATAAAATCACTATACCTTGTATAAAAAGGTAAAATGCCTCCCCTCCATTGAAACGGTCCCCTCTCTTAAAGTGGCATTTGCGAAGTTGCTGTCTTGCTGCAATGCTTAGAAACCAGCACTGTGGAAGGCCTCATCCTTGGGCAGCTTCTAAGGTATGCCTTCCGAAACCTCCTGACTTGCCGTTGTCCCTTTGAGCCACAACTGTCAGGCACCTGCTTCTGTGGGCAGTGTGTGTTCCGTCCACAGACACAGCTCTGCTAATTGATCTGAGCAGGAATTTTCTCTCCTGCCACAGGGCCTGCTTCCCATGCCTCCTGCTTGGGAATTGCTTATACCTGTGAAACTTGCCTTCTGAGGAAGCATCTTTTCCCCCCTGTATTTGTTTTGATAGAGTCCAGATATGAGGCTTCAGCTGATGTTTCTGAAGCCAGTACTGTTTCTCCCTTATTCTCCTCGATTTTCAATACTCTTGGCAAGTGGTTTCCAAAATATGTTTGGTGAACTCCTGGGAGTCCCTGGAAACCTTTTAGGGGGCACCTCAGGTAAAAATTATTTTCTTTTCTGTGCTAGTATGTTATGTACTTTTTTCAGTGTTGATATGTGCAGTGAAAATGCAAAAGGTATAATAAACTGCTGGCAAAATTTAAAATTTACCAAAACAATGATAAATTAAACCTAACACAAATAGAGCATGGTACTAACTGTATTAGTAGATATTGTCTTCTTTACCACCTTGCATTCACAGAAAAGAATTAGTCACTTTCACTTAGTAATATCTTTGATAATGCAGTAAAAATTAATTTTATTAAATTTTAGCCCCTAATGACACATCTTCTTAATATTCTGTGTGACAAAATGGAAATTAGGCATAAAACGCTGTGTTGCTCACTGAAGTGTGATGGTTGTCTGGAAAGAAAAGTGTGTGATTGAGTTGCAAACTGAACTAGCCACTCTTTTCACACAACATGATATTTACTTTAAAGAACAACTTACTGATAAAACATGGCTATACAAACCATATTCTGTATATTTGTCAGACATTTTTGTGAAAGTGAGCAAAAACATCTGTCACTTCAATGCAAAAACCTTAAATTTTTTGCCAATGATAACATTTGAATTTTCAAGCAAGCATTAAAATTTTTTTTGAAACATATCAACCAGTGAGCTTGATAGCTTGCCAATATATAAAGAAATTTTGATGAGATTCTTGGTAATATTAAAGATACAATTGGTTGATATTTTGTAATGAAGTGTGTCCAAATTTTGGAAAATCTGAATGGTTCAGTAAAGTCATATTTTCCAGGTGAATAATATATGATTTTACAAAATCATGCATGGGTATGGAAGATCCATATAAAGTCCAAGACAGACCAACAAATTTTACTGTAACCAACAAGCAGAAGTTCATTGGTAGGGTTGCAAATATTGGTACATTACAAATAACCTTTAAGCAACTAAGACTTACTTTTTGCCACTCTATTTTTTTAATTGAAGGATAATTGCTTTACAGGATTGTGTGGTTTTCTGTCAAACCTCAACCTGAATCAGCCATAGGTACACCCATGTCCCCTCCCTCCCATCTCCCTCCCCATCCCCCGCTTCCAGATTGTCACAGAGCCTCTGTTTGAGTTCTCTGAGCCATACAGCAAATTCCCATTGGCTGCCTGTCTTACATGTGGTTTTGTAAATTTCCATGTCTCCACACATCTCACCCTCCCCCCCCCCATGTCTATAGGTCTGCTCTCTGTTTCTCCACTGCTGCCCTGAAAACTAATTCATCAGTACCATGTTTCTAGAGTTCATATATATGCGTCACTATATATTTATATTTCTCTTTCTGACTTACTTCACTCTGTATAATAGACTCTAGGTTCGTCCACCTCATTAGAACTGACTCAAATGTGTTCCTTTGTATGGCTGAGTAATATGCCATTGTATATATGTACTACCACACATATATGGTGTATATATGTACTACAGTGACGTGGTATCTCATTGTAATTTTGACTGTCATTTCTCTAATAATGAGTGATGTTGAGCATCTTTTCATGTGTTTGTTAGCCATCTATATGTCTTCTTTGGAGAAATGTCTGTTTACATCTTTTTCCCACTTTTTGTTTAGGTTGTTTATTTTTCTGGTATTGAGTTGTATGAGCTGCTTGTATAGTTTGGAAATTCTTTGTCAGTTGTTTCATTTGCTGTTATTTTCTCCCATCCTGAGGGTTTTCACCTTGCTTGTAAGAAACTAATACTTATTGAATATACTATTGAGTCAAAGAAGAGCCATCCCTCAAACCATATATGAAAGTTAAATCAAAATGGATTTTAGACCTAACTGTAAAAACTAAAAGTACAGAGACTTCCCTGGCAGTCCAGGGGCTAAGACTGCATATTCCCAATGCAGGGTGCTCCAGTTCAGTCTGTGTCCAGGCAACTAGATCCCACATGCCACAACTAGGAATTCACACGCCCCCAACTAAAGATCACGTGTGCCACAACTAAGACCCAACACAGCCAATTAATTAACTAAAAAGAACAAGACTATATAAAATTTCCAGAGGACATGGAGAAAAGCTTTGTGGCTTTTAGTTAGGCAAAAATTTCTTAGGGAAGACACCAAAAGCATAATCCGTAAAAGAAAACTAGGATAAATTGAACTTTGTGAAATGAAAAGAGAAATATTTTCAAATTATATATTTGGTAAAGGACTTATAGCCAGACAATACCTAGAATTCTTAAAACTGAAAATTAAGAAAATATCCAGTTTTTAAAAGTGAGCAACATATCTGATCAATCACTTGATCAAAGAAGATACACATTTGGCAAATTATCATATGAAAATGTTAATCATTAGAAAAATGCAAACTAAAAGCATAGTCAGCTGTTAGTACATACTCATTGAAGTAGTTAAACTGTTTACAATAAAGAAGAAAACAGAAACAAGTACTGGCCAATATGTAATGTGAATGTAACTCTGACATTCCTGGTCAGAATGCAGATGATTGAGGCCCTCTGGACCACTTTGTCAGTGTCTAATAAAGTTTAGTATACAGTTACCATATGACCCAGCAATCCTACTCCTGAATATTGAACTTAAGTTCACTTAAGTGAACTTATGGTCACACACAAATATATATATATAAATGAGGATAGAAGTTTAATTCATAATCATCAAAAGTAGAAAAAAAAAAAACAAATTTCTTTTGTTATTAGACAAACTGATACCTCCATGCAATGGAACTGTTACTCAATGGGGCAAACTAGGACATGGATAACTCTCAAATGTACTGTGCCAAGTAAAAGAGCCAAATGAACAAGGGCCCAATCCCGTTCATAGACTCCATTTATGTAACTTTCCAGAAAAGACACAACTGCAGTGGCAGAGAACACATCTGTGGTTTCCAGGGGCTAGCATGAAAGGAGGAGGTGACTACAAAAGCCACAGGGGCATTAGGGGGTGTGATGAACTCTTATCTGCTGACGTGTCAAAACCCACAGAATTACACTAAAAAGGGCGAATTTGGCTATATGTACATGATTTCATGATAATAAAAATAGAATGAAAAGTTTTTCCAACAGGAGGGGGAAAGGATAAGTAGAGGGAAGATCCCAATTCTTTTACTTCTACTAAGCTGATGGAGAATGTAGCAGTCATCTGTGAGCAAGTCACTGTGCTCACAGGCTTGTGGTCACAAGGCCTCATGCCCAGGGCCAGGCCACCAAGCCTAAGTTCGCAGAGTGACTCCAAGCACTCAGCACACTCACTATCTGCAGGCAGACTTCAAACACCAGGCTGGGGTAGAAGCGGAGTCACAGGTGACCTGGTCCTCTCCCCAAACCTCCAATCAGGCAACTCACTCCCTCTCCAGCAGGAGTAAGGGGTAGGGGAAAGAGGCTGGACTGCTTTCAGAAAAATCTCTTTGTAGAAAACAATAACAGAAAAGAAAACTTCTCTCCTCATTTTGCTAACATTTTATGAAAAATTTAAATATACTGGAACCTAACAAAGCATAACTAGCAGGGCTTTTAAAGATTTTTTTTTTTTGCATCAAGTGCCCAATCCACTTAATAGCACTATCTCTAGAAAACTCCTTTTCCTGCAAGAAATCACTAAATGAGCATGTTCCCTTGCTTATATATGGCCCAAGGACATTACATAGGTACCATTATAATATCCCCTTTACTTCATGTCATTTAAGTCTCAATGATTTCTCATAGGTACAAATTTTATAGCAGCCAGGGATGCCTAACTGTCAATGAATAGTGTGTTAACAGCATAATGGAGAGATAATTAAAAATTACTTCTATTAAAGTGATGGTGTATACTATAGCTGTAAGTATGAATTTCCTATAATTTAGTTTCCTTCATCCATCACACCCCTCTGCTCCCAAGAATTTGCTAAGATTCTTTACTAAGATTCTCATAATTTAAGAAACCCTTTTATTTAAAAAATATTTATGGACAATTTAGAACTTGGGAAAAACTGACCCAAAGAATTTAAAAATCTGAGGCTTGTATTTATAACTGTTATAATAATAATCATACACTTATTCACTGAACATATGTATGGTTTCTTTGGATTCACTATTTTTGAATTTTTACCACCAACTAAAATGATATATCAGGTTCTGAAATGAACCTGTAGGACAGGTCAGCTCAATAAATGAAATTCAGTTTCAATTATATATACTAATAATTGGGTGAGCTATGGTAAGTTATTTGGGACTTTGGGCCTATATATCCTTCTCAGGAAAGTGAGCCCAGAGATGCTCAGAGGTGCTACCAATTTGGGATTGTAATGGAGCTCTTGATTCTATTACATGCATCACAGACTTTCTAGTGTACCCCCAGCTGAAAGCTCCTTTAAAATAAGCCTCGGGGACCATAGAGAGATTGATCATTTATCTGAAAGAATGTTTTTTCTGTGGTTTAGTCTGTTTGTGCAACCTCTGGAAAATATTTCCTATCTTGAATTATTATAAAAAAAAAAAGCATTGTTCACAATTGGAAGAATCTACTTCAGTGACCTATTTTGGGTGTTTTCTCATTATGGTAAATAATATATTATACTTCATTAATGTCTTCTTATAATGATGCTATTACATTCCTTATTCATCTATATGTGGTATAGATACATCTCTCTAGTATATAATCATTTAAAAGCAAAAGGCAAAAGACAAACTTGTGAATCAGAGAAACATATATTTATGTAGTTAAATATAGCATGCTAATCTTTTATAAATCAATATGAAAGGAAGAGAAATTGTGCAGAACTGCTTTAGCAGAATATAGGTCATTTGTAGTGTTTAATTTTCTCTTCTTTAAAGGAGAATACTAGGTTCTGGAGCACTAGGTTTTATTTAGCATAAAGTATTTTCAGGTACTGCTGGAGAATTCAATAAGTGAATTTTCCAGGTAACTGAACAAAATTTTCATAATCTTTAAAACTATTTAGTTAACCCCTTTGTCTCTGTGCGAGATATTCTAATATTTATTAAATATTGTAAGATCTTGCTAAGTAAAAAAAAAATTTTGGACACCATTTAAACTTTCCTTAATAATTTGCAGTCACTATTCATATTGCATTTCCTCAATTGTAAGAATTCTTCACATTAGGAAGTACCATTGCTACAAAAACAAGTCTTCCTAGAAAAGTAAACTGGTATTAAATATACTCTTTGACAAGATGCATATGTGTGAAATTCAAAACATTAAAACATAGGGGAAAGTACATCAATTCCAGAAATTGTGTTAATTCCTAAAATGTTCCCCAAAGGCAGCAAAACACTCTTGCTTCTGATCCTCCCCTCACCACTGGTCAGATTCTCAGCTGTCACTTCCCACCCACATTGCCTCCAGTGTAGACTCCTGTCCATGCCCTTTTGTTTCGCGGCTGCCCTGAGCTGTTGGCTGTGAGTTGAGAAACACAGATGACAGACTAACCAAGAATCATCTGCTAAATTATAGCAGTCAGGGTCTTCCCTGAGACTTTAAGACCATATTTCAGGGCTGAAGTTTGTCACAACCGCTTCTCTGCTCAGAGGTTTTGTGTCATATCCAGCGTCAGGACCTTGTTCCAATGAACTGGAATCGCTAGGAATCTGTACTTTGGCTGGCGTGTTAACTGCATTGTGAATTTTGAAATGTGTTTTATATAGACTAGAACAATCCTGTCTTCTCACTGCCTGAAAGAAATAGATGAAGTGTTTTGCAAAGCAGAAATAGAGACACAGACATAGAGAACAAATATGTGAATACCCAGGGGGTTGGGGGAGGAATTGGGATTGACACATATACTGTTGACTCTATAGGAGACTGATATACACTATTGATACTATATATAAAATAGATAGTTAATGAGAACACCCTGTATATTAACAGTAACAGGGAATTCTACTTAATGCACTGCGGTTACCTGAATGAGAAGCATGTTCAAAAGGGAGGTGATATATGTATGGCTGATTCATTTTACTGTAGAGGAGAAATTAACACAACATTGTAAAGCAACTAGACTCCAATAAAAATCTTTAAAAAAGAAATATCTGAAGGATTAACACAATATACCTTCATTTCTGAACTAACTCAGGAGACACACTAGGCTCTCAGGGCAAAGATACGTAAGGGAGAGAGGGAAGCCACATTCACCGTGCCATCAGGGTCAGTGGCCTTGAGGTCCCTGGCACAGTGCCCCATATCTGTGGCAAGAACTATAGTGATATTTTCCAGGGCATGCGAGAGACTGAGAAATTAAGTCAGAAGAGAAATCCAAATCTTGGGTGACTGTCAAAGTCACGAAGAGAGCACTGGCATGAGTTCAGTATAGCAGGAATTGAGCCAGAAGCTTCATAGGAGGTTTGAGAAAAGAAGGAACAACCTCCATCACCCCCAAAGAAAGCAGAGAACAAAGCTGGCCAAGGTCTTTAAGCTCCAGAGAAGCATGCTGGGATTCCACTTAGGTGGCTAGGTAATTTAAGAATACCTGAAGGACAACTCTGCAAAGTCCCAGGTTTCTAACTGGATCAACAAGAGTAGAGAATATAATCACTCAGGGATTGCACGATGTTTGGATTTCTCTCTTCCAAGAGGCAGACACCAGGTATTTCAAGCAACAAAGAGCAATCCCAGTCATCACGGATGAGGATGGTCGGGGAGGGGCTGTAGGTCCCCTGGTTTGCTTCCTATTAGGGATCTGGTAGGTCCAAACCTGAGAGTCAGGAACACTTGTGCCCACTTCCCTTATGAAAACGTGAGAAATCCTAAAGAAGTCAAGAAATCACAAGCACATGATTGTTTTCAAGTTTATAATGCCACAAATTGGAACGTACCATTACTGTGCAGAGAAATATGGATTTAGCCAAAAGTCTGTTTATAAGTCAATCATTTATAACTCTAGAATCTCCTGGTCTGGGGCAATAAACTCTTGAGGAAAGAAAGATAGAAATGCACGCATGAGAAACAGGAAAAGAAATTATCTGAGGAAGTGAGAAGGGTAGAGAAGAAAACTCTACAGAGAGTGTGAAATTGAATATGGAGAAAGCAAGAAGATGAAGGATTGAAGAACTGTGAGAGTCCAGCCCACAACCCACAACCCACTATATGCTTTTGAGGATGTTCCACAGCCTTCGGCCACTTTCAAACTCTGCCTTTTCTTCCACTGAGATTGGTTTATCTGTTTCCCTTTCCCTATTTATACTTGCCTCTGTCCATTGCTCATGCAATTTTCTGCCTCTCTCCTGTTACCAAAGCAATTTGAAAGGGTTTTTGTTGTTCCTGTTGTTTTTTCATACTGTTGTGTTAAGGGTATCAGTAAAAATAACAGAGAACCAGAGAGGTAATAAATATTTTCCTCTTCTTTCTCTTTCTCACTGTCATTGTATATTCCACTTTCATTTCACATACTCTGTGAATAAGGAACTCTGCCAAGCTCTGAGGCTAAGAAAAGAGGGAAAGTGATTGCAGTGGTCTCTTGGAGCAGAGAGTCTGAAGAGAGACATGCACAGAATTGCAATGAAATGCCCAATTGTTACAGTATCAAGTATACATCAGAAATCTAGAAGAAGGTGGACTGGTCAAGGTCAAGGTATCAGCAAACTATTCACAGAAAAGGAACTTATTAGCTGAAAATCAAATCAAAACAAGCAAAAGTCCCCCCAGAGCCATCAACAACAGCAAAACAAGAGTGAGTGTACCAAATGTCTTAGGTCAAGTTCTCTAGAAGTAGAGTTTGAGACAAGGATTTGATTTGTGGGATTTATTCGGGGAGTACGCTTCAAGGAAAACCTGTCACAGAGGGTAAAAAGCAAGAGAGAGCAGGGCAAAGAGCTGAGCAAGCGTGTGGTCTCAGATAAAGTCCTAACCACTTAAGGAATTACAACTTAGAATTTTAGTGACTTGCCTAAGATAACATAGTTAAGAGTAAAGCCAACATTAGGGCTTGACGAATTAAATATATATATATACACTTTCCACTATACCAGTATTTCTTCTACAAAGAATAGACCCAAAAGAGACAGGACTTTATGCCTGCTCAACTTCAATGAGGATAAAGAAAAGTCACTCTAATGAAAATGCCCTTGACATTGAATTTGAGCTAAATCTGGAGTCTGACAAGGGTTGTATTCATTAGCCTTGAGGGCAAAGCAAAACAAAGCGAACAACAACAAAAATACTTTAGGAACTGGCCAGATTTCAGAATTCTAGAGAGTTGTTTTTCCATGATAATATTCTAATATGCATAATAATTTCTTCACTGCGATCTGTTACATCAGGAAAACATTTCAGTGAAGGTTTATATTAATACATGGGTGGTGTCATTGGTAAAATGCAGGAATTGAGGAACCTCTGAACTCTGGAAATATACGAGTCACCATCTAAACCATAATAGAGTTATTTTGCATAATCTTCTGCATAATTTTTGATGCCTAACACTTAACTGAGGAAAGGGCATAAACTGACTATATGGAAAGCTAAAGTTTGTATGAGATATAAAGCTCTGGAAACCACTGCTTTAGAGAACTTTGGAGACATCTAATTCACCTTCTCTTTTCACCCGGAATTAAGTTACAGGGGCAATGAAAATATTCACCAATACCTGGTCCCAAGTTTCGGGCTTCCCTGGTGGCTCAGATGGTGAAGAATCTGCCCACAATCCAGGAGACCTGGGTTCAATCCCTGGATCAGGAAGATCCCCTGGAGAAGGGAATGGCTATCCTCTTCAGGATTCTTGCCTGGAGAATTCCATGGAAAGAGGAGACTGGTGGGCTACAGTCCATGGGGTCTCAAAGAGTCAGACACATTTGAGTGATTAACTGACGTGGTCCCAAGTCATGCTAGCAATATGCTCACCTCACAATTCAGTTCTCTTATCATGCAGTGGTTAAGTTTGCTCCCAGAATTGCCACTTTGTAACCATGTAAAATTTAGGCATATTCCTCTGCATTAGTTTCTTCTCACCTTTCAAATGAAAGCAGAATAGTCCATGTAAAATGCTTGGAAAAATTCTGGACAACCTAACTCATAAAGGCTAGATATCATAATTATTAATACTTTGAACTTCAGGCTAGCTATTCCTCCACCAAGTCCAAATAAAAGTTCCTCCAAAGATCTCTACTTTCTTATATTCTAACAGCAAACCATTTTACTCTTCCTTTCACTGATACCTTGCCACTATTGCCCATTCTCCACATACTAGTCCTTGTACCCTCTGGAACTTCACTTTCATTGTAAACAAACCCTTCTAAACCCTTAATCTCATCCCAAAAGAATTCGTCTGCATCAATTTCTTAATTGAAATTTAGCTTTTCACTAATTCAGATATCCAAAGGAGATGATGGGGTTATTTGTTGCCTCACCTAGCAAAAGGTCTTAAAAGGTAAAAAAAAGAATTAAGGGATTCTCAGCATTCTTCTTATTCTTCAAGAACTTGCCCTGTCACCTTCCTCCCTAAAAAGTTTGTTTTTCCCAAGATTTATGTCATCTGGCTGTACCACTCTTCATGGACCCTAATTGTTAACTTCTGATTTTTTTCCCTCAGTCTTACCAGTTAGTTTGAGAAAGAAACAAAGGAGTGAGCAATGAAGGCAGAAACTTTCTTCCCATCACCTCCCAGAGGACTGAAGTTCATAGTGATGGACCTCTAGGGAAGCAGAAAGAGAGAGGCACTTCCTTGCAAAGTGAGAAAATTATCAGAAAAATAGGATCACTCCTTGAAGAATCTAAACTAAGAAATTTGAATTTTATTCTAAAAGGTATAGGGAGCTACTCAAGAGTTTTGAATGTTGGGGAGAAATAATTAGATTTGAATTTTAGATTACTGTGACCTCACTGTGCAAGGTGTTCCAGAAACTATTGCTACCCATGACTTATGGCTGTACTCAATTAGACTAGAGATAAGGGGAGAATTTGAGAGAGAGTATGGAAGTAGATTAACTAGGAAATGGGGAATGTTTAGGGTATAAGGGTTCAGTAGCCTGAAGCAATCTCCAAGTTTCTGTTTTAAGCAGGTAGATAAATATTAATGCTTTATATTTTGTCATAATTAGAGTTCCTAATGTATAGGATTATTGTAAGCATTAAACAGGCTAGTGCAGTTAAAGGGCTTTCAACCATTTCTGGCATGAAGTCTTTTATTTGCAGAGATCCTGTCTCTACAGAGGCAGTTACTGTCAATGAGAGGGAGAAGAAAAGAGGTGAGCACTCATGATCAATTGATTTTGGGCCTGAGTTAGGAATGAAACCCCTGCAAGACATCCAATCAGATATACAGAACTCAACACTCAACTAAACAAGTTAGCATGGAGCTATGGATTGAGAAGTCTTAAGTACAGTGAAAGTCATTAATTTAAATCATTAAATCTACTTAAATGTAAATAGAGTGAAATGATGACTGAACCAAGAACAAAGCCCTGAGAAAATCAATGTTTAGAGAGGAGGCAGAGAGAGAGGAACCTGAGATAAAATACGGTAGACTGAAGTTCAGGGGATAACCACTGACAATAAGAGAACAGAGTTCAAAGGAGGAAGGAAGGTCAGCACTGTAAAAATGTTGCAGAAATGTATTTAGAGTAAGAACTTCAGTGTGTATAATGAAGTAGGTCAAAAAGAGGATGCTGACTAATATACCTAGGGATATTTCCATAGAGTAGCAGGATTTGATACCTTGATTTAGGCATGTTGTGATCTGTGGAAAAGAGGAAGTAAGAAAATGAACCTTATTTTTCCAACTTTTGCTTGAGAAGGGAATCAAGGAGAGATAAGTGTGGCTAGAGGGAAATGTGAGTTTATTTTCTTTTTTTAAACTAGAAATTAACTCTCATACTTCCATTTTTGTGGAAGAGCAAGGGAGAGGAAAGTGGGGAGAGACTGAGGACAGAGGAAAGGATGGAGATTGATAGAAAAGGAAGAATTACCTTAGACAGGAAAAAGAACACCTCCTCCCCTGGCACAGGGTGAATGGTGAAAAGATAAGCACTAGCAGTGATATAAATATTATTGTCGAGGGATAAAATTGAGATACTCTTCTCCCAGTGGGCTCAGTGAACTGAGAACCAGAGTAATCTACTAGGACACAGGTAAAAAGCACTGGAAGTTTGAAGAGAAATCTAACAGTCTGAAATAAAAGCAGGAAAAAGGAAAAGCTGTCTAGGTTTAGGTAAGAAGATTTTGAGGCCACCCTAAGGACACAACTGAAATCAGAAATCATGAATTTCTGGTGGCTTCTTTTCACAAGGTCTGTTGGTTTTGGTATGAAGATTTTCTTCTTACTGCACATGCTCCATGATTATTATGCAGACTCCTTGCCTAGGTTCTGATCTCTATGATTTTCCACTTTACCTGGACCCTTCTTGGATCCCATTACACGACTTGACTTCTGATCCACCTGACATTCCTCCAGTGGTGCTAGTGGTAAAGAACCCGCCTGCCAATGCAGGAGACATAAGAGACACAGGTTTGATCCCTGGGTCAGCAAGATCCCCCAGAGGAGGGCATGGCAACCCACTCCAGTATTCTTGCCTGGAGAATCCAATGGACAGAGGAGCCTGAGGGGGCTACAGTTCACGGGATCACAAAGAGTCAGACATGACTGAGCGACTTAGCACGCACGCACGACATTCTGACAACTGCAAGATGGCTCTTGCTTAAGGCTAGGCTACCAGTCAAACCTCCCTTGAGGATCTGAGAACAACCATTTCACAAGCAAGAGTGATCACTAACCCTGGTTTTGTGAAACCCCATGGTATTTCTAGATATCTCAAGGAACTTCTTGAGATTATTTTTCCTAGCACCATGTTAAATTCACTTTAGTACATACACTTAGAGAAAAGGGAAGGAAAAATAAATATGAACATTAATAAGGAATGAAACTTCTAATAAAATTTAGCCTACTTTGATAATAGGATGTTATGTGTTACTTACTAACATTTTTCTCCACCCAATTAAATAGTGAGTAGTGCAGAGAGCACAGCAGAGCTTTGAGAAAGACAATGGCACTGACTTCTCCAGAACATTTCACAGAAGGCGTGTGTCTCTGTGTACAACTGCCAGGGTTCCTAGCAACTAGAGACACCAACCTGACTTGGTATCCTTGACCATTAGAGATGTAAAGCAGGAGTGGCGATTAGGGTGGGAGACAGGGTGGGGGAATGAGGAAGGGGGGTGTGAAGAGTTCTCCACTTGGGAGAGTGCAGTACCCATGAAAAGTGGTTCTCATGTCACATGACTTCCCAGAAGCTAGACTAGTTGTTCTCCTGGGGAAAGTGAATGGGAACCCTAACAATTATTCAACATGTTCTTTGCCTGTAAGAGAGAAAGATTGATCCCCTGGTCTTCCAATTTGATGTCTGCTTAGCTTGGGCTTTGATGACTTGCCTGTTACTATCTAAATATGGAGAGGAAATGTTGATTAAGGTAGATAGAAGGCATCAAACATCTCCCCCTAGAGTCCCCAGTGCCTAAAGTGTATATGAGGTAAATTGCTTTCCCAGAACTGGGTCCTAGAGTGTAGATGAGATTAGAAATTGCAGATTTATAGAGCAAAGAGAAAGACTGACACCTTTCTGTGTGAGAACTCCAAGTGGTGGCCAGCTGCTTGTTATGACCAAAGGTCAGAAGAGACAACCTGTACTTAGGAAATCTGACTGAAACTGAGTCCCCTAGGAGCAGAATGTAATGAGGTCTCTGTCCACCCACTACAAGTTTATATACAATGAACAAAATCAGCAGAGCAGACCAACAGAAGGCAAGGAAAATTTACCTATCTTCAATTTACTATAAAGAGTGGGTATTTTTTCTTTCCTCCTCTTTTTGTGTTAGGGTTCCCCAGGGAAACATAACCAATAAAAATGTGTGTATGTAAAGAGACTTATTATAAAGAATTGGCCCACACAAATATGGAGACTGAGGAATCCAAACCCAAGTGTTATAGTTTCAGTCTGAGTCCAAAGTCCTATACTATATAATAATAAAAAGATCATAAAGGGAGAAGATACTACTCTCGTTAATATACGTGCACCTAGTATCAGTTCAGTTCAGTTGCTCAGTCATGTCTGACTCTCTGTGACCCCATGAATCGTAGCACACCAGGCCTCCCTGTCCATCACCAACTCCCAGAGTTTACTCAAACTCATGTCCATCGAGTCGGTGATGCCATCCAGCCATCTCATCCTCTGTCGTCCCCTTCTTCTCCTGCCCACAATTCTTCCCAGCATTAGGGTCTCTTCCAATGAGTCAGCTCTTCACATCAGGTGGCCAAAGTATTGGAGTTTCAGCTTCAACATCAGTCCTTCCAATGAACACCCAGGACTGATCTCCTTTAGGATGGACTGGTTGGATCTCCTTGTAGTCCAAGGGACTCTCAAGAGTCTTCTTCAACACCACAGTTCAAAAGCATCAATTTTTTGGCACTCAGCTTTCTTCACAGTCCAACTCTCACATCCGTACATGACCACTGGAAAAACCATAGCCTTGACTAGATGGACCTTACCTACTATAGGAAGACTCAAATACATAAAACAACTGCTAACAGGCATAAAGGGAAAAAAATGATGGGCATACCATAATAATAGGAGACTTTAATACCCCACTCACATTGATGGACATATCTAGACAGAAAATCAAAATGGCAACAAAGGTCCTAAATGATACCCTAGAACATTTATACTTAATTGATAATTTTAGGAATTACATCCAAAAAAACCAATAATACACATTCTTTTCAAGTATGCAGGAAACATTCTCTAGGACTGACCACCAACTAGGGCACAAAATGAGCCTCAACAAATTTAAGAGTATAGAAATTATTTCAAGCATCTCTTCTGATCACAAGGGCATAAAACTAGATTTAAACTACAGAAAAAAAGAAATGAGAAAAAAAAACGAATTACATGGAGACTAAGCAGCATGCTACTAAAAAAAAAACCAATGGGTCAATGATGAAATCAAAGGAGAAATTTAAAAATACCTTGAGAAAAATAACAAAGAAAACACAACCATACAAAATGTATTAAATGCAACAAAGCATTTTTAGAGTGAAGTTCATAGCATTCATAGCACTATAGGCCTGCCTCAAAAAAAAAAAACAAAAAAAAAAACAAGAAAATCTCAAACGAACAACCTAACCTACAACCTAAGAGAATTAGAAAAAGAAGACAAACAAAATCTAAAGTCAGTAGAAGGAAGGCAGTAATAAAGATCAGAAAGGAAATAAAATAGAGGTTAAGAAAAAATTTTTTTAAATCAATAAAACCATGAGCTGGTACTTTGAAAGGATAAACAAAATTAAAAACCTCTGATCAGGCTTGCCAAGAAGAGATGACAGAGAACCCAAATAAAATAAGAAATGGGAAAGGGGAAATAACTGATACCACAGAAAGACAAAAACATAAGATAATATTAAGAACAATTATATGTAAACAAATGTGCCAACCTAGAAAAGATCACACACCACGACCAAGTGGGATTCATCCCAAGTTTACAAGTATGGCTGCTGCTGCTGAACAATGCTAAGTCACTTCAGTCGTGATCCGACTCTGTGTGACCCCATAGATGGTAGTCATCCCAAGTTTACCTGCTGCTGCTGCTAAGTCACTTCAGTCGTGTCCGACTCTGTGTGACCCCATCCCCACCAGGCTTCCCCATCCCTGGGATTCTCCAGGCAAGAACACTGGAGTGGGCTGCCATTTTCTTCTCCAATGCAGGAAAGTGAAAAGTAAAAGTGAAGTCACTCAGTCATGTGCGACTCTTAGCGACCCCATGGACTGCAGCCTACCAGGCTCCTCCGTCCATGGGATTTTCCAGGCAAGAGTACTGGAGTGGGGTGCCATTGCCTTCTCCGACAAGTATGGCTAAACATACACAAAAATCAATATGATACACTTCATTAACAAAAGACAAAAACACATGATCATATCAACAGATACAAAAAAGAATTAAAATTCAACATCCACTCATTATAAAAACTCTTACGCAGGTGGTTATAGCGGGAACATATTGTAATACTTAGGTTGTTTTATGCCATCACTAATTTGTGTCTGACTCTTTGTGACCCCATGAACTGCAGTGTGCCAGGCTTCCCTGTCCTTAACTATCTCCCAAAATTTGCTCAAATTCATATCTATTGAGTCGATGATACTATCTAACCATCTGAATCCTCTGCTTCCCCTTTATCCTGTGGCCTTCAATCTTTCCGACTGGTTTTTCCACTGATCTCTTCGCAGGTGACCAAAGTTTTGGACTTCAGCTTTAGTATCAGTCCTTTCAAAGAGTCCTTCACTCTTGCAGCACCACAATTCAAAAACATCAAGTCTTTGGCCCTCAGCCTTCTTTATGGTCCACCTCTCACATCCATACATGACTACTGGAAAAACCATAGACTTGACTATACAGACCTTGATCAGCAAACGGAAGATCAATCAAACTTGATCTCTGTTTTTTGACATGCCATCTAGGTGTGTCATAACTTTCCTTCTAAGGAATAAGCATCTTTTAATTTCATGGCTGCAGTCACTATCCACAGTGATTTCAGAACCCAGGAAAATGAAATCTAACACTGCTTCCACTTTTATCCTTTCTATTTGTTGTGAAGTGATGGGACCATATCATCATGGTTATCCTGGTCACTAAGACCGTTTTTGTATAGCTGTTCTATTTATTCTTGCCAACTCTTCTTAATCTCTTCTGCTTCTGTTAGGTCCTTAATGTTTCTGTCCTTTGTCATGCCCATCCATGCATGAAACGTTCCCTTAATATTTCCAATTTTCTTGAAGAGCTCTCTAGTCTTTCCCATTCTATTACACTGTTCATTGAAGAAGGCCTTCTGATCTCTCCTTGCTATCCTCTGGAACTCTGCATTTAGTTGGGTATATCTTCCCCTTTTGCTCTTAGCTTTCACTTCTCTTCTTCCTCCAGCTATTTGTAAAGCCTCCTCAGACAACCACTTTGCCGTCTTGCATTTCTTTTTCTCAGGTATGGTTTTGGTCACTGCCTTCTGTACAGTGTTATGAACCTCTGTCCATAGTTTTCAGGCACTCTGTATACTAGATCTAATTCCTTGAATCTATTCAACACCTCCACTGAATAAGAATACTGGAGTGGGTTGCCATTTAGTGGTGTTAGTTCTAGAAGGTCTTGTAGGTCTTCATAGAACCATTCAACTTCAGCTTCTCTGGCATTAGTGCTTAAGGCACAGACTTGGATTACTGTGATCCTGAATGGTTTGCCTTGGAAATGAACCGAGATCATTCCGTTGTTTCTGAGACTGCATCCAAGTACTGCATTTCAGACTCTCTTGTTGACTATGAGGCCTACTCCATCTCTTCTGAGGGATTCTTACCCACAGTGCAGGGAAGTGAAAGGCGCTCAGTCATGTCTGACTCTTTGCGACCCCGTGGAATTCTCCGTGCCAGAATACTGGAGTGGGCAGCCTTTCCCTTTTCCAGGGGATCTTCCCAATCCAGGGTTCAAACCTAGGTCTCCCACATTGCGGCAGATTCTTCACCAGCTGAGCCACAGGGAAGCCCAAGAATACTGGAGTGGGTAGCCTATCCCTTCTCCAGCAGATCTTCCTGACCCAGGAATTGAACCAGGATCTCCTGATTGCAGGTAGATTCTTTACCAGCTGAGCTACATAGAATGGTCATCTGAATTAAATTTGCTTATTCCCATCCATTTTAAGTTCACTGATTCCTTAGATGTTGATGTTCATTCTTGCCATCTCCTGCTTGATCACATACAATTTACCTTGATTCATGAATCTAAGATTCCAAGCTTCTATACAATATCATTCTTTACAACATCAGAACTTTACTTTTACCATCAGACACATCCACATCTGAACGTCATTTCTGCTTGGCCCAGACTCTTCATTCATTCTGTAGTTATTAATAATAGCCCTCTGCTCTTCCCCAGTAGCATATTGGACAGCTTCTGCCATGGGGGGCTCATCTTCTGGTGTCATATCTTTTTGCTTTTTCATACTGTTGATGGGGTTCTCGCATCAAGAATATGGTGTGGTTTGCCTTCTCCAGTTTGACCACATTTTGTCAGAACACTTCACTATGATGTGTCTGTATTAAAAAGCAGAGACATCACTTTGCCAATCAAGGTCTGTATAGTCAAAGCTATGGTTTTTCCAATACTCATGTATGGATGTGAGGGCTGAACCATAAAGAAGGCTGAGAGTCAAAGAATTGATGCTTTCAAAATGTGGTGCTGGAGAAGACTCTCTGTAGAGTCCCTTGGACAGCTAGGAGATCAAACCAATCAATCCGAAGGAAATCAATCCCAAATATTCATTGGAAGGACTGATTATGAAGATCCAATACTTAGGCCACCTGATGTGAAGAGTCAACTTACTGGAAAAGACCCAGATGCTGGGAAAGATTGAAGGCAAAAGGAGAAGGGGGTGGCAGAGAATGAGACAATTGGATGGCATCATCAACTCAATGGACACGACTTTGAGCAAACTCCAGGAAATAGTAAAGGACAGGGAAGCCTGGTGTGTTACAGTCCATGGGGTCACAAAGAGTCAGACATGACTTAGTGACTTAACAATTACAGAAGGGAACTGAAGATGAGTCAAAAAAATGGAAAGATATCCCATGGTCTTGGGTTGGAATATTTAATATCGTTAAAATGGTCATACTGCCCCAAAAAAATCTACAGATTTAATGTGATCCCTATCAAATTATCCATTTTTCACTATAACAGAACAAATAATCCTATTTTATTATAAAATCATAAAAGACCCAGAAATGCCAAAGCAAAAATTAGGGAAAAGGACAAAGCAGTACGCATAACCCTCCCAGACTTCAGACAACACTGAAAAGCTACAGTAATCAGAATGGCATATTATTGGCACAAAAACAGACACAAGGATTAATGGGAGAGAATAGACAGCACAGAAATAAACTCATATACCTACAGTCAATTAGTCTTCAACAAAGGACACAAGAATATACAATGGGAAAGGAACAATTTCCTCAACAAGGAGTGTTGGGAAAGTTGGATAGCCTCATGTAAATCAAACTTAAAATACACCCTCACAACATGCACAAAAAAATAAACTCAAAATGGTTTAAAGACAAACATAAGACATGACACCATGAAACTGTTTGAAGAGAATATAGGCAAAACATTCTCTGATAGAAATCATACCTCAGTTTTCATAGGTCAGCCTCTCAATGCAACAGAAATAAAGGCAAAAATAAACAAATGGGAACTAATAAAAGCTTTTTCACAGTAAAGGAAAAAAACATAAACAAAATGAAAAGATAGCCTATGGAATGGGAGAAAATAAATGCAAATGTTGCAACTGACAAGCACTTACTCCAAACTACGCAAACTATGAAATTATTCCAAACTATGCAAACAGATCTTGCAACTCAACATCAACTGAAAAATGGGCAAAAGAACTAAATAGACATTTCTCCAAAGATGACATAAATATGACAAACAGACACATGAAAAGATGCTCAACATCACTATTTATCAGAGAAAAGCAAATCAAAACTACAATGAGCTACCACCTCACACTGGTCAGAATGGCCATCATGAAGAAATCTACAAATAACACGCTGGAGAGACTGTGGAGAAAAGGGAACCCTTCTATACTGTTGATGGGAGTTTAAGTAGGTGCAGACACTATGGAAAACAGTATGGAGGTTCCTCAAAACTAACAATAGAGTTTTCCTACGATTCAGGAATCCTACTCCTAGGCATGAAAGTGAAAATGTTAGTCCCTCAGTTGTGTCTGATTCTTTGCGACTCCACGGACTGTAGCCCCCAAGCTCCTCTGTTCACGGAATTCTCTAGGCAAGAATACTGGAAGTGCGTTCCCATTTCCTTCTCCAGGGCATATTCCCTACCCAAGGATCAAACCCGGGTCTCTTGCATTATAGGCAGATCCTTTACTGTCTGAGCCACAAAACTATAATTCAAAAAGATACATGCACTCCAATATTCATAGAAGCACTATTCACAATAGCAAGACATGGAAACAAGGAACCAGAGATCAAATTGCAAGCATCTGCTGGATCATAGAAAAAGCAAGGGAATCCTCCCCCCAAAAAAATCTACTTCTGCTTTATTGACTATTCTAAAGCCTTTGACTGTGTGGATCACAACAAACTGGAAAATTCTTCAAGAGATGGGAATACCAGACCACCTTACCTCTCTGCTGAGAAACCTGTATGCAGGACAAGAGCAACAGTTTGAACTGGCTATGGAACAAAGGACTAGTTCAAACTTGGGAAAGGATTATGTCAAAGTTGTGCATTGTCACTCTTATTTAACTTATATGCAGAGTTTTTTTTCAGTCACTCAGTTGTGTCTGACTCTCTGCGACCCCATGGACTGCAGCACGTCAGGCTTCCCTGTCCTTCACCAGCTTCCAAAGCTTGCTCAAACTCCTGTCCATTGAGTCTGTGATGCCAGCCAACCATCTCATCCTCAATCATCCCCTTCTCCTGCCCTCAATTTCTCCCAGCATCAAGGTCTTTTCTAATGAGTCAGCTCTTCACATTAGGTGTCCAAAGTATTGGAGCTTCAGCATCAATCCTTCCAATGAATTTTCAAGAATGGTTTCCTTTAGGATTGACTGCTTTGATCTCCTTGCAGTCCAAAGGACTCTCAAGAGTCTTCTCCGATACCACAATTATATGCAGAGTACCTCATGTGAAATGCCAGACTGGATGACTCACAAGCTGGAATCAGTATTGCCAGGAGAAATATCAACAACCTCAGAGATGCAGATGATAGCACTTTAATGGCAGAAAGTGAAAAGGAACTAAAGAGCCTCTTGATGAAGGTGAAACAGGAGAGTGAAAAAGCTGGCTTATAACTCAAACATTCAAAAAATTAAGACTATAGCATCCAGTTTCATCAGTTTATGGCAAATAAATGGGGGGAAAGTGGAAACAGTGACAGATTTTATTTTCTTGGGATCCAAAATCCCTGAAGACAGTGACTGAAGCCACAAAATTAAAAGACATTGCTCCTTGGAAGAAAAGCTCTGACAAACATAGACAGTATATTAAAAAGCAGAGACATCACTTTGCCTACAAAGGTCCATATAGTCAAAGTTATGGCTTTTCCAGTAGTCATGTATGGATGTGAGAGTTGTACCATAAAGAAGGCTGATTGCCAAAAAATTGATGTTTTTGAAAGGTGGTCCTGGAGAAGACTCTTGAGAGTCCAGTGGACAGCAAGGAGATCAAACCAATCAATCCTAAGGGAAATCAACCCTGAATATTCATCGGAAGGACTGATGCCTAAAGCTGAAGCTCCAATACTTTGGCTACCTGATGTGAGCAGCCAGCTCACTGGAAAACACCCTGATGCTGGGAAAAGTTGAGGGCAGGAGGAGAAGGAGGTGACAGAGGATGAAATGGTTGGATGACATCACCAACTCAATGGACACGAGTTTGAACGAACTCAGGGATGTAGTGAAGGACAGAGGAGCCTGGCGTGCTGTAGTTCATGGGGTCGCAAAGAGTAGGAGATGACTTAGTGACTGAATAACAACAAATGTCCATCAACAAAGGAATGGAGAAAGAAGATGTGGTACACATACAATTGACTACTAGTCAGCCATGGGAAAAGAAATAATGACACTGGCAGCAATATGAATGGAACTAGAGATTATCATACTAACTGAAGTCAGAAAAAGAAATACCATATGATATCACATATCTAAAATATGACACAACTGAACTTTTATGAAACATAAACAGACTAACATGTATAGACCAGACTTGTGGTTGCCAAGGAGAAGGGGGTGTGGTAGAAGAATGCAGTGGGAGTTTGGGTTCTGCAGATGCAAACGATTATATATAGAATATATAAGCAACAGGGTCCTACTGTATAGCACGGGAAACTATATTCAATAGTCTATGATAAACTATAATGGAAAAAAAATTTTTTAAAGAATGTATGTATATATACAAATAACTGAGTCACTCTGCTATACAGAAGAGGTTAACACAACACTGTAAAGCAACTATATGTCAATAAAAAATACTAAAAATCCTGAAAAACAGGAGAGCCAATGATATAAAAGTTTCTATTTGAGCCCCAGTCCAAAGGCAGGACAGCTGTCTGCTGCCACCCTATTTGTTTAACCTATACACTGAGCATGTCATGAGAAATGCCAGGCTGGATGAGTGACAAGCCAGAATCAAGATAGGCTGGAGAAACATCGACAGCCTCAGATATGGGGATGATACCACTCTAAATGGCAGATAGCGAAGAGGAACTAGAGCCTCTTGATGAGGGTGAAGGAGAGTAAAAGAGTTGGCTTAAGACTAAACATTAAAAAAAAAAACTGGATCATGGCATCCAGCCCCATTACTGCATGGCAAATAGAAAGGAAAAAGATAAAAGCAGTGACAGATTTCCTCTTCTTGGGCTCCAAAATCACTGTGGACAGTGACTGCAGCCATGAAATCAGAAGAGGATTGCTTCTTGGCAGGAAAGCAATGACAGACCTAGACTGTGTGTTGAAAAGCAGAGATATTACTCTGCCGACAAAGGTCTGTATAGTCAAGGCTATGGTTTCCCAGTGGTCATGTACGGTTGTTAGAGCTGGACCATAAAGAAGGCAGAAAGCCAAAGAATTGATGCCTTCGAACTGTAGTTCTGGAGAAGAGTCCTGAAAGCAAGGAGATCCAACCAGTCAAACTTAAGGAAGATCAACCCTGAATATTCACTGGAAGGACTGATGCTGAAGCTCCAGTATTTTGGTCATCGGATGTGCACAGATGACTGGAAAAGTCCCTGATGCTGGGAAAGATTGAGGGAAGGAGGAGAAGAGGGCATCAGAGGATGAGATGGCTGGCCGGCATCACCGATGCAATGAACGTGAACTTCGGCAAATTCCGGGAGATGGTGAGGGACAGCAAGGCCTGGTGTTGCATGTTGTCCATGGGGTTGCAGAGAGTCGGACACAATTGGCCGACTGAACAACAAGCACCAAAGGCAGGTGTAGACCAGTGACCATCTGGAAGACAGGTCAGCAGGGAGAACAAAGTTTCACTGGGTTTTTTGGTTCTATGCAGGCCCTCAACAGGTTGGATGAAACCTACCCCCACTGAGGAGAGCAACCTGCTTACCCAGTCTAGTGTCTCAAATGCTAATCTCATCCAGTATTACTCTCACAGACACACCCAGAAATAATGTCTAATAAAATATCTGGACACCCTGTGACCCAGTTAAGTTGACACATAAAATTAACCATCACACCATCCCAAATCCAGAAGTTTAAAAGTGAACATAGTTTGTGTTCAGAATTAGTTAAAGTTCTTTTAACGGATAACAATGACTGAAAACCTATTTAGTCAGACCAAGATGTTAAAGTATCTGTGCAATAATTGGAACATACTTACCCTAAAATATTGGGTTGGCCAAAAAGTTCATTAGGGTTTTGGCATGAGAAACCCAAGCAAACTTTTTGGCCAACCCAATATTATTTATAGTTTATCTGAAATTCAAATTTAAATGAGCATCCTCTGTTGTATTGGGCAACCCTACTATTGTCATGCACAGCAGAACGAATGATAATTTGAGTTAGGAAATTTAGTTACCTTTTGATAGCCTATACAGGAAAAATAACTTATATATGTACCCTGTGTTAAGGTGGAAACACACTGGGAATAGCAACCATTAATGCTTGTTATCAGTTATTTAACATTTGAAAAGGAAGTTGTAAGATTATTCAATTCTCCACCTCAAAGGGACTTTTGTTATCCAGACTTCCAAGTCAGAGGGACATAACAAGTGAAATTCTGTCTTCCTCTAACCCTGAACAAATGGTTTGAACTCATAAAATCATAACATTTTAGAGCTACAAGGGATATTAGGGACCATTATTTGATTAAAACCACTCTCGTGCTTTTAAATGACAAATTGCTGGTTTTAAAGAAGTTATTCGGCTGATCTTTCAGCTCTGCTGCCTGACATTCAATAAAGCAGACCGTCTCAGTCTTACTATCAAACAGCTATAACCATGCTGTCAAGTACGACTTTTTAAACCTGTCAAACAGTCATTAGTTTTCCCTTCCTAACACTTCTAACTTTGAAGCTGTCTAATTTGTCCTGAGAAAATTCAGAGTGTAAGTTCATTTTATGAAAAATTACCTAGACAGAGTGACTTCCTCCTTAAAAAGTACTTCTAGGAAACTAGAGTTGGAATCATTTTAATTATTACATTTCTAGGAAAACTGTATTGTGAATCTTGCCAATTGTAATGATTATGTTTATCAGTTATATCTTCCTAAATACTTGAATGTTTAATATAATTATCTTCTTTCTCATAAGGAATCAAGAGCATAACACTTCTTTGGTTTCATTATGATCCACGTAACTGTCAGTGCTCCATCACTTCTTGAATTAATACATGTCTTAGGATGGTGATACTTCTTAGGTTAGGGCTAAAAATAAGAAAAGGCAGAGTAGTTGAAATGTCATTTTTATAAAAGCTGCTCTTTGCTCTTCTTTGAATATGATTAAATGGCTAAGAAACAGTCCACAATGCATCAAGTAACCTCCTTTTGCAGTCAAAATGGAGCCCAGCTGTGAATAGCAGAGCCCATCTACCTCTCCTGTTCTTTCAGCTCTGCATGACCAAGGGTGATGATAAGTGACATCCTTAGGGTATGATGAAATAGAACACAAGGCTCTGGAACATATGAGGCATGCTCTGTTTTGTGTCAGAGGCCCTGTTTAAATCAAAGTGGAGCAGAGCATCAAATAGCCTGCTACGGGATCTGGCAGCATGGCTTCGCAAATCTTTGCCGGTTAAGGCTTCCAGAGCTCCCAAATGGCTTTCATTATCTTGGGGAATATATGTGAAAGCAGAAGGACTGAGACACTGTTTGAGTGAGCACCATGTTACAGGGAGTAAAAGGCAGTGTTAATATTCACTTCAGCACACCGAGCCGCTGTGATGTGACTACACACTATCACTGCAGTAATTGGTGTGGTTTATAGGAGGATGTAATATGCAACTGCTTGTGGACACCCACATGTTAGTGACCAGTCAGAGGTTAGCATACAGCTAAGTTCTAAATGCCATCCATGTATGCAGTTTTTTTCAACTGGAAACAACTATTTTTCGAGGCAACCCATAAAAGCATCTGAAACCAATGGCGGATTTATATATTCTTATAATGTAAAAGCAGTCAACTTTATTGAACCTGAATTTTATTTTTACAAAGGAAATTTATTTTTGAATCATGATTTACCTCATATTAATATAACATTCTATATGACAGTGAGCTGTCCCAGAACAGCACTAAAAATATTTATTTTCAAGAATCCATGTTTACATTGCTTTTATTTTCTCATTTTGTGTCAGTCCTTTAAAACAAGATAATTTACTTTGATATTATTTCAGTATTTGAGGAATCCATGGGTAGCAGCAAGCAGAATTCAAAGGATTAAATTTGCCTAGCATGTATTTTATATTTGAATTTTTACAATCCAGAATATTTTAATTCCTCTTATTTTAATTTGTCACAGAAAAAAAAAAATCCATGTAACCTCTTTGTAGATAATAGTTCAGTGACATTTTCCTGCAAAACAAACATCTTCATTGGTAGAAGAGTAAGAGATACTCTCTCAGTTTTGACTAGAAATATTTTTGTTAATAAATAACAGTGCCCTGCATTTCATAAGCCTTCTCTATACTTTTCTGGAATGAATCAGTGAAGAAGAAGAACCATCAGGTGAAATGTGATATAAATAAAATCTCCAAAATGGCATTACTATAGATATATAAATCATGAATGAATGAATGTGTTAGCTGCTCAGTTGTGTCCAGTTGTTTGCGACCCAATGCAGCCTGCCAGGCTCCTCTGTCCATGGGATTTTCTAGGCAAGAATACTGGAGCGGAGTGGGCTGTAGTTCCTTCTCCAGGGGATCTTCCCAACCCAGGGATCGAACCCGGGTCTCTTGCATTGCAGGCAGATCTTTTACCATCTGAGTCACCAGGGAAGCCCTAACCTCCTGCCATAGATGGTATTTTTTGTGTCCCCTTGGAGTTCCATTTTGAAAGTCCAAATCATTATCATATTGGTAGGGAGAATAATATGGTACTCAGTTTACAAAAGAAGAAAGAGAAGAAATTTAAGTCCCTCTGATCAATTCAAGCTCTGTGCATAATGCTCTGTCAATAGACACTGCATGTGGCAGCTCCAGTTGAATGCTAATCCTTCCATTTTAAAAAGGTTACATGGCATGTTAGCTTCATGACTTCCATTAAAGCCAAAGGGTGTTACACCATTACCATACTTTGGAAAGAATGCTCTCTAATGCTATTGATTTTGATCTTTTGAACTCAAGCTCTGATGCCTGTGTCCATTGACAACTACCCTGCCTAGTTCTTACAGGACTCTGAAGTGCTGGATTAGCAAGTAAGCCCCTTTTTCAAATTAATCAGCTTGCCTATCTGAGACAAATGTTTTTATCTTAATGCTCTTAGAAATGCCACATTTCAAGCTTTTTTTCCCATAGTTAGAGTATACAGTTCAGAACTGCCAACCGTGGGTTTTGAAGAAGTAAATGGAAGGCTCACTTCAGGAAGCAGAAGCTATTGTGACATGGTCGGATCTGTATTGCAGGAAGTATAGTATATCTGAACAGTAGCTACTTGATTAGGAAATGTGGGTAACAGGCAAGATAGAAAGCAGAGGTACCCTTTGGAAGGCCACTGAGGATATCTAGGCTGTAGATAATCATAGTGGACTTGGGTGTAGGTAATAGAGAGGCAGAGAAAATGAAGGAATTCCCGTGGTGCTTACGTTGTAGAATTGACATGGTTCGTGTGTGTAGAACAACTGAGTGAAAAGGGGGTGTCATTAACAGATGATGAGGACTCATGGGCTATACAGCAAACTGGGGGACCCAACCAATGGAGACAGCAGCAACTCAGGTTCAGCCATTTATTACCAAGCAGGAGTTTAGAACCAGTGCTGTTATTCCATTGAATTAAAAAAAAAAAAAACCAAAGCTCTGCATTTGGAAAAGACCCTGATGCTGGGAAAGATTGAAGGAGAGAGGAGAAGGGGACAACAGAGGATGAGATGGCTGGATGGCATCACCGACTCACTGGATATGAGTTTGAGTAAACTCTGGGAGTTAGTGATGGACAGGGGGGCCTGACATGCTGCAGCCCATGGGGTCACAAAGAGTCAGACATGACTGAGCGACTGAACTGACTGACTGACTGATGAATCTCCCAATTTTTAGGTATTAGGGCCACTGTGTAGGTATCACAGAAATGATCTGGAGGCTAAACTGGCCCATGGGCTGCCATTTGGGGTCCCCTACCTTTACATCATGAGAAACTCTGGGCTGGAAGAAGCACAGCTGGAATCAAGATTGCAGGGAGAAATATCAATAACCTCAGATATGCAGGTGACACCACCCTTATGGCAGAAAGTGAAGAGGAACTAAAAAAACCCTTGATGAAAGTGAAGGAGGAGAGTGAAAAAGTTGGCTTAAAGTTCAACATTCGGAAAACTAGGATCATGGCATCTGGTCCCATCACTTCATGGGAAATAGATGGGGAAACAGTGGAAGCAGTGTCAGTCTTTATTTTTTGGGGCTCCAAAATGACTGCAGATGGTGATTGCAGCCATGAAATTAAAAGACGCTTACTCCTTGGAAGGAAAGTTATGACCAATCTAGATAGCATATTAAAAAGCAGAGACATTACTTTACCAACAATGGTCTGTCTAGTCAAAGCTATGGTTTATCCAGTGGTCAAGTATGGGTGTAAGAGTTGGACTATAAAGGAAGCTGAGCACCGAAGAATTGATGCTTTTGAATTGTGGTGTTGGAGAAGACTCTTGGGAGTCCCTTGGACTGCAAGGAGATCCAACCAGTCCATCCTAAAGGAAGTCAGTCCTTGGTGTTCATTGGAAGGACTGATGCTGAAGCTGAAACTCCAGTACTTTGGCCACCTCATGCGAAGAGTTGACTCATTGGAAAAGACCCTGATGCTGGGAGGGATTGGGGGCAGGAGGAGAAGGGGACGACAGAGGATGAGATGGCTGGATGGCATCACCGACTCGATGGACATGAGTTTGAGTAAACTCCACGAGTTGGTGATGGACAGGGAGGCCTGCCGTGCTGCGATTCATGGGATCACAAAGAGTCGGACATGACTGAGCGACTGAACTGACTGAACTGACCTTTGCGCCAAGCACATAACTAGGACTCAATAAATTTGAATGTACATTGGACAGATGAATGAATAAGTGGGTGAATGGAGTACCATGGCTCTAAGGTTTTATGTGGCTCCGAGGTGTTTGTCATTTTAAAACTGAGCTTATATTTGTACTTGTTTCATAGTAACTGCATTTGAAGAAAAAACTCCTACTTGATAGGATGACGGTCTAATAGTCTTAAAGATATCTTCACATAAAAATTACTTTTGTATTTTATATTTACCATCTTTTTATTCTGGTTTACTGATGCAGTTTTCTATTTGTAACAAGTATAAATGATGACTAACATCTACTACCAGGGTTCTCTTAGAAATAACCTTTTAGGTAGTACATTATAAGTCACTTTTAGAAAAACTTTCAGAATTGAAATAAAGGCATAAAATGCTCTGCAGAAGAAAAAGAAAAAGGAAGACAAGATTATGAGAAGAAGAAAGAAAAGAAAAAGTTAAGGAAAAGGCCAGAAACTATGATAGTGAGAAAATTTATCTTAATCAGAATTAAACTCAGACATTCTTGATATACATTCCTTTTTGTAATATAAGTATCTGAGAATAAAAATGTTCCAAATTCTTATTTACCTGAATCAACCACATTCTGAGTAGGTAGAATTTTCATTATCTACAATCTCCATGAAACCACACCCTTTGAATCCCCTCTAACTCTGCACTGTCCTCATCATGTCATATGTGTTTACTGCTAATGATATTTGATCTACAATCTGTACACTGTGCTCGATATCATGTAACAATCTAAATGGGAAAAGAATTTGAAAAAGAACAGATATATGTGTATGCATGTGCTTCCCTGACGGCTTCAGTTCAGGTGCTCAGTCGTGTCCGACTCTTTGCGACCCCATGGCTTAGACGGTAAAGAATCCGCCTGCAATCCAAGAGACCTAGGTTGGGAAGATACCCTAGATCCAGAAAGGAATGGCTACCCATTCCAGTATTCTTACCTGGAGAATCCCATGGACGAGGAGTCTGGTGGCTACTGCTCATGTAGTCACAAAGAGTCAGACACGACTAAGTGAATAACACACTTTCATGTATACATGTAACTGAATCACTTTGCTCTACACCTGAAACTGACCCAACATTGTAAATCACCTATATGTCAACATAAAATTAAAAGTTTAAAAATAAAATGAAATCAGTACACATGAAAAGAATCTTCAACTACTGATATACTTCATTAAAGGGTCTCATCTAGTGACAAAAACACTTACTGATGGACAAGAAGAGCATGAAGATTATTTAGGCTTATGCTTTCAACCAGAATTTGTAAAGCATTTGTGATATGGACTTCTTTATTTCATCTTAACCATTTAATCATCACAACAACCCTGTTAGAAAATATGATGCCATTTTACAGAATAAGGAAAGGACAATCATGAAGATGACCCCAAACCCACAAAAGCTACATAGCTTTTACTATACAATATCTAATAATTCCATGTATCCTGATATTTTCCCTTCCCAGGTACAGAAAATGATTCTGAATGGTAATGTGTCATGTCTGCCTCCAAAGCAAAATAGTGCTTTTATTGAAAAAAAAAATGTAGTGTGTGTATATATATTTCAGTAAGAGCACCATTTTGTGTGTGTGTATATATGTACACACAGAGATATATTATTACTACCATCATTTTAAATGATTTTGTTGATACTCAATTTTGATACTCATTTTTCTTAAGTTTCTGTATCTCCATTTTCTTTACATACATTTTGGCTAAAAATATTTAAATCTATTCAGAAAAAAATCAATAATTACTTATTTCAACTGTCTCATGTATATAAAATTAATAATTACTTCAATTTAACTCAAATTCTGTGTCTATATGTCAGCTCAAAATGATTAAGCCTATAAAATTATAGAATATTTGATTAACAGAAGTGCATCAAAATTTACTATTCCTCATTGAGTTATTCTACAAATTTGGGTTTTCACAATTTCAGTTACCTCTTCCTTTCTGTTCATTATATTTATGTAAGATGACCATATATATTTTACTGTCCAGAAAGGTACACTCTGAGAGTGAAAGGGACAAGAAAATGGGCCAACAGGGCTATACAGACCATTCTGAGAAAACCAAGATATGTGATGATGACCTTAGATTGAAGTCACATTAGACCAAATGAATATAATTGCTTCCCTTTACCTAAACTCAACAGGATCAGTCCAAGATGGTTCTCAGCAATGCTGCTCTCCAGAGACAGTGTCACAAAACTTTAACTTCACCGGGGCTTAGTCTCCTCCTCAAAAGTCTCAGCTGTTTGGGCACTGATGTCATTGGAGGACAGCAGTGTCACAGTCATAGGTCTGAGATATAAGCGGAGTCAAAAACACAGTTTTCTTTGAGGATCAAGACAGCTTTCTCCCAAGGGCTAGACCAGAGCAAAGATGTGAGCCGTATTTCTTGTCCTTCTCCTAGCTGAGAACCAGTAGATGATTTCCAGACTGCACCTCAGACCCACTGAATCAGAAACTCTAGGAAAAGGCCTGAGAACCTGAAATCTTGACCAAATTTGTACAGGATTCACAGTCACACCACCTTTTGAGAATCACTGATTTATATTAAATACAAATACTAAAATTATGTCATGTATCCTGAATTGCTATCTTCTTAGTCTTTTCCTTGGAGAAGGGCATGGCCACCCACTCCAGTACTCTTGCATGGAGAATCCAGTGGACTGAGGAGCCTGGTGGGCTACAGTCCATGGGGTCGCAAAGAGCTGGACATGACTGAGCAACTAACTCTTCACTTCACTTTAGCCCTTTTCTTGGCTTATTTGAAATCTTAAAAAGTGTCAGAGCTCTTCACCATTTAGCATTTTATCCATAAATTTGGGTGGAATTAAAGCATTTTCAGGCTCTAAAATTATTTCTTTCCCAGTGGCTCTGTCCCTCCTTCTCAGTTCTCCTTCTATGTCTTTTCTTGTCTTCTTTCTCTTTTGATAGGAAATAAGTGGATCATCACTAGATTTTTCTCTCCATGATTGATCATTTTTCTTCATTATCTCCACCAGAAAAATGTGTTTTTAATAAATGTTAACAAAAATGGAAAATGACTAGGTACTCCTTTCCACAACTCAAAGGTGCTCCTCTAAGCACCTTTTATCTACTTGAGTTGAAAAATGAAATCCACTCTCCTGGTTACTTTATTCATTTGCATGTAATGCTGTAGGAAATCTGTCAGTTACAGATTTCAGGGCTCTAGTCTCAGTGGCCTTTTCACCTGGCTTTGACAGTATTCCTTACAACAAAGTATCATAAGACTTGAGGGCAAGATCTCTGCTGATTCATCATTGTATTCTGAATAGCTCCTAGCAGAATGTCTTGTACAGGGAAGACACCCATTAATATTTGTCAAATGAACGAAGAGAGGAGAAGCAAAACCTGGACTTTTTCTTAACTTGTCACACTGGGCTTAGGAGTGAATCCGACACATAAAGAAACCCTTTCATGGTACAAATGAGAACAATAACCCCTGCTCTGTATGGTTCTGTAACAATATTTTTAACAATGAAGTTCAATCTTTGTTTTATGACTTGAAAAATAAAGGAGTGTTCTGAAATAATTTGAAATACTGGCAGGCAACTTATGGACTGCTTGTTAATTTTAATCCCTGAGTCTCTGAGAAATTTGGTCGTATATACTTAGGGAGTTTTGAGAGGTATGATTGACCAGTGTTTATTGAGTCCTTACTGTTTGCTAGGTACTATTTAAAAATGGCATTAGCTAATTTAAAAGAGATAAAGTACATGACATAGTTCCTTCCTCTGGAGCATGCAACCTTGATGGAAGGCAAGATTCAGAGCACAATTAGAGATGACTATGTACCACAAAGTGCTAAATTGAATGTAATTAAGCACATTTTCCCTTAATAATTCAAACTACAAGAAGTCAGAGGGGAGGAAAATTGATGTTGGCTGCCAAAATAATGAAGCATGCCAAAATTAATTAAAGAAAGAATACACAGAATTTCAAATTGTATTATGGGGAATATCATAGGGGTTATTTCCCCAAAGAATTTTTTAGCTTAAATTTTTCCATGTAAAATCATGAGCAAATATGGTTCAAAATCACCTTTCTTTGAACGTTATTTTGAGGAACCCTCTATTTCATGAATTTAGGACAGGCTACCATATCTATCTAAAGCAAACAAACAAAACAACTTTGTATTATGCAATGTGATTTCCTTTAAAAATGTTTGTTTGCTAATGATATTTGTTCTGAATCCCTCTAAAGATATCAACAGAACAGAAGACAGCCTTTTTAGAAGAGCTGTCATAGCAGGAAGTGCCAGGCAAACTGTGCCTCCGATGGTTTTGTTTCTGAGCACTCCTCCTAGGGTCCACATCTTTTCCTGAGATGAACTCTTTGGGGATATACAAGGTCTTGAAAGATAAGAGTTTGGATGCTAGGAAGGAATTTTTAAAAGTAAAAATCTCAGGTTAGGTTGGTGCTATTTTTTTTTTTAATCATACAGATTCAAATTTCCATTTGGCCTCTATTTTAAATCTTCCCAAAGTGGTAGTACCTCTCCTAACCTCCTACAACTCTATGTTCATAAATATTCTATTTCTTAAAACACCTTGATTTCAGAGCAAAGAAAAACAGATAGCATCCCAGGACTTACTTTTCCCATAATACTCCTGCTTTTCTTTTTTTTTAATTTCATGCCAACCTCAACCTCATTTTCTGTCCAAAGGAGGGTTTTGTTTTGTTTTTTTAAACAGAGGGAAAGAGCAAAACGAAAGGTTGAATGAGTGTAAAATCGTGTCTCTACCTGCTTTTTACGTTTAGTTAGTAATATCTCAGTGCTATAGTCTTCAACAGTGTAGATATTTAAACCTATAACTGTTTTTACCAATGTCATTTTTAAAAGAATTAGAACAAAAAAACTTTACAGTTTATGTGAAACAAAGAAGGCTTTGAGTAGCTAAAGCAATCTTGAAAAAGAAAAAAAAAAATAAACAGAGCTAGAGGAATCAGGCTCCCTGATTTCAGACTATAATATTAATACAAAGCTATAATATTCAAGATAGTGTGGTACTGGCACTAAGAAAGAAATACAGATCAATGGTACAGGATAGAAAGCCCAGAGATAAACACATGCACCTATGGTCACCTAATCTATGACAAAGGATATAAGAACATACAATGGAGAGAAGACAGTCTCTTCAGTAAGTGGTGCTGGGATAACTGAACAGCTACATGTAAAAGAATAAAATTAGAACACTCCCTAACACCATACACAAAAATAAACTCAAAATGGATTAAAGACTTAAATGTAAGACCAGATACTATAAAACTCTTAGAGGAAAACAGGCAGAACCCCGTTTGGTATAAATAGTAGCAACATCTTTTTGGATATTCCTCCTTGAGTAATAGACATTAAAAAAAAAAGGGGGGACCTAATTAAACTTAAAAGCTATCTCACAGCAAAGGAAGCCATAAACAAAAAGACACTCTACAGAAGGGGAGAAAATATTTACAAATGATGCAACTGACAAGGGGTTTATCTCCAAACTATACCAATAGCAAATACAGCTCAATATTAAAAACAAAAAACCCAATCAAAAAAAGTGAGTGGAAGACTTAGTTATTTCTACAAAGAAGGCATACACATGGCCAACAAACACATGAAAAAATGCTCAGCATCACTCATTATTAGACAAATACAAATCAAAACTACAATGAGGTATCACCTCACACCGGTCAGAATGGCCATCATCAATAAATGCTGTAGGAGGTGCAGACAAAAGCAAACCCTCCTACACTATTAGTGGGAATGTAAATCGATACAGCCACTACAGAGAACAATATGAAAGCTCCTTAAAAAACTAAAAATAGAACTACCACATGACCCAGCAATGCTACCACTGGGCATAGACCCTGAGAAAAACCATAATTCCAAAAGACACATGCACCACAAAGTTCATTGCAACTCTCTTCACAATAGCCAGGACATGGAAATAACCTAAATGTCCATCAACCAATGAATGGATAAAGAAGTGGTGGTCCATATACAGTGGAATATTACTCAGTCATAAAAAGGAATGAAATTAGATCATTTGTAGAGACAGGGATGAACCTAGAGTCTGTCATACAACGTGAAATAATTCAGAAAGAAAAACAAATATCATATATTAATGCATGTATGTGGAATCTAGAAAAATGGTACAGAAGAACCTATTTGCGGGACAGGAATAGAGTGGCAGGAGGGAACAGACATATGAACACAGGGATCTGGGGCGGGGGTGGGATGAACTGGGTGACAGGAATGGACATATGTGCACTGCCATGTGTAAAACAGATAGCTAATGGGAACCGGCCGCAGAGCACAGGCAGCCCGGCTCAGTGCTCTGTAACCTAGATGAGAGGGTGGGGTGGAGGTCCAAGAGGGAGAGGATGTAAATGTCCTCACTGTACAGCAGAAATACAACATTGTAAATATATCCCCTCCTCCACCCCAAAAAACCTAGCACACTATATCTAAAAAAAAAAAAAGAAAGTCTTATCTAATATTGGGAGCAAAACACACAGATTTGAATGAAATATTCAATACTTAAATCATCAAGTGATCTTTTGAAGAAAAAACTATCACTAAATTATGAATATTTACTGTAAGTGGCATATAATAACAACTCAAGACTTTTAGAACCTAAAACATTTAATCAATTGAAAATTCTAGGTGCTTATTTCACAAAATTAAGATTTGTTTGGTTTCTATTAAGCCACATATGAAACTAACTTTCCCTGGCAGCTCAGCAGTAAAGAATCTGCCTGCAATGCAGGTGACCTGGGTTCAACCCCTGGGAAGATCCTCTGCAGAAGGAAATGGCAACCCCCTCCAGTATTCTTGCCTGGGAAATCCCATGGACAGAGGAGCCTGGCGGACTGAGGACCATGGGGTTGCAAAGAGTCAGACATGACTGCTCGCTTTAAATGCGGATATTCCCTGGTGGCTCAGACGGTAAAGAATCTGCCTATAATACAGGAGACCTGGGTCCAATCCCTGGGTCAGGAAGAGCCTCTGGAGAAGAGAATGGCTACCCACTCCAGTACTCTTGCCCAGAGAATTCCATGGACAGGAGAGACTGGTTGGCTACAGTCCATGGTGTTGCAGAGTCAGACATGACCAAGAAACCAACACTTTAATAGAAAGTATGATTTTACCATATATCTATGATCTTCAGCTTCATTATTGCACCACTTGATTGCAAAACAATCTTTGCTATGCACACATGCATGCACATGTGTCTGTATGAATAAACAGATGTTTATATATATATAAAGATAGATGTATAGATATAGATGCTTTTCTCACAAGCATAAGCTAAAGAGGGAACTGACCATGATAGCAATTACGGTTTCATTTCCAAATGAATCAGACTTTTTAGCTTGAGCATGGTATCTTGTCAATGTTGTCTGTTTTTCTTCTTCAATTAGTCCAAAATCTCTCTAAGGATAAAGACTGCATTTTACCCATGTTGATTTCCCCCATCCTCAGTGCTAAACCTATTATTGGCATAGACCTCAGTTCAGTTGCTCAGTCATGTCCAACTCTTTGCAACCCCAAGGACTGCAGCATGCCAGGCTTCCCTATCCATCACCAACTCCTGGAGTTTGCTCAAACTCATATCCATCAAGTCAGTGATGCCATCCAACCATCTCATCCTCTGTCGTCCCCTTCTTCTCCTGCCCTCAATCTTTCCCAGCATCAGGGTCTTTTCCAGTGAGTCAGTTCTTCGCATCAGGTGGCCAAAGTATTAGGCATAGACATGGCACTCAGTAAATGTTTCATGAACTGAACTAAACTGTCTTCTTTATCTTCCCCTTCAATAAGATGGAGATGATAAATGGTAATACATTGAGGGGAGGGAGGTATAACCATCTGAAGGAGCAGAAGCAACAGAAGACATTCAAAGATCTCCTAGAACTAAGCAGGCAAGCTGGCCATGAAGGAGGACGGTGGTGTGAGTGGAGAGTGTGCCCTTAACTAAAGGAGGCTGTGGCCAGAACCCAACGGTGTCAAATCTCCAAGTTTTCCAAGGAAGCTAACCATTCCCATATTTATGTAGAAACTTCTGATTTTTAAATGTTGGTAAACAATTTGAAATATCTTTTAAAACATTGCAACTGACTAATAAAATAGTTTTGTGTCTTACATGCCACCTTGGGGCTGGTGGTTTTTGACCTCACTTTGGGAAATGAAAAAAGCTGACCAAGAAGGTCAAGATGGTCATTAGGCAGCACAGCTGGCCACAGTCAGGTGCCCATAGACTATAATTCTTGCCCTTGCTGTCATCTGGCTAGATGGTGTTTACAACATTAAGCAAGGAAATACATATGTCCATGAAGATTTGTCAGTCTCTGTGTATTCTCATAATGGCTAAAAATCAGCTCTCTCTTATTTGTTCCTGTGGTTTGGTTGGGGAAACTCTGGTCTGGACTGTATTTGTGGTTTAAGAGCCTGGAAACCTCAATGTAGGTGAACATAGGAATTGCTCAAGGAGGAAGCCAGAATGCCACCTCTCATTTCACTTGTCTGGAATGCAAACAATGCTCCTTGTTACCCGACCAATATTTCTCCTCAATTTCAATGCTTTGATGAAGGAAAATCCTGTTTCTCACAGCTCCAGGAGAAGGCAAAAATCCTCTTATGACCATTTTTAGACAGAAAAAAAGTAAAAAGAGGAAAGACAGTCAAGATAATTATTATAGAACTTGAAGCTAAAGTCAGTTTTACTTTATTCTTTCATTATTCACCCTACAATGGCTTTATAGAATGTTTTGAAAGAATACGAGATGAAGAGAAATCATAGCATCTCCAAATGTTAGAAATTGTTTAATAGAATACTTCTCTAAAACTCATTCAGTTGCCAGCTGCTTAGAAGTCACGATATAGGGAAACTTTAAAAATACATCTAGAAAATCAGGCATAGAGTCTTAAGAGGAAGTGAAGATGATGAACTTGAGTTTCCAGTTCTGTCCTCTACCAGCCTCCTGCTTCCTTCCCTGTCTCCAGTGGCCCCACATGTCTTACTTTTCCGTAAACATAACACACCCCTTTTGAACTTGGCATGTATGTGTCTAAGACTCTTCTCTACCTGGAAGCTCCGTTCTTCATCATGCAAAGCCCACATCCTAAAAGCACGGAAAAGAGACAGAATGGGGTGGGGGTTGAGAGTTCAGACTCTAGGGTTAGACTTCCTAAGCTTCTCCATTCGCCATCCTTTAGATGTGTGACCTTGTGCCTCACTTCCTTGTCTTTACAACAGGGATGGTCAGAGTAAACATACCTTACAGGGTAAGTCTGAGGTTTATATTAATTACAAGATATAAAGGACTTGGAAGAGTTCTAGCCATTTAGTAAACACAGCACAGTGCTATTCTCTCTCCCCTCCCCTTCTCTGTGAAGCTGGCCCCCAGCCCTACACCAAAGGAAGTTCATAGTACTGGCAGGCGCCTGCTCTCCAAAACAAACTTTTCACATTATTTGACCTTTTACTCACAAATACTTAACACGATATATTACAATTATTCTTACATCCTCCTAAGCTGTGGGCTACTCAGGGCACAAACAAGATGATATTCTTTTGTTGTATTATCCAGAACTTATCTAACTAACATGTAACAGTTACTCAAAATAGATTAGATTGTTGAATGAATATGTGCAAAGGAGTTCAATCTTCACATTCTATCATGCCGGGCATTTAAACTAAATATGCGCTGGAATGAGTACTGTTCAGTTCAGTTCATACTGTGGTTTTCTTGGTTTTGACTTGATATTTGTCATAGCATGGGGTGCTCCTATCTTTTCCACAATTTCACACACTTCCGTTAGTAAACTGACTTAATTTTACATATAATATTATCACATACTTTGCTATAAGCTTATAATATTAATGTGATTGACACTACTTTTCTAGAGTACAAGAGTATCATTAGGGCCTTATCTCCCAAACACAGCCTCGTTCTCTCTCAATTCAGACTGACAGAGGAAGGAGATAGCAACTTTATGTACTTCACTTGCATGAGATCAGTAAACCTGACCACAATGCCGGTGAAATTAAAAAAATGAATAAAATCCTCACAGCAAAGGAAACCATAAACAAAAAGACAAACCACTGAATAGGAGAAAATATTTGAAAACCAAGCAACTGACAAGGGATTAATCTCCAAAATATACAAAAATATTCATACAGCTCAATATTTTAAGAAAATAATCAAAATGGGCAGATCTAAATATACATTTTTCTAAAGAGGAATCGGGTGGAGAGGGAGGTGGGATCGGGATGGGGAATACATGTAACTCCATGGCTGATTCATGTCAATGTATGACAAAACCCACTACAATATTGTAAAATAATTAGCCTCCAACTAATAAAAAATTAAAAAAAATTTTTTTAATAAAATAATAAAAAAGAAGACATATAGATGATCAAAAAGCACATGAATGCTCAACATGATGCTCAACATGACTATTAAGAGAAATACAAATCAAAACTACAGTGAGGTATCACCTCACACTGATCAGAATGGCCATCATGAAGTCTTCAAACAATAAATGCTGGAGAGGGTGTGGAGAAAAGGGAACTTTCCTACACTGTTGGTGGGAATGTAAATTGGTACAGCCATTATGGAGAACAGTATGGAAGTTCCTTAAAAAACTAAAAACAAAGCTTCCTTATGATCCAGCCAATCCCATTGCTGGCCAAATATCCAGAGTTTACCTTAATTCAAAAAAATACATGTACCTCTTTGTTCACTGAAGCACTATTTACAATAGACAGGGCATGAAAACAACCTAAATGTCCATCAACATACAAATCAATAAAGAAGATATGGTACACAAGTGCAATGGAGTATTACTTAGCCATAGAAAAGAACAAAATAATGCCATTTGCAGCAACACGGATTGTCATACTGAGTGAAATCGAACAAAGATAAACATGGTATCTAAAAATGATACCAAAAAAAATAAAAGGTTAAATCTAAAAATATGGTACTAGTGAACCTACTAGAAAATAGAGAGAGTCACAGATGTAGAAATCAAGCTTATGGTCACCTAGAGGGAAGTCAGGAGGCAGGGGATAAGTTGAGAGATTGAGACTAAAATATACACATTACTACGTATAAAAGAGACAACTAATAAGAACCTACTGCACAGCACAAGGAACTCAATAATACTCTGTAATGACCTGTATGGGAAAAGAGTTTCAAAAAGAGTAGACACATGTATAGCTGACTCACTTTGCTACACAGCAGAAACAAACACAATGTCGTAAATTAACTCTAGTCCAATAAAAATGAATTCAACAAGTAAGTCCATGGGAGGGTAGGAGGATGAATAGAATCTTCAGTGGCACTTCACTTCTGCTGATACAGTTTAAGACTATTTTTTACTCAAGGAGAATTATTAGCCATCAATAGAAAATTTTAATTCTGAAAATATGACTCAGAACAAAGATATAATGTAGTCTTATATATCACTGGCTATTTTAATAAGTATACATATAAAGTATAGACTTTTCTTAGAATTACTAAATTTCTGACTTAAACCTAAAAAAAAAACCCTTATTAACATTAAATCAAAAGCCACTTAGAAAAACTTAGAAATCAGTATTTTATGCCAGAAAACATCTGACCAAGCATCTTTAACTCTATTTTTAGTTATAAATAGCTCAATCAATGTTTACCCAAATTCTGCTTCTTTTAAAATAATTTTTCATTAGTTTGTTGTTAATTGTTTGGTCATCTTCAGTGATATATAAGGGTATTGAGGTTAAGGGAGTGGAAATTTAGTCTAAGACATTAGTTAAAGGATTGTGAATCATTTACCTTGAAGAAAGAGATAAAAGAGAGAAAATAAACACTACTAAACCAAGAGGTAAAAACACTGTTTTAAATTATATACAGGCTAGACTGAACAGAATGAGAGAGTCATGAGTGTAGATGTATATATAACCAAAGAAACGCAATTGACCCTCCCTAGCCACAGGTTTTACACCCATAAATTCAACCAATCATGGACTGAGATTTCATGCTTTTGCATTTGGTTGGTTGAATCCATGGATGTGAGACTCATGGATAGGGAGGGTCACTCTATCCATTGTGCCATACTATATAAGGGACTTGAGTATTTGCAGATTTTGGTATCCATGAAATTCCTGGAAGCAATCCCCCATGGATACCAATGGAAAACTATATATAGACACAGTCTATATGCTAACATAAATTCTGGTCTCCATTCCTCTGGATGTTTATAATATAATGAACGTTGCTAAGACACCACCTTAAGTGTGGCTGTCTTTTATGGGGTTCTTATGGACCAAACTGGACCTGTTATTCTTTACTGAGATCCCCATAATATGACTAGAACACAAGGGGGGTGATTTTGAGTGTTTTAATGTAAATACAGTTTAGAAAATAAATCATTTCTTTATTAACTTTAATTTATAGAGTATATGTTGGCATCATTGAATTTCAGTCTCATTTATAGCAGAAAAAACAAGCAGTGAATATTTCCACTAGTATTTTTTGTCTTACTTCTTAGAACTACCAGTCTCAAAGTTCACATAAGATTACTGTTTATAATTTTAAATAAATATTCACCTCCTTCCCATAATATATAGATATTTTGGCTTGATTACATAATTTGTGCTCAGTTTTCATTTGAATCAATCTATGTCATTGGAATGGATGAAGGTCTTATTTACAGGAATACAGTTTTTAATGTGAAAACTGCTAGGAGAAGAAATCCAGAATCAAATACTAAAGGTTTCTTTGCATTAATTAAAATAGAAAAAAACCCCTTCCTTATCATTGGTAAAATAATAAAATACAGCAGAATTTTAAGAAATCACATACATATAGCAAACAGCAATATTGCCTAGCTTTAAGTTTTTTTATGTGCTCATCAGTTTTATCATTTACGTGCTCAGTCATGTCTGATTCTTTGCAACCCCATGGACTCCCCTGTCTATGGGGATTCTACAGGCAAGAATACTGTAGTGGGTTGCTATGCCCTCCTCCAGGGGATCTTCCCAACCCTGGGATCAAACCCGGTCTCCCACATTGCAGGTGGATTTTTACCATCTGAGCCATGAGGGAAGCCCATGAATACTGGAATGGGTAACCTGTCCCTTCTCCAGGGGATCTTCCCAGCCTAGGAATCAAACTGGAGTCTCCCACATTGCAGGCAGATTTCTTTACCTGCTGACCTATCCTGTGGTAAAAATAATAAAAAATAAAAATAATTCAAAAAATGGAGTTATCAGCTTGAAGATGACAGGGTAAAGCTCTATGGAAATCTAATGCTTGAAGTCTAATGTCCCTAAGGTAAAAAAGTCAGTGGACTTCGACTTCACTTTCCACTGTGTATAACTTACATATTACATAGCTTAAAAATCTCTGAAGCAGAATTTCTCTCCCCTATAAAGAGAAGCTATGAGGCATATGATCTCTTAATGTCACTTTTAAACTTTACGACTATATAGATTTAAAACAAAAAAAAAAGTCTGGGAAAGATAGAATCACGATGCCCCAAAGCAAGTCTTAAAGAGAATTTGGCTTCAAACCATTTCCAATTATGTATCTCTGATGAGCACCGATGTGATTTTTATCTATTATTTGCATAAGAGAGTCTGGAGGAACATCTGACTTTTGGGAGAACCAACTCTAAAAATGAGAGAAATAGGATAATCTTTGGGGAATTATGCTATCAAATCGACATGCTCAAGAGCTGAGAAATACAAAAGTCACCTAACAGAGAGCAGGTGGCTCTCGTGTCAGCAGGACTGGAACGGAACTTTTTGAATGCTTCAGTATATCCAAAGCATGAATGTGCAGTTTTGGAATTAATCAGCCCTGGAAGAATAGAGAGAGAAGAGAGAGTGCACAGATGGTGGCTGGGCCCCTGCAAGCCTAATCCAGTGGGAAGTGAGAATGAGCACTTTAAGTAATTTCCATGTCAATAACAAGACCATTGTGAGATGAATACATCAGGTTATCTTACCCTGATGCTATTAGACCCTCTATTCATCTGACTCCCCTTGTTCTGTTTTCTTGCTCCTGAAGCTACCTTCTGATGATAGGCTAGCATTTCGTGCCACTCTGCCTACTGGGAGAAAGAGCACTGAATATTCACACTTTGAATATTTCCTGTGTCTAATACAGTGATTTCTTGTGGAAATCTAAAATGGGTTTCTGATTATTATTTGACTTCCCATATGCTTGATCACAGAAAAGAGGTTATGCTGGAGTGACTATTCTACAACTGTATTTCTCATTATAAATTAATAAATAAGTACTCTAATCTCATATGATGGTAGTTCCTATAAACTGACACTCGGGGCATAAAAAGTCATAGATGTCAAGAACTGTCTGGTTATTCAGAACAGAAGGCCAGATTTTAGAATGATGCAGTTAATCAAGGCATTACCTACTGAATTCTTAACCAGACCCAGCTTGCTTTTCTTTAGATTACACTCTATATGCTATTTTTTTTTTAATACAGAGAAAAGTTCCAACAAGAGACTCTAAATAATCTTGTTTCATTAGGTCAGTACTTTGTTGGTTTTGAAGGAGAAGGATGCCCAAATATGATAGCACATTGAATATTAATATCTTTCAAGCTATACTGACCCAATGTAAGGATTTCGAGCAGAATTACTAAATAATGAATATTTAATTTCTTTTTTATTCCCCACAAGAATATAAGGAAAGACTTCATTTTGTTCAATATCCTTTGTTTCATACTTACTACAGTGCCTGAAACATAGTCAATGTCATTGAATATCTAAATAAGTGGACTAAACAAGTGAGGCTTATTCACACTTGCTACCCCTTCAGTCCCTTCATGGATTACAGCCTTGATATGGTGAAGGGACTTATGTAACTCAATGAAGCTATGAGCCATGCCTTGTAGGACCACCCAAGACAGATGGGTCATAGTAAAGAGTTCTGACAAAATGTGGTCCACTGGAGGAAAAACTGGCAAAGCACACCAGAATTTTTGCTGTGAGAACCCCATAAACAGAATGAAAAGGCAAAAAGATATGACACTGGAAGATGAGCCCCCCATGTTAGAAGGTGTCCAATATGGTACTAGGAAAGAGCGGAGGGCAATATTAATAGCTCCAGAAAGAATGAAGAGGCTGGGCCAAAGCAGAAACGACATTCAACCATGGATATGTCACATGGTAAAAGTAAAGTCCAATGCTGTAAGAACAATACTGCATAGGAACCTGGAATATCAGGTCTAGGAATCAAGGTAAATTGCACCTGGTCAAGCAGGAGAGTCAAGAGTGAACATCAACATCTTAGGAATCAATGAACTAAAATAGATGGGAGTGGGTGAATTTAATTCAGATGACCATTATATCTACCACTGTGAGCAAGCATCCCTTAGAAATAGGGTAGCCCTCACAGTCAAAAAAAAAAAAAGATGTGAAATGCAGTACTTGGGTGCAATCTCAAAAACAACAGAATGAGCTTGGTTCATTTCCAAGGCAAACCATTCAACATCACAGTAATCCAAGTCTAGGCCCCAACCATTAATGCCGAAGAAGTTGAAGTTGAACAGTTCTGTGAAGACCTACAAGATATTCTAGAACTAACACCAAAAACGATGTCCTTTTCATCATAGGGGATTAGAATGCAAAAGTAGGAACTCAAGAGATATCTGGAGTAACAGGCAAGTTTGGCTTTGTGGTACAAAATGAAGCAGGGCAAAGTTTAACAGTTTTGCCAAGAAAACACAGTAGTCATAGGAAACACCCTCTTCCAACAACACAAGAGACGACTGTACATGTGAATATTACCAAACGGTCAATATCAAAATCAGACTGGTTATATTCTCTCAGCCAAAGATGGAGAAGCCCTATATAGTCAGCAAAAAGAAGACCTGGAACTGACTGCAGATCAGACCATGAGCTCCATGCTGTAAAATTCAGGCTTAAATTGAAGAAAGTAGGGAAAACCACTAGGCCATTCAGGTATGACCTATATCAAATGCCTGATGATTATACAGTGGAGGTGACAAATAGATTTAAGAGAGTATATCTAGTAGACAGAATGCCTGAAGAACTACAGACAGAGGTTCATAGCATTGTTTAGGAGGCAGTGACCAAAACCACCCCCAAGAAAAAGAAATGCAAAAATGCAAAGTGGTTGCCTGCGGAGGCCTTACATATACCTGAGGAAATAAGAGAAGTGAAAGGCAAGGGAGAACAGGAAAGATATACATAACTGAATACAGAGTTGCAGAGAACAGAAAGGAAAGATAAGAAGGCCATCTTAAATGAACAAAGCAAAGAAATAGAGGGGAAAAAATAGAATGGGAAAGACTACAGAATCTCTCAAGCAAATTGGAGATATCAAGGGAACATTTCATGCAAAGATAGTCACAATAAAGGACAGAAATGGTAAGGACTAACAGAAGCAGAAGATATTAAGAGGTGGCAAGAATACAGAAGAACTATACAAAAAAGGTCTTAATGACCCAGATAACAACAATTGTGTAGTCATTCATCTATAGCTAGACATCCTAGAGTGTGAAGTGGGACTTAGGAAACATTACTATGAACAAAGCTAATGGAAGTGAGGGAATTCCAGCTGAGATATTTCAAATCCTAAAAGATGATGATGTTAAAGTGCTGCACTCAATATGTCAACAAATTTGGAAACCACGGCACTGGCGACAGGACTAGAAAAGGTCAATTTTCATTCTAATTTCAAAGAAGGGTAATACCAAAGAATGTTCAAACTATTGTACAGTTGCTATCATTTCACACGCTAATAAGGTTTTTCTCAAAATCCAAGCTAGACCTTCGCAGTATCTGAATTGAGAAATTTCGATGTACAAGCTGGGTTTATACAAGGCAGAGGAATCAGAAATCAAATTGCCAACATTCACTGGATCATAGAGAAAGGTAATTACAGGAAAACAACTACTTCTGCTTCACTGACTATGCTAAATCCTTTGACTGTGTGGATAATAACAAACTGTGGACAACTCTTAAAGAAATGAGAATACCAGATCACCTTACCTGACTACTGAGAAACCTGTATGCGGGTCAAGAAGCAATAGTTAGGACTGGACATGAAACAACTGAGAGGTTCACAACTGGGAAAAGAGTACAACAAGGCTGTACACTGTCACCCTGATTTTTTAACTTCTATGCAGAACACATTATGTGAAATGCCGGGCTGGATGAATCACAGCTGGGATCAAGATTGCCAGAAGAAATATCAATAACCTTAGATATGCACATGATACCACTCTAATGGCAGAAAGTGAAGAAGAACTAAAAAGCCTCTTGATGACGGTGAAAGAGGAGAGTGAAAAAGCTGCCTTAAAAGTCAACACTCAAGAAACTAAGATCATGGCATCCAGTTCCATCACTTCATGGCAAATAGAAGGAGAACAACTGGAAGTGGTGACAAATTTTATTTTCTTGGGTGACAAAACCACTGCAGATGATGACTGCAGTCATGAAATTAATAGACATGTGCTCCATTGTTCTGATGCAAAGTATTTCATGAGACATCATCTCTCAATCTTGGCTTTTAAAGGATGAGGAATGGGACAGAAGCTAACCTTGAAATTAAAAAAATTAAAAAAAAAACTTGGCTTTTCAGCAGCATTCTATGAAATGCCTAGATACAATTTTCTTTGTATTTACCCTACTTGAATTTGTATGCCTTTCCAAAGATTTGGGAAATTTTAAGCTATAATTTCTTCAAGTACTTTTTTCCAATACCATTTCTTCTGTCCTATTTGGATTGCAAATATATACATGGATATTGTTGTTACTATTTAATTGCTAAACCATGTCTGACTTATTTGTAGCCCCATGGACTATAGCCCGCCAGTCTCCTCTGCCCATGGGATTCCCAGGCAAGAATACTGCAGCATGTTGCCATTTCCTTCATACACGGATATTACCTTCTGATATTGCAATACAAATTTCTAAGATTCTGGTCATTTTTCTATTTTAATTCTTTCTATTCTTCAGATTTAGATACTTTTCACTGCTTTGCCATCATGTCACTGGCTCATTCCTCTGCCACTTGCACTCTGCTCTTAAGCCTGTCCAGTGGGTATTTTCAACTCCTGAGCCGCTGATCGGCTCCACGGTGGCCAGGGGCAGCAGTGAGGCCAGGGTGCCCTCCACTCCTGGGCGTCCTCCAACATCGGCTCCAGTCTCCCAGACCCCCTTCCCAGACCTCCAGCTGGGCCTTTGCCTCGACCCCTGGCCACACGTTGACCATCACCCTGTGGCCAGTGAAGGTTTAAGCACTCAAGGACCGCAAGCAGTGGGACATCCAGGGCACTGAGCATGTCATCCAGCTATGCTGAGAGGCTAAAGGGCATGCCCCACCTAGACAGGGCCTGACAAAACGTGGTCCACTGGAGAAGGCAATGGCCAATGACTTCAGTATTCTTGCCTTGAGAACCCCATGAATATGATGAAAAGGCAAAAAGAAATGACACTGAAAGATGAACCCCCCAGAACAGTAGGTGTCCAGAATACTACTGGGGAAGAGCAGAGAAATGAAGACGCTGAGCCAAAGTGGAAATGACACCCAATTGTGGTTATACCTGGTGATGAAAGTAAAGTCCGATGCTGTAAAGAACATTATTGCATAGGAACCCAAAAAGTTAGGTCCACAAATCAAGGTAAGTCGGATGTGGTCACACAGCAGATGGCAAAAATGAACACTAACATGTTAGAAATCAATGAACTAAAATGGACAGGAATGCATGAATTTAATTCCAATGACAATTTTATGTACTACTGTGGGCAAGAATTCCTTAGAAGAAATGGAATAGCCCTCATAATCAACAAAAGAGTTCAAAATGCAGTATGTGGGCACAATCTCAAAAACAACAGAATGATCTTGGTTCATTTCCAAAGCAAACTACTCAACATTGTGGTAATCCAAGACTATGCCTCAACCTCTAATGCTGAAGAAGTTGAAATTGAACAATTCTATGCAGACCTACAAGACCTCATAGACTGACAGCAAAAAAAAGATACCCTTTTCATCATAGGGGACTGGAATGCAGAAGTATGAAGTCAAGAGAAACCTGGAATAACATGAAAGTCTGGCCTTGGAGTACTCTATTAAGAAGGGCAAAGGCTAACAGGTTTTTGCTAAGAGAATACACTGGTCATAGGAAACACCCTCTTCCAACAACACAAGAGACAACTCTGCACCTGGACAACACCAGATGGTCAGGACTGAAATCAGATTGATTATATTCTTTGCAGCAGAAGATGAGGCAGCTCTATATAGTCAGCAAAAACAAGACCGGGAGCTGACTGTGGCTCAGATCATCATCTCCTTATTGCAAAATTCAGACTTAAAGAACGTAGGGAAAACCACTAGGCCATTCAGGTATGACCTAAATCAAATCCCTTATGATTATACAGTGGAGGTAACAAATAGACTCAAGGGACTAGACCTGACAGACAGGGTGCCTGAAGAACTATGGACAGAGGTTCATAACATTGTCCAGGAGGTGGTGACCGAAAGCATCCCCAGGAAAAAGAAATGTGAAGATAAATGGTTGTCTGAGAAGGCCTTACAAATAGCTGAAAAAGAAGAGAAGCGAAAGGCAAAAGAGAAAATGAAAGATATCTCCAACTGAATGCAGGGTTTCAGAGAATAGCAAGGAGAGAGAAGAAAGCCTTCTTAAGTGAATGGTGCAAAGAAATAGAGGAAAACAATAGAATGGCTAAGACTAGAGATCTCTTTAAGAAAATTGATGATACCAGAGACAGGCACAATAAAGGACAAAAACATCAAGGACCTAACAGAAGCAGAAAAGATTTAGAACATGTAGCAAGAATACACTGAAGAACTGTACAAAAAAATCTCTTAATGACCCATATAAGTGGTCACTCACCTAAAGCCAGGCATCCTCGAGTGTGAAGTCAAGTGGACCTTAGGAAGCATTATTACATACAAAATTGCTGGATGTGGTGGAATTCTAACTGAGCTATTTAAATCCTTTAAAAAAATGATGCTGTTAAAGTGCTGCAGTCAATACCCAGCAAATTGGGAAAACTCAGCAGTGGCCATAGGACTGGAAAAAGTCAGTTTTCATTCCAATCCCAAAGAAGGACAATGCCAAAGAATATTCAGATTACTGTACAATTGCACTCATTCCACATGCCAGTGAGATTATGCTCAAAATTCTGCGAGTTAGGCTTTAGCAGTATGAGAATTGAGAACTTCCAGATGTTCAAGCTAGATTTAGAAAAGGCAGAGGAACTGAGGTCAAATTGCCAACATATGCTGGATCATAGAAAAAGCAAGGGAATAAAAAAAAAAATCTACTTCTGCTTCATTGACTACACTGAAGCCTTTGACTGTGTGGATCACAACAAACTGTGGAATATTCTTAATGAAATTGGACTACCAGACCACATCACCTGCCTCTTGAGAAACCCATATGCACGACAAGAAGCAACAGTTAGAACTAGACATGGAACAACAAACTCGTTCCGAACTGGGAAAGAAGTACGTCAAGGCTGTACACTGTCACTCTGTTTATTTAACTTCTATGCAGAGTACATCATGTGAAATGCAAGACTGGATGAATCACAAGCTGGAAGCAAGATTGCCAAGAGAAATATCAACAACCTCAGATATGCAGATGATACAACTTTAATGACAGAAAGTGAAGAGGAACTAAAGAACCTCTTGAAGGTGAAAGAGGAGAGTGAAAAGGCTGGCTTAAAACACAAAAGTCAAAAATCTAAGATCATAGCATCCAGTCCTATTACTTCATGGCAAACAGATGGTGAAAATATGGGAAAAGTGTCAGATTTTGTTTTTTTGGTCTCCACAATCAATGTGGACAGTGACTGCAACCACAAAATTAAAAGAAACTTGCTCCTTGGAGGAATAGCTTTGACAAACCTCAGTGTATATTAAAAAGCAGAGACATCACTTCACCAACAAAGGTCTATATAGTCAAAGCTATGGTTTTTCCAGTAGTCATGTATGGATGTGAGAGTTGAACCATAAAAAGGCTGAGTGCTAAAGAATTGATGTTTTTGAACTGTGATGGTGGAGAAGACTCTTGAGCATCCCTTTAGACAGCAACGAGATCAAACCAATCAGTCCTAAAGTAAATCACCCCTGAATATTCATTGGAAGGACTGGTACTGAAGCTGAAGCTCCAATACTGTGGCCACCTCATGCGAAGAGTTGACTCATTGGAAAAGACCCTGATGCTGGGAGGGATTGGGGGCAGGAGGAGAAGGGGATGACAGAGGATGAGATGGCTGGATGGCATCATCAACTCGATGGACATGAGTTTGAGTCAACTCTGGGAGTTGGTGATGGACAGGGAGGCCTAGTGTACTGTGATTATGGAGTCGCAAAGAGTCGGACATGACTGAGTGACTGAACTGAACTGAATGCTGGGAAAGACTGAGGACAAGAGGAGAAGGGGGTGACAGAGGATGAGATGGTTGGATGGCATCACTGACTCAATGGACATGAGTTTGAGCAAACTCAGGGGGATAGTGAAGGACAGGGAAGCCTAGCATGCTGCAGTCCATGCGAGTTGCAAAGAGTTGGACATGACTTTTGACTGAACAACAACAAAGTGGGTATTTTCCCCCACATATTGTGTATTTTAGTTCCAGAATTTCTATTTAGAGAGAAATCTCTGTATATAAATATACTGTTTCTATTTCTCTGTTGAGATTTTCTATATTTTCATTCATTATGAGCATATTTTCATTTTCATCATTAACATGGTTATAACAACCATGGGGCTTCCCAGGTGGCACTAGTGATAAAGAACCCACCTGCCAAGGCAGGAGACATATACAGACATGGGTTCAATCTCTGTGTCAGAAAGATCCCCTGGAGGAGGGCATGGCAACCCACTCCATTATTTTTGCCTGGAGAATCCCATGAACAGAGGGGCCTGGCAAGTTACTGTCCATAAGGTTGCAAAGAGTTGGACATGTCTGAAGCGACTTAACACAGCCCATAACAGCTATATTAAAATCCTGTTAGTTGCAAAATTTGAGTTATCACCAAATCGATTTCAGTTGATTTTCTCTTCAGAATGAGTAACATTTTACTGAATCTTCATATGTGAGTTATTATGGATTTTAATCTGGATATTACCATTTTTATAATACAGTAATAAAATTATTATCAACTTTATGTTATTCAGAAGAGTGTTGGCTTTTCTTTTGTTTAGTTTTAATAAGTAGATGCCTTAGCTGGATTCAAACTGCAAATCAAATTCTGTCCCTTGAGAATGGCTCAAATCTCCATTTGGTTTTCATAGTTCTTATTCTACAGCTTGGAGTCTGCCCTGTGCATCTTTGTTTCAGGGCACAGCCGGATATTTTGGCCAACTTATACACAGATTTGGGGCTTTTCCTCTCTGAGTATCTCCATTTTCATATTCTCCCCTTATTTCCCACCATCTGTGGTTTCCCTGAGCTCTGTCATCTTGTTCTTTTGGTCAGAAACTGTGAGTTTTTATTAGCACTTACATCCTGCATGCAATATGCCATTTCCTTCTTTTCAGTGTCAGACCTTCTCAATTTTTGACTACACTTTTCTCACTTTCCAGTGCCCTCCGGCTTTTTCTATTTTTGCCTAAAGTTTATAGCTGTTATTTGTAAAAGTGTTGGTCTGACAGAAGCTTACTTGGCTATTTCAGAAAACAAAATCTACCTCTGTTGTTTTAATTGAAAGTATTCAATGCATAAGTCCTATTTTATGTGAATGCTTATTACTCCTATAACCTATTCTGTGCTGCATCCTTCTGGGCTAAAACTCTTACTGCCTCATGTCTGTAGTATGAGCCTGGTTTTTATCCTATGTTCTACCGGCAGATTATCCTTCTTGGTGTATAGCTGTGGCCATGTTATTTCCTAAAGATTATGCAAGAGAATGATTCTGGTCATGATATACCCTTCTTTAGTAGTGTTCAACATCCCTTCATTTCCTAAAGAATAAAGTCCAAGAGTGTGATGTGATGGATAGGACACCACCTTTTGAGTCAAGTAAGTCTGGCTCTGAGTTAAAGATCTATCACTGACCAGATTTTTTGACCAAACTTAAGCAAAATATTTATCTGAGTATTGAGTTTTAGCATTTGTTAGACAGAGAGAATAATATTTATCTTAGAGAATCATTATGAGAATTGATATATGTAACAAATAAAATCTCTCTTTTAGTGCTTGGAACATGGATGAGCTTCCCCGGTGACTCAGCAGTAAAGACACTGCCTGCAATGCAGGAGATGCAGGAGACACAGGTTCAATCCCTGGGTCAGAAGATCCTCTAGAGGAGGGCAAGGCAACCCTCTCCAGGATTCTTGCCTGGAGAATCCCATGGACAAGAAGAGCCTGGCAGCCTACCGTCCATAGGGTTGCAAAGAGTCATACACATGACTGAAGCGACTTAGCACACAGTCAGTGCTCAATGACTGGTAGCTACTTTAAAATAGGAGACATTAAAACAAAATTATTGCCCCTGGATTCAAGGTCTTTTTTCATCTTGTTCCAAAGTAATTTCCTATTTTCACATTAAAAAAAAAATAATTCACCTACACAATTCAGACCACACTGTTCTCTATAACCCAAACATGTCTCACACTTGCCCAGCACAATAGCACTATTCAAATCATTTTTTCTTTTCTCATATCTGCTTGATGAATTCCTAAATATCCCTCAAGGGCTACCTTACATATTATATCTACACTGAATTCTTCTATGATATTCCTTCCTTAGAAATCTTTTCAGCATAATTTTTATTTCTTATGTACCTATCACAGTCTAGGTCATGTTCTAGTACTTCATAGGCTTATATTAACTGCCTTATTTGCTGAATTATTAGCTCCTTAAATGCCAGGACTCACTCAAGTCCAGTATATTTGCTAGATGAATCAACAAATAGGATATATATTGCTGATAGAAATCATGACTGAGATTATAAATCCTAAAATCTTAGTTTGGCCATGCAAATGGTAACTATTATTTCTATGATTTGAGTTTTCTATGATTTAAGGAGACATTAATATATATGAGCTCAATAAAAGATTAAGTTCTCTTCATATTTATAAATATTAACATCTCTGGATGATTCAAATTGCCAGCTGAACCTAAACATTCAAATGAAGAAGTCTAATGGAACCTGGACTTCAGGGACAGTCTTAGGACACCTTTGGAGTGGGGGAGGCAGAGAATGAAGCATTTTTTTCTTGCACTTTGATAAATTGCTGCTGCTGCTGCTGCTAAGCCTGGGATTCTCCAGGCAAGAACACTGGAGTGGGCTGCCATTTTCTTCTCCAGTGCATGAAAGTGAAAAGTGAAAGTGAAGTCGCTCAGTCGTGTCTGACTTGTAGCACCTCATGGACTGCAGCCCACCAGGCTCCCCCGTCCATGGGATTTTCCAGGCAAGAGCACTGGAGTGGGCTGCCATTGCCTTCTCCAAGTTTGATAAATTAATACAAAGCAAATATCTGAGTCATAGTAATGAATGCAGTGAATAATACAGCACAATTTCTGTGCAAGTTTATATCAGCAATAGTATCTGTTCACAGGTCACTGATTCTTCAGAAATTCTCATAGAATGACTCTGGTTCAGTTCCGTTCAGTACAGTTGCTCAGTCGTGTCTGACTCTTTGGTGACCCCATCGACTGCAGCACACCAGGCCTCCCTGTCCATCACCAACTCACGGAGTCTACCCAAACTCATATCCATTGAGTCAGTGATGCCATCTAACCATCTCATCCTCTGTTGTCTCCTTCTCCTCTCACCTTCAATCTTTCCCAGCATCAGGGTCTTCTCCAATGAGTTACCGCTTCTCATCAGTAGCCAAAGTATTGGAGTTTCAGCTTCATATCAGTCCTTCCAATGAACACCCAGCAAAGATCTCCTTTAGGATGGACTGGTTGGATCTCCTTGCAGTCCAAGGGACTCTCAAGAGTCTTCTCCAATACCACAGTTCAAAAGCACCAATTCTTCGGCGCTCAGCTTTTTTTATAGTCCGACTCACGTCAATACATGACTACTAGAAAAACCACAACCTTGACTAGATGGACCTTTGTCAGCAAAGTAATGCCTCTGCTTTTTAATATGCTATCTAGGTTGGTCATAACTTTCTTTCCAAGGAGTAAGCATCTTTTAATTTCATGACTGCAGTCACCATCTGCAGTGATTTTGGAGCCAAATAAATATATAAAGTCTGTCACTGTTTCCATTGTTTTCCCATCTATCTTCCATGAAGTGAAGGGACCAGATGCCATAATCTTAGTTTTCTGAATATTGAGCTTAAAGCCAAGTTTTTCACTCTCCTCTTTCACTTTCATTAAGAGGCTCTTTAGTTCTTCTTCACTTTCTGCCATAAGGGTGGTGTCATCTGCATATCTGAGGTTATCGGTATTTCCCCCAGCAATCTTGATTCCAGCTTGTGCTTCATCCAGCCCAGCGTTTCTCATGATGTACTCTGCATATAAGTTATATAAGCACGGTGACAAATTACAGCCTTGACATACTCATTTTCCTGTTAGAACTGGACATAGAACAACTGGTTCCTAACTGTTGCTTCCTGACCTGCATATAGGTTTCTCAAGAGGCAGGTCAGGTGGTCTGGTATTCCCATCACTTTCAGAATTTCCCACAGTTTATTGTGATCCACACAGTCAAAGGCTTTGGCATAGTCAATAAAGCAGAAATATGTGTTTTTCTGAAACTCTCTTGCTTTTCAATGATCCAGCGGATGTTGCTAATTTGATCTCTGGTTCTTCTGCCTTTTCTAAAGCCAGCTTGAACATCTGGAAGTTCACGTATTGCTGAAGCCTGGCTTGGAGAATTTTGAGCCTTACTTTACTAGCGTGTGAGATGAGTACCATTGTGTGGTAGTTTAAGCATTCTTTACCACTGACTTTCTTTGGGATTAGGATGAAAACTGACCTTTTCCATTCCTGTGGCCACTGCTGAGTTTTCCAAATTTGCTGGCATACTGAGTGCAGCACTTTCACAGCATCATCTTTTAGGATTTGAAATAGCTCAACTGGAATTCCATCACCTCCACTGTGACTCTGGTAGTAGGATGAAAAGTGAAAATGAAGTCGCTCAGTCATGTCTGACTATTTGCGGCCCCATGGACTGTAGCCTGCCAGGCTCCTCCATCCATGGAATTTTCCAGGCAAGTATACTGGAGTGGGTTGCCATTTCCTTCTCCAGGGGATGTTCCCGACCCAGGAATCAAACCTGGGTCTCCTGCACTGCAGGCAGACTCTTTACGGTCTGAGCCACGTAGGATATTAATAATCTTACTTTGGATTGTTTTAACATAGGACCAACTCTTTTTGCATTTCCCTACAAATCACTTTATGTCTGTGGTTAGATACTTAAGAGTTTCCTGCAAGTACATTTTGCTTTACCAAGTTTTTCTCCAAATAAGACAAGAGCCAACACATCTGAAATCTTCTTAAATGAATCTAAATTTTGAAAGGAACAAACATACTAAAGTTCCAAAAGACAAAGATAGAAGAAGGGGAAATGTGGCTAAGAGGAACAATTCACAGGTTATTTTAATGCCTTGAGTTGGGAGAAAAAGAAGCTCATGCAAAGAGGTTTTAAGACTGTGGCAGGTCATGATCATAGGCCCACTAAACGTGGAGTCTGAAATAAAAGTGGTTTATATATTATATTTATAAAGCATTCCTTCTGAGTAGTTTGCTGTTAATACATTAATTATCTCCTGGGCCAGGGTCTTTGTGTAAAGGAGCACACCACCCCTATGTTCACAGCACTACTAACTATAGCCAAGACATGGCGACAACCTAAATATCTATCAACAGATGAATGGATAAAGAAGAAGTGGATACATATATATATAATGGAATATTACTTGGCCATAAAAAAGAACGAAATAATGCCATCTGCAGCAACATGGATGGACTCAAGAGATTATCACACTGAGTGAAGTCAGAAAAAGAAAGACAAATACCATATGATATAATTTATATGTGGAACCTAATATACAACACAAATGAACATTTCTACAAAACAGAAACACATTCACAGATATAGAGAACAGACCTGTGGTTTGTTGCCAAGGTAGAGGGGTTTGGAGGAAGGAAGAACTGGGAGATAGGGACTAGCAGATGTAAACTATCATACCTGGAATGGATAAACAAGGTCCTACTGCATAGCACAGAAAACTATGGTCAATATCTGGTGATAAAACATAATGGAACAGAATATGAAAAGGAAACTGTTTATGTATTTACTATATTACTGAGTCACTTTACTGTATAGCAGAAATTAATACAACATTGCAAGTCATGCCTAAATAAAATTTTAAAAAAATAAAAATAAAATACAATGCTGGCTTCCTCTTAATGAATTTAAAATTAAAAGGCACTGAATCTAAAAGTTTCTATAATTCTTTAAAATACAGAAAACTTCCTCTCTTCCAAAAAGGTTCTGGAAAAGGTTTCCACATTAATCATCACATTTAAAGAGAATTATATTGCATAAATAGAACATGAAGACAAAATTATTTTCAATTTTGATTCATTACCTAATGATCAAAGAGATATCATTAGGTTCCCGTGCTAGGGTTGGGTGAATTTCCTCAGATTTACAAATATTCTCAGCTTGTTTCCTGTTAGCAATTATAATATTCTATTCCTGTTAAAAACAGAAGTTTTCTACCAAATAACTTGTTTTTCTGTACTTCTGGAAGCCAGTGGGACTTTTTGAAGATTGTGGGTAAAGGGTTTTAACTAATTATGAGATATGTTTCTTCTATTTCTGCAAATTCCTAAGCCTCAAATATCTTTGTCGTGAAACAGACAGAATATTTCATTTTCACAGTATGTGCTCTAGAACAAATGTAGTAAGTAGAGAAAGCATTCAGTTCTTTGACCTGGTAATTTCACTTCACCTGAGGGAAAGAATCCAAAATTCCTAAGTATTCATGCTTAGAAAGTAGAATGCATAGATTTTGCAAAGTCCTGTTCTTTTACGGAGGTCAGTATCTCTGAAAAGCACTACTACGTTGGTGATGAGAGCATCAGGAGAGACGCTAAAATGATAAACTAGAATCTGACACGTGGTTTGGGGAGGGGAACAAGGGATCTGCATCAGCACATTCCCGGCATTGAGTTGTACCTTCAAAATTGCAGTACAAAAAATAATTGCTAGGAAAAAATGTCTGATAATTGTCAGTGTTTCCTCTCCCTTTTTCGATGAAAAACTGCCTTTGTGCTAGAATCAGGGGGTGACATCATTACAAACAAATGGCTACAGAGTTAAGACCTGATTTTAAATTCTGATTCTGCTATTTAAATGTAATGTAGCCTTACATTTCTTAACATCCCTTGGGTTCCTAGACTACTTGTGAGGATTAAATGAGTCAGTGCCTGGTACATATCACTCAAATAATCCTCAATTAATAAATGATATTTTAAAGTTGGCCTGGCTCATTATAGATGCATACAAATATCAGAGGCCTTTCCCTTTGACGTGACTGACAATGAACAGAAACAAAGGACACAATACCACAGACCCTCATGCACAGACCCAAGATGATTTCTTCAGGTTTTCACTTTTTCTCAGACCCACAAGACACAACTTTTTCTTTTTTAATGTACTGCAATGTTATTTCAATCACACAAACAAAGTTAGCATGCAGGAAATTTAAATGAAATGGTAAGGTAAAATAGCAGAGAACCAAAAACTCTAAAAAGGAAGTACACCTAAAGCATGAGAATTCAACATTCGTTAGTGTTTTACCTCCAGTTTTGATGGATACTTGATGCTTGCAAGTGAAAGTTACTCAGTCGCGTCAGACTCTTTGTGACCCCATTGACTACACAGTCCTTGGAATTCTCCAGGCCAGAATACTGGAGTGGGTAGCCTATCCCTTCTCCAGCAGATCTTCGTGGCCCAGAATCGAACCGAGTCACCTGCATTGCAGGAGGATTCTTTACCAACTGAGCCATCAGGGATGCTTGCAAAGTTTGAAACAAACTTGGAGATCATGATGACTATTCTGAAGAGATTTCAGCACCAGCGTGAAGATTTGTACATTTGGTTGGCTTGCAATTAAGATATAGCTTTTTGGATAAGTATTATCTTAGTATTTGTTGAACTGTCTTTATTATTCAAACCATATAGGTACAACTCACACGTATGGCAATTCTGATTTTCCAAAATGCCTTACTTCTACTTTATCATTATTTTTGGTTTACAAACCTCATGCATGCAAATAACTATTTATCCTGTGAAATTTATAGGTGAAATATTGACTTCATTTAAAAAAGGAGAAAAGCTGAAAACAGCAAACACAGCTACTTAGTGCTTGCTCTTGTGCCACATGCTAGCTTCAAATTCCTGCTGTTCTAGAAGGATCTAGGCTTACAAGGCTCTTCAGTTTTATAAGCTCCATAGGGGCTGGGACCTAAAAAAATTCATGATTTGCACACAATTTAACATCAGCTATTAATGTAAAACTGTGTGTGCTAAGTTGCTTCAGTCATGTCCAATTCTTTGCCACCCCATGGATTGTACCTGGCTCCTCTTGTCCATGAAATTTTCCAGGCAAGAATACTGGAGTGGGGTACCATTTCCTACTCCAGGGGATCTTCCCAACCCAGGGATCAAGCTTGCATCTCTTATGTCTCCTGCATTGGCAGATGGGTTCTTTACCACTAGCACCACCTGGGAAGCCCACTACTACCTTTCATAAGCTAAGCTGAAAGGTTAAAAACACAGCCTGTTGGCCTGCCTCATATAGAAGACTAAGCTTTTTAGCAGTGTGTATGGTCAAGTTAAATTTATTAGTCCCTAATAAAATAACGAGCTCAAAAGCTTGGAGGGTTTTTCACAGAATAAAAATAAATGAGCATTACCTAGTGAGGCTAAAAGGATATTCTCTTAACTCCTGCTAAAGAAAACTAGCAACAATTTGCCAGAGGGAACAAAATCAAGATTAGAAGCTGTCGCCATAGAGGTAGTGTAGTGAACTTCAAAATCTTGACACAATAAGTAGGCAATACTTAGGGTTGCTATTTAAAGTAAAAGCCTTTTTTCCTTTCCCTATAAATCCTGTTTGTGAGTTAGCTGTAAAACAGTGGTTCTCAGCTTTGGCTGCATACTCGAATCACCTGGGGAGCTTTAAGAACATAGTGAGGCCTGAATGCTACTCTCAGAGACTATGGTTTAATCCACCTGGGATGCCACTGGGCAAGGAGACTTTCTAAAGCTGTTCAGGTAATTCTCATGTGTAGCCAAGGTTGGGGGGGGGGGGGAAACACTGCTCTAAGGCACTTTCTGTGGAAATACACTGGTAGAATTCCAGGCAAATAGGGCAGTAATGTTTACAGTGTATATCCTACAGTTTAGGAATCATATCAAGTGACTTTACATAGTGTAAAATGCTCTGTGGCTTAAGTGTCTTAGACAAAATGTGATTTATTGGCTCTCGTAACTAAAACGTCTAGAGGATACAGCAGAGCTGACTTCAAAATCTTAAATCATTAGGTGATCAATGTCTCACTTCTCTCCCATCTTGGTTTCAGTTTTTCTAGTTGGCTCCCTTCTAAGACAAGGTGTCCCTTCAGAGCCAGAAGATAAATCAGCAACTCTCAACCCTGCATTCTACTCACATTTGAATTGATAAGAGGGGAGTAAGGGTTTCTTTCTCAGACTCTGAGCAGAAGTCTCATTTGCTCTGAGTGGATCAGAGACTGTTCAAGATCCCAGAAGCTGTAATTCACAGCCAGGCCTGTCTGTCTATCGGGCTCATACACATTTTTTTTTTTTTTTTACTATACATCACTGTCTCAAGAAAAAATGAGCAATGATTTGGTTAGGAGAAAATCTCTCTCCAAGTGAAGACTTTGAGAAATAAAGAGAATCCCAACACTCTGCTTATATATTTGAAAACATCTCCCAACTCTTGCTGGAGACAATTTTCTCTCTGCTGTGCTAAGTCACTTAAGTTGTGTCCAACTCTCTGTGACCCTATGGACCTTAGCCTGCCAGGCTCCTCTGTCCTCTTCTCACTGGTGTGCAAATCCCTGTCCTTCCTCTTCTTGTTCCAGAGCCAGTTCTGTCCAAAAACCTGCCAGGGCTGTGTCCTCAGCTGAGAACCTCAGTGACAAAAATAACGACCTGTACATTCATTGTTTCTAAAGTAATAATTTTCACATTTCTGTTTGATAATGCCTGTACTGGTTTCCTGTAGCTGCCATAAAAAAAAGAAAAGAGAAAAAAAAAAGCCACAAACAACGGTAAAGGATTCTTTCACAGCTCTGGAGGTCAGAAATCTGAAACCAAGGTATGGGCAGGGCCATGCTCCATCTAGGGACTCCAGGAAAGAATTCTTTCCTGCCTCTTTCCTCTCTAGGAAGCTCTATGTTTCCTTGGCTTCTAGAAGCATAACTCTAATCTCAGTCTTCATCTTCACATAGTCTTCTCCTCTGCCTCTTATCTTTGAGCTCTTATAAGGACAGCTACCCTTGGGTTTAGAGTATACCCAAATAATCTACAATGGCCTCAATTTGAGATACCTTGATTACATCCACAAAGACCGTTTTTCCAAAGAAGGTCTTACTCACAAGTTCTGGAGACATTGATATATTTGGGGGTCCACCATTTAACCCACCACAATGCTCACTACCCTTCAGCTTCTGGCAATTTTATCCTGGGAAGTAAAACATGCTTTATGTTTTCACTTGAGAACTGTTCTTTGGCTCGTCACATGCATGAGGGTACTTCAAGGGAAGGAGCAGAATGGACACCTCATCCAGAGAGAAAGGGGACACACTCAGCAATGAGGACAGGATGATCCCTGGGCATATATGACTTATCAGGAGAAGACTGAAATTCCTCAGGGCTCAACCTGCACCACTGAACTAAAAAATGTAAGTAGAAAAGGAAATATAAATGAAGAGACGTAATTCTTCAGATCTTCACGTTGTAGAGGATAATGACTGTGTAATAAAAGAAAATTTGAGGATGCAAATAAAAACAAGAATGAAACTGTATTAAAACGCTAAGTGACAGAAACTCAACCCAAGCTGGTTTAAGAGAAAAAGAAGGAAGGTGGGGAAGGTATTAGGGAATCTCACTGGTGGTTCAGATGATAAAGAATCTTCCTGCCAATACAGGAGACATGGGTTCGTTCCCTGGGTCACGAAGATTCTCTGGAGAAGGAAATGGCAACCCACTCCAATATTCTTGCCTGGAGAATTCCATGGACTGAGGAGCCTAACAGGCTACAGTCCATGGGGTCGCAGAGTCAGATACGACTAACACTACTACTAGGGAAGGTACTGACTCATGAACAAGAAAGTCTAAAAAGGTGGTACCATCGTCAGGGTCAGCGGAACCCAATGATACAAGTGATGTGAATTTATCGGAAACGTGCTCTTGTCTTCTCTCGTTATTCTCATTGGTTTACTTCTGGGTTATTGCTTCACTCTTAGACATGCTCCCTGACAGGGTAGGAGAGATGGCACCAGACCTCTGCAAGTCCTCTCCGTCTTAGTTATATTCAACCGCAGACAGAGACACTCTCTTCTGAGGTCCAGTCCAGTTCTCCAACATGGACTCTTGATTGCTTCTACTTGAAATAGGGCCTTTCCCTTTTACAAATCACTGTGTTTAAGGGGATGAAGTACTGTGATCGGTCAACTTAACATCACCAGGAAAGTCAGTTCCCAAAACAAAAGTGGTAATCTTGTTATCAGAAGAAGGAGAAAGGGGTGTCAAACAGGTAAATATAAATACTTGGTTACATGCTTTTAAGAAGAGAAAACCTCCCTGGACTCTTAAGTAGAGACATCTGTCTAAGGGATCAATAGAAGTAATTAGCGAGCTTATTTACAGATAGCCAATTCCAGATGTTGAAGGAAAGAGAAAAAGGCATTCTGCTTAAATGATGATCCCTGTAAGGTCAATAGTGTAAGAGTGCATAATTTGTCCAATGTAGAGGAGCAAAAGTGTGAAAAAGAACACTGGAATAAGATTTAGGTGATCTGAGACTTCTACCTGGTTCTGCTACTTACCAGCAGATAATATAATTTCTTTGTGGCTTTAAGACTCTAAGGGTTACACAAATCAAAGAAGACAGAAATAAAGCAAGCTCATTCTAATGCTTAAATACCAATTTTCTTATGAGATGTCAGAATGGTTTGAAGTGAAAGGAACAGGTTTAACAAAAGATTTTTCTCATAGGACAGCATTACTTTTTAAAAATCCTAACTGTGAGGAAGTCTTACAAATTATAGCCAGAGTATTATTTATTTTATGCACTTTCCCAGAGGCAGGGAACAGAGCTGCACTTTTTAATGCAAGACCTTTAATTCTCACAAGAAACTGTTCAAGAAGTTTGATTCCATTTGTGGCACTTGTCTGTCTTGAGTCAGCTATATAGATCTTCAAATTAGAGGTTTGAATTCTGAGAAGATCACTTAAGCAAATGGCTGTAAGTTATTTAAATAAAAGGTGAAATCCATCATTGCATTTCCTCACTAGTTCTTTAATATAGATTAAGTGGCTCATTTGTATGGCATCATTTCTTAAAATTTTCCATTTTAACTTCTTAATTTCCAAAAGCCAGTTTTGCTATATTTATTTTGTCCTAAACTAAGAATTAAATCACTAAGATGCATCATGCACATATTAAAAATATCAAGTAGGAAGAAAAGTCATTTCCTTGAGCCTCTTCTGTAATATTGATCTGTGTTTGCCTCCTCCATCTTCCTGACACTAAAGTTTCCTTCATTCCACTAAGGCACTAAATACAATCATCAAAGTGTCTAAACATAAATCGCAAAGTCATAGTTGGGCATAATTTCTTTCTTTCCTTGGGACACATCCTCTCCTAAAAATCTAAGTTTTAAACTACACAGGGAGCAGTTCGATGGCAGATTTGACACCATGTCATGGGTTTCCCTCCCTGCCACAGCAGGGGGCTGGGTACCTGGACCAGATTCTGCTCTCACTAAGGCTATGGCCCTAGTGACCAGGGAGGAAAAATGCTACTTCTCAGGATTCAGGAACGTGGAATCCTAAATTATAGTCCTTTGCTTTATTTTGTATCTGGAGAGAGGCAGCTGTTCAAACTGAAAGCAAGGAGGAAATTATCTGGTTCATTTCAGAGGACCAGACAGTTGGATAGGAACCAGTGATACATCAAAAGTATTTTCAGAATTCTTCTATAGTTTATCTGACTTTGCTTTCACTTTTTTACAATTTGAAGTTATAACAAAAGGAGAAAAATCATTTTCATTGAGCACCTATTTTGTGCTGCAGATACTTGATGTATTGTGGCCTCAGAAAAACTTAGAAGTATTATCTACATTTTAAAAAGGAGGACAGGTTAATTAACTTGGCTAAGGTTAGACAGAAACCATCAAGTGTCAGATTCAAGTGTGTCTCATTCTAAAGTCCCTACTCTTTTTACATTGTCTTCATCAAAATGTATATATAAGATTTACTTTGTATTGCCACTTGAAATAGAAAAAAAAATATTTTGTGCTTTTTACATAACTATCTGTGTGTGCATGTGCTCAATTGTGTCCTACTCTTTGCAACCCCATGGACTGCAGCCCACCAGGCTCCTCCTGTCCATGGAATTTTCCAGGCAAGAATGCTGGAGTGGGTTACCATTCCCTACACCAGGGAATCTTCCCAACCCAGGGACTGAACCTGCATCTCTTATGTCTCCTGGACTGGCAGGCAGGTTCTTTACCACTAGCCCTACCTGAGAAGTCTAACTATCTAAAGAAGAAATAATTGCCAGGACTGACGTAAGTAGGAATATAGAAAGTAGACTAAAAGCAGGGGTGATGGGCCATATTCCAAAAGTCCCATTCAAAAAGCTCTCTTCCAAGTTTGTGGGAGTTCGTCATGATCAGCTTTGAACTGATGAAATTCTGACACTTCTCACAAAATATGCAGTAAATGCATCACTGAGTGATCATATCAAGCGGCAGGTCCTAGGTCACCTAAGCTGTTATCGTCAACTTTATACAATGGAGATCCATGGGCCCAAGAGGCAACATTTACATACCCACGTATATAAACCCATATATTTAGCACACATTTAAAGATGAGTCAGACATCCTGGAAATACATTCTGTGAAATGATTCATACATAACTGAATGATTCCTGTATGTAAACAGTAGTCTAAAAGAGGAATTCCCAAATATCAAGAAAACTGACAGGCCCCTTCTTATTCTGTGAAATGCCGTATTTCACAAAGCATACTAGATTATGTCGAAGTACATGGCCAGGTAGATTTTTTTTTTTTTTTCATTTAAAAGGTTCATAGCCACTACATACAGAATACCATGTTACACAACAATTTTCACTTGTATTAGAAATGCATAACCAGCTCAAATAGTGATATGAATTTCCTTCTCAAAATAAGTTATGTATAACTTAATTACAAGAAAAGATTCAGAAATTACAAGTAGTAATAGGGAAAACCAAAGAAGATAATGTGTAAACAGCTAAAATTGACAAATCACTGTATCAGGGAGAAAACATGAGCTTTGGAATAAGATAAGTATGAGCTAAGTCCAGGTCCTAGTTGTACCTTAGCAAGTCACTTAATCACTTAGCTTCAGTTTTCTTTCACTCTATATAATAATGCTCTTGCCAAAGGACTGTAGTGAGAATGAGATGAGATAATGTCTATAAAGGTGTCAACAGCTATCTGTTTCCATCCATCACTTTTCTTTATTCAACGCAAGCCCAAATCCTCAATCATCCTGGCTGGCACTCTAGATTGTGTAAACTAAAAATCCCAGGTACTTGTGGGTACCATATTCAACAGGATGCTCCATCAGGACTCTTAGATACTTCTGCCTTAGTGTTCTATGATTCTCATATTTCCTATAATACACTCCACTCACTGCCTCAGTACCCTCACAGTGCCTTTCCCCAGGGACATGTGCATATATATACATATACACACACACACACTCATGCTCACACATACATGTCACATGTGCACTTGGAGAAGGGAATGGCAACCCACTCCAGTACTCTTGCCTAGAGAATCCCATGGACAGAGGAGCCTAGTGGGCTGCTGTCCATGGGGTCACACAGAGTCACACATGACTGAAGCGACTTAGCATGCATGCATGCATGGGAGAAGGAAATGGCAACCCACTCCAGTGCTCTTGCCTGGAGAATCCCAGGGACAGAGGAGCCTGGTGGGCAGCCATCTACGGGATAGCGCAGAATCGGACGCGACTAGAGCGACTTACCAGCAGCAGCAGTATATGTGCACTGGAGAAGGAAATGGCAACCCACTCGAGTACTCTTGCCTGGGAAATCTCATGGACAGAGGAGCCTGGCGGGCTACAGTCTATGAGGCCACAAGGGTCGAATAGGACTTAGCAACTAAACCTACCACATGTGCATACCCACATACATTTTATGCACTTGTGCCCACACATAATCACACACGCACACACACACATGCAGAAGAAAATGACTGTAGCCTCACAGACCAACTAACCATTTCCTTTCTAAATTATCCTGTTCAGTTTATACCTTTGCCCATAATTCCCTTCTTACTTTAATATCCTCTGTTCTTTAAGGCCTAAAGTACCGACTTCTCTATGAAGCCTTTCATGATAACTCAACCAGATGTGACCTTCTTAACTTCAAAAGTGTTTTTTTCTTCATCTTTCCTAAGGTTACAGCCATGTTCTACCTTATGATATAATTCCTCTTGTTGTTTGACTGGATATCAGGTTGTACAGTCTTTGAAGGCTATAATCATGCCTTATTTATTTATCCTTCACAGTGATGGCCTTCATTATCTTGAAGAACTGTAATCTTAGTTAATTTTCCTGAAACAGGCCCTTGCAGGTTCCCAGGAACCAAGATGTATTTAGAATACAAATAACTTGAGGATGGATAGTTTATTGATATACAGCTAATTTTATCTCAATGCACTATATTCAATTTAGGAAAGAGACAGGATCTAACTAGTTCTCTTTTATGTCTAGTATAAGATTTTCATTTGTAATCCAACTAAACAGAGGTTGTGGGTTTGTGGTCCTAAACTCAGGATTCCTCAAAAGTGGGCTATGGGTATTATAGCCATATAATACCCTGAGTGTTATAGACTTCTTTCCAATACTTTCACTGGACTTCCTATATTCATGCTCCATTCTCTAGTACTGAAGCATTCAACTTGCAGGCATAAATGCAGTTGACTTGCATATATTTATAAGGGAGAACAGTATGAACATGTTAATATTTTTATGAAATTTCCATACAAATATTATTGTGAAGATATCCCACAGGCCTCTGATTCCATCCTGTGGGGTTATAAAGACTGTATGTGCTCTGCAGACAGGCAGGCTCCAAATAAGACAAGTGGCATGACTAAACCGATCTTGCTCAGTCCGTTTTCCAAACTTGCCCATCAAATAAGTCACTCTTCATGGAGGTGGTGGGGCTAAGTGGCAGGAAAGAGAGACTTGAGAGATACATTTCTCCCATCCTTTTTCCTGAGAAGGAATGAAATGGAATTTTTTTTTCCATTTGTGAAAACCTGAAGAATGGGAAATGAGTACTTTTCTGCTAATATATTGAGTCTAAAAAGTAAGTCCCAGAGATATAATAATTCTGAGAAGAGTGAGCATCAGAAGTCAATCAGAATAGTCCTCCCCAAACTAATTTCCTCAGACACTGATAGACAGTTTATCTTTTATGTCTAGAGGCTCTGAAATTATTTCTCAGACTCCACTAGTCCCCAAATTCATAGTCTATCCTATTTCCTATCTCAAATGATGCTCCCAAAATTAGTGTATCAAAATTTTTTAGAATTTATTTTGGCTCACAGAAAGAAATACCTTGCCCACATGCACAGGAGAAATACTGTCTTCTGTTTACATTGAAGAAAAGTACCTTGGAATGTAAGAAAAACTATGCCTACTTGAGATCACTGATTGAACACAAGTTTCTTATTCGTTTCCTTTAGCTGCTTTGCTTTTGGTTTAAACATGACAAACATTAAAACCTTTTACAACGTTAAGATACTGCAACAAAATTATATACTATCCAGAAATCCATTTTAGTCAAAAGGAAAGGTTAAGCCAAATTATAGAGACAGAGCTCACATCGCCACATTCATTTTAAGTACATGAAACCTATTGACTCAATAAATGTCAATTCAGAAGCTGTATTTCTTGGATACTGGCCATATCCAAGAGACATTTATGCCAATTAGTTATTGAATATATTTAGACTGTAGGTACTATGCTGATGTGCACTGCATACTGGGTCTCAGAAAGCAGTCAAGTACAGAAGGACTGTCAGGCCCAGGATGTGAATCCAACCCATGCTGATGGGAAGTTACAGGCATGAATACAACTAGCATAGGAAAAAGTGCCATGTAGGTACCATGACTCTGTGTATTGAGTCTGAGATGTTAGGTCAGAGTGAAGAGAAGAAGGTTTAGAGCAGGGTGGATAAGCCAATATTGTGTTCAGAAATACATACAGGCAAATGTAGGCTCTTTACACGTAGGCAGAGGTCAGGATTGGGTGCAGGGGGAGTTCCATACACAAACTGAGTAACCAGGGAATGAATCTGGGCACTGATACCGAAAGAACACATCAAGACTGTCCTTTACTGTAGAGAGAAACATCCCAAAGTGCTGGGACATTTTCTCAGCTGTGTGTTAAACCACAGTTATTAGCAGGATTCTTCAGACAAAAATGGTTAATTATTACAAATTGTCAGAAATCTCATTACGTCAATATCCTACAAAGTCTTACCCACTAAGACCAAATTCATCCTCATTCAAGGTAATGATTCCCACTATACTTCTCTGGTCCTCAATTATCTGGAAAGGGAAGGTTGTTATCTCCTCTGTATTACAGAATGAGAAAGTCACATAGAGCATGATGCCCACGGCCATGAGTTCAATTTTTTTATTCACCATCTTTTTACTTTACTTTTCCTACCAGCCCTGAAAGCTTAGTTCCCACTGGTAAACAGAGCAGAGAAATTACATAGTTACCTGGATAATTTAGACCAGGAGAAAAAAAAGCAATTGCTATGAAGTATATGAGCTCTTTCAAATTTTCCTGAACATGAAATAATTTTACTCTTTACTTTTTTCTCATTCTCAGTGATCTCAGACAGACACATACATCTCTCTTTATGGAAAATGATTAACATGGGCTCAACTAGGGAGAAATCAAATTATACAGTTAATAAAAACTAAAGCTTCAATTCATGCTAAGTGACAATACAGTACCAGGAAAAATTAATTACTGCATTTTAGAGTGAAAGGAGTCAGATATGTCAGGTTTGAATTTAGCCTTAGGATCTTACAGCAAATTTTAGTTCTTTTGTGATTGAATTTTTAAAGTACAAAGTTACTGAAAACCATGTAGGTTTCCGTGTTGGGGAACCAGAATGCTTCTGCATGTCATTTTGTGCATCCTAAGTCATTTCAGTTGTGTCTGACTCTGCGACCCTATGGACTGCAGTCCACCAGGTGTCTCTGTCCATGGGATTCTCCAGGCAAGAATACTGGAGTGGGTTGCCATACCCCCCTCCAGGGGCCCTTCCTGACCCAGGAATGCACCCTCGGCTCTTAGGTCTCCTGCACTGGCAGGCGGGTTCTTTACCACTAGCGCCACCTGGGAAGCCCTGGCATGCCACTGTGCTCTTCCCCAAACTCTGCAAGAACAGAAGCTCCTGTCTTTGGGATCTTGTGCTACTGTGTCTCTTCATTTGGCCATTGGAAAACTGCTGTCAGGCAAGGGGTTTGCTCCATTCTGACCTATTGTAACTGATCAAAAATCTATTTCATCATACAAGCCATCTAAAGAATTTGCTTTCTCAGACTTCAATTCATGATTTCTGGCAGAATTGTGGGAAAATAAAAGAGAACCCTGGACTCTAGAACTCTTGAGCCTTCCCTTTCTTACTGACCCTGGAAACTAGAGGGTGTGCAGTCACCCATCACTGCTGTCACTGGCTCCAGCACCATGAGGACCACCAAGACAAGCAGAGCAAAGCTGCCATGTGAGAAGCCTAGGTCATCCAGTCTGCTTCAGACTTTCCTGGAGAAATTACAAGAAACCTAAGGGAAAACAGGAAATGTGGGGCCCAGAGGGGCAAGATGGTAGAGAAGGACCTTAAGCTCGCCTGCGCCCACAAAAACACCAAAATCACAAGTAACTGCTGAACACCCGTCGATGAAAAAGATATTCTACATCCAAGACACAAATAAACCACAAGACAGTAGGAGAGGGAGTGCACTCACAATTTACTCAAATTCCATACCACCTAGGTGGACAACCCACAAATGAGAATAATTATTGGCAGACGTTCTCCCACAAGAGTGAGAGTTCTGAGCCCCAAGTCAAAATCCCTAGCCTAGGGGTCTGACATTGGGAGGAGAAGCCTCCAGAGCAACTAGTTTTGGGGGCAATCAGGGCTGAGTGCAAGAGCTACACAGGACTGGGGGAAAAAAGAGATTGTACTCTTGGAACGTGTGCACAAGGTCTCAAATGCACTGGCCCAGGGAAAAAGCAGTGACTTCATAGGAGCCTGGGCCAGACCTACCTGCTGGTCTTGGAGGGTCTCCTAGGGAGACTGCGGGCAGCTGTAGCTCACCCGGGGCACGTGGACACTGGTGGTGGTGGAGAGATTGGCGAATGTCATCTATATAAACTCTCATTGAAGGCAGACATCTTACCTGGGTCATAAGCACCAACACCTTGCCTCACCCATCAGGCCATAGGCTTCAGTGGTGGTAAGCCTCAGGCAAAAAACCCAAAAGGGCAGGAACACTGCCCCCCAACCCCACCCCCAATCAGCAAACAAGCTGCCTAACGACTTCCTGAACATACAGCCACCTCTAGAGGTGCCTCTTAACCTAGGCCTGCCCACTGGAGGGCCAAGACCCAGCTCCACCCACCAAAGGGCAGGCACTAGCTCCTCCCACCAAGAACTTGGCATAAGCCTCTTAGACTAGCCTTACTCACCAGGAGGGAGCAGAAACCAGAGGCCAGAAAGCTAAAATCTTGCAGCCTGCAGAACTGAGTTTGTAAATGCAAATCAAAAGCTACCCTGGTCCTAGCTCTTAAGTAAAAAGAGGGCACTGCACCGCTGGGACTCACAGAATCCCCTAAGACGGTCACTTGTCCAAGGTGGAGAAATGCAACTAACCTACCACAGAAAGAAAACACAAATAAAAGTTTAAAGAAAATGAGATGGCAAAGGAGTATGATCCAGACAAAGGAACAAGATGAAACCTTGGAAGAACATCTAAGTGAAATGGAGATAGGCAGTTTACTTGGGAAAGGGTTCAGAATAAAGATTGAAAAGATAATCCAATAACTCAGGAAATGAATGGATGCACAAAGTATTTAATAATTATAAAATATAAAGAACAGAGTTGAAGAATACAATAACTGAAATTTAAAATACATTAGAAGGACTTAATGGCAAAAATAAATGAGGCAGAAGGATGAATGTGCTGGAAGACAGACTGGAACAGAAGGAAAAGGAATGAAAAGAATTGAAGATAGTTCAAGAGACCTCTGGGACAATGTCCAATGTACTAACATTTACATTATAGGAGTCCCATAGGGAGAAGCAAGAGAGAAAGCGCCTAAGAAGACATGTGAAGAGATAATAGCTGAAAACTTCCCTAACATGGGAAAGAAAACAGTCATCCAAACCCAGGAAGCACAGAGAATCCCATGAAGGATTAACCCGAGGAGGAACACATTAAGACACATAGTAACCAAACTGACAAAAATTAAAGTTACAGAGAAAATTTTAAAAGCAACAAGAGAAAAGCAATAAATTATACACAAGGGAACTTCCATAAGGCTCTGCGGGACATAAGGGACAGCTACAATATATTTAAAGTGATGGCAGGAATAAACCTACAACCCAGAAAGAAAAATGGAGCTGGAGGAGTCAGACTCCTGACTTCAGACTATACTACAAAACCACAGTAATCAAGACAGTATGTTACTGACATTAAAAACAGAAATATAAATATATAGTACTGGACAGAAAGCACAGAGATTAACCCAAAGGAGGCGAGAACATACAATGGAGAAAAGACAGTCTTTTTAATAAGTGGTGCTGGAAAATCTGCATAGCTGCATGTAAAGAATAAAATTTGAACACTCCCTGAAACCACACACAAAAATAAACAAGATGAGCTAAAGAGCTAAATGTAAGACCAGACACTACAAAACTCTTAGAGGAAAACCTAGAACACTCTTTGACATAAATCACAGCAAGATCTTTTCTGATCCACCTCCTAGAGTAATGAGAATAAAAAGAAAAAATAAACAAAATGAGACCTAGTTAAACTTAAAAGCTTTTGCACTGCAAAGGAAACCATAAACAGGATGAAAAGACAACCCTCAGAATGGAAGAATCTATTTGCAAATGAAGCAACTGACAAAGGATTAATCTCCAAAATATACAAACAGCTCATGCAGCTCAATATAAACAAACAAACAATCTAAACAAAAAATGGACTGAAGGTGTAAAGAAGCTTTTCTCCAAAGAAGACATAGGGTTTCCCAGGTGGTGCAGTGGTAAAGAATTTGCCTGCCAATGCAGGAGACACAGGTTCTATCCCTGGACTGGGAAGATCCCCTGGAGGAGGAAATGGCATTCCTCCCTGGAGGAGGAATTCTAGTCCAGTATTCTTGCCTGGAAAATTCCACGGACAGAGGAGCCTGGTGGGCTCCAGTCCATGGGATTTCAAAGAGTTAGACATGACTGAGCACACACATTTTAACTTTAAAGAGACATACAGATGGCCAACAAACATGAAAAGATGCTCAACATCACTAATTATTAGATAAATTCACATCAAAACTACAATGAGATGTCACCTCACACTGGTCTGAATGGCTATTATCAAAAAGTCTACAAACAATAAATGCTGGAGAGGGTGTGGACAAAAGGGAACCCTCTTGCCCTGTTGCTGGGAATGTAAATTGATATAGCCACAATGGAGAAGAGTTTGGAGGTTCCTTAAAAAGCTACAAATAGAACTGCTCTGTGACCCAGCAATCCCACTACTGGGTATATACCCAGAAGAAAAGCATAATTCAAAGACACATGCATCTCAACATTCACCACAGCACTATTTACAACAGCCAGACTGTGAAAGCAATCTAAATGTCTATCAACAGAGGAGTGGGTAAATATGCGGCACATATATACAATGGGACATAACTCAGCCATAAAAAGGAAAGAAACTGGGTCTTCTGTGCAGATATGGATGGACCTACAGACTGTCACACAGAGTGAAGCCAGAAAGAGAAAAAACAAATATCGCATATTAATGAATATATGAGGAATCTGAAAAAATTGGTGCAGATCTTACTTACAAAGCAGAAATAGAGACACAGATGTAGAGAACAAACGTATGGATACCAGGGGTAAAAGAGGTGATGGGATGCACTGGGAGACTGGGATTAACATGTATACACCACTACACATATAATAGATTGCTAGTGGGAATCTGCGGTATAGCTCAAGGAGCTCAGCTCAGTGTTCCGTGATGACCTGTATGTGCGATAGGGCAGGGAGGGAAGTGTAAGAGCGAGGGGACATATGTGTACATACAGCTGATTCACTTTGTTGTATGGCAGAAACTAACACAACATTCTAAAGCAATTATACTCCAATAATAAAAAGACTATTTCACCCATTCAGATATGACGGAGAAATCAAAAGCTTTACAGACATGCAAAAGCTCAAAGAATTTGGCGCCACCAAACCAGCTTCACAACAAATGCTATGGGAACTTCTTTAGGCGGGAAAGGAAGGTCACAACTAGAAACAAGAAAATTAAAAAATGGGAATATTCATGGGTAAAGGCAAACCTATAGTAAAGGCAGGAAATCATCCACACACAAACCAGTAGGGAAGTTAAAAAACAAAAGTAATAAAATCATTTGTATGCACAATAAGCAGTTAAGGGATACACACAACAATTAAATGTAAAATATCAAAACCAGCAATCATGAAAGGAGGAGAGTACACAGGAAGAATATTTAGAATGCATCTGAAATTAAGCAATCAGCAACTTAAAACAATTACATATATACATATAAACTGCTATGCCAAAACCTCATTGTAACCATGAACCAAAAATCTATGATCAATATATACACAAAAAGGCATCCAAACACAACACTATAAGACAGTCATCAAATTACAAAGGAAAGGGGAAGGAAAAAAGTCCTCCAATACACCCAGCTAAGTTCTTGTGCTTTGAGCATGCATGCTTCCTTCTGCTCAGATCCTGAATAAGGTACTACCCTAGCCAGCCAACCAACACTCCAACCAGTTTGGTCAGAATTCAAAGAACCTGGAGTAGCCCTGAGGTTCCTAGACTCACAGAGAATATGATTTTCTCTATAATAAACATAACAGTATCGGCCACTGAATTAAGCATCTACTATATCTGTGTCCTCTATAAAACCCTGGACATGCACTTTAATTTGCCTAGGAAGACCATCTGAGGTTAGAGTTACTCAAATCCACACACACCCAACCTGGATTCTAGAACCCATGTTCTTTCTATGTCACTGCTTATGAATAAGGGCTTGCCCACCTGAGTCTCCAAGTTAACATGGCCATTTCCTCCTCTTGGGGTGTAGCCCTATCCTGAAGGTAGGCAGTCTTGACCGAGGCTCTGACACTCTCTGAACGTTGTCTTATTAGCCTGGAGCATTGCTTCTTCACGGATGGGTTCCTGGCAACAAGGCCATACATGGTCACTGTTCAGGCCAGTACCGCTGGCTCCATCCACACAGAAGTGCTAGGTTATAGTTGGTTCACCCAGCCTAATCTACCTTCAATACCTCCTCCATAATAACTGCTGACGAGAGATGTCTGGATGGCCACCTGCTATCAGCCAGCAATACCTTATGAACCTAAAATTTACAGTTGAACTTGACTGGTATTCATCCACCCTGGACCCTCAGGCTGCCTATCATCCCAGCCCACATCACATCATGGCCACGAGCATTAACAGATATTCCTTTGGTATGCTGACCTAGTAGAAAAGTCCTTATGCAAGAGAAATACCAGGAAACAACAAACGTGAGACGTACACAGAGACACTCTAGGTTTCCACTGAATCCTGGGTTCCCATAGTCAGTGGGAAATTCACCCATAACACAGGTTTGTAAAATTACATCAGTGTGATAAAGTTGGAAACAGTCATGATTGGCGACATTGAGAGTCACAATTAGTCTCAGGTGGAGGCAATTCATTCTATTGGTGCTATACCATACCTCAGTTACCATACATCAGTTCTTCACAATGCGCATGAAAATCACCTGGGTTTCTTGTTACACCATGGGCTCTTAACTCCAGACATCTGAGGCAGAGACTGAGGCTCTGCATTTATAACAAGCATTTAACAAGCACTCCTAACAGGCTGAAAGTCACTGATTCTCAGACTACACATTGCAGAAGCCTACATTCCTCCTTGATGCAGGTTTTAAAAGGAAATAATATAACTGACTTACCAGAATCTAAGCCATGCATGGAGGTGCCCATAGAGCCTTCCAGCCAAGTCACATGTTCTTACCAGAAAAGCAATAGAGGTAAAAGACCAAGCCAGCACTGATTCTCAGAGCTAAGAGTGTGCGGGAGATGGAGCCTGGGGTTGAGAGGACTGGAACCACAATGAGAACTCAAGAGAGGGAAAGACTAGGCAGCAGTTGCTGAAAGAGAACCAATGTTGTTCAACCGAATAAAACCCCCCCATCTGAAAAGCAATGAAGGCAGCCTGGGGGATTCAAAATCCAGACCAGGAATGCTACGTCCAGGACAGCAGCCTCACTGGCACAGAAAAGGCAATCTCCCAAGTCTCAACAAAAAGCAATGAAAAGAAATCAGTGCGGGCAAGCCAAAAATGCCAGAGCAAGCACAGGGTCACAAATTCCAGAAGGCAAGCAGGTAGATTCCCAGATATGGGAAGTGCACTTACCTGCTGATCTTCAGCTTCCAGAAGGAACTGGCTGAGGGAAACCGAAGTGTCCTTGTCCCAGAAAAAGTAGCGTGTCCAGGAAGGAAGCCAGGCAGGAATGAAGTAAGGGAGCTGGAAAACTCAGCTTTACTTCCCATGTCAAATCTGCTGTAGCCTTACATCGTCCTGAACCAATGAAAAGCCTGTATGCCTTCCTATGTGCACAAGGCACAATCAACACGTGTGAGTTAAATGGTTCTAGCTGTGAAAATTGACCCACAGTACGAGGCCCGCTGGTGGAGCCCTGAGTCTCGGAGTTCTCCGATCAGCAGTATCAGCATCACCTGGGAACGTGTTGCTGCTGCTGCTAAGTCGCTTCAGTGGTGTCCGACTCTTCCTAACCCCATGGTCTGCAGCCTACCAGGCTCCTCCGTCAGTGGGATTTTCCAGGCAAGAGTACTGGAGTCGGGTGCCATTGCCTTCTCCTGGGAACGTGTTAGGCCCTGTAAATTCTCAGCCCGGCTCCAAACTTACCAATCAGAAACTGCGGGTGGAGCCTGCAGCCCCTGTTTCCACCAGCCCTCCACGTGGTTCTGATGCACCGCTCACTGCAGGGGAGTCTATTGAAGGCACGGTGGAGAGAGGAGGGCAGCTGTGGCCAAGGGCGATCGTTATAAGTGGGCTTGATGGCGGTGGTCTTAAAGAGCTAGTGAAGACTAAAGCCTGTTTACAGAGAGAAGAAAACCCAGTAGAGACAATGTGAAATAATAAGTAATAAAACGTGCTCAGTGATCAACAGAGTTCCATGATGATATTCCGTGGTAGAGTTTTATCAATGTCGAGGAATCATTCAGAGTGTGTAGGATATTAATGTTTTGATACTGATAAGCAGAAACACTAGGAAAGCCAGGAGGGGTCAATTCACAATATGTGCTTGCAGATTCTCTCTGATGTATTTCCAAGAGATTCACCAAAAAGAAGTGTTACTTGGTGCCCTTACTTGTGAAGATATATTCTCTGAGGGGAAAAACAAACTTGGCAAGAGCAAAGATGGTTGTCTAGTGGGATCTGTTGGACAAAAACAGAATTTTGTTTTAAATATGAACACAAGGACAAGATACAAAACCGGCAAAACACGTGGGGCTTTAATTACAGGCAAAGCTTGTTTTATTGTGCTCTGCTTTATCATGCTTCAGAGAGAGGGCATTATTTACACATTGAACATTCGTGGCAAGCCTGCACAGAGCAAGTCTGTCAGCGCCATTTCTGTTAATGTCCTGTCTCTGAGAATTTTGGTAATTCTCACAATATTTCAAGCTTTTTCACTATGATGGTATCTGTTATGATGATCAGTGGTCTTTTATGTCACTATTGTAAAATGATTGCAACATGCTGAAGGAGCAGATACTGGTGAGCATTTTTCAGTAATAATTTTTAATTAAAAAAAAAAACCCATGTAGCTATATTCTATAACAGCGAGTAACCTTTATGATAGTCTAACAAGGTTAAATTCTTAAATTGCTTCAATTTTGTAGGGACCTTTTCAGATTCATTGAGTAAATTCAAGCCATTCTCTTGGTTCTGTGAACAATCACTGATTGGTGAAAAATGATTAAAATTGCTCCTTTTCACAAGAGTGTTTAAGTGATTTTGAAACTCCTAAAGAGATTCTCTAAGTGCCTGGTGCTGAGAATTTATATATAATCATTGTCAACTACAGCATAGTGCAGTATATTTAAGAGCTAAAATGAGTAGTTGTCAATAGAGGCAGATTATTAACAGTTGGGCATAAACTAGTCATTTGTAGATTTAAAATTATACCTTATTTTTCTAAGTCATTTCTTATGAACTAGATTGAGTGATAAGCTCTGTGGTTTACATTCCCTGTCAATTTCAGTGGTACTGAATAAACCTAGATAATAGATAATCATGTCATATATGATCTTTAGTTTCTCTCTACTCACATAATCACAGAATCATTTTAAGGGAAGAGACTGTGTAAGTTTTGAGTGTAACCCTCACTCTTGAAGGAACACCCAGCCTTTGCTTGGATACCATTAGCTCTAGGGATTCACTACTCACAATACCACCCATTCTATTCGAGAGCACTTGTCTGCCTTACCTTTGAGCATTGTCTGCCTTACCTCCCAGATAAATCCATTGGCTTGAATCTTTGGCTTCTCCCTGAAGTTAAATATAAATGAGTCTGATCCCTTATATATATATATATATATATTTCTTTAAATATTTGAAGGCAATTATAAGAATCCCTTTTAGTCTTTTCCAGACAATTCAACCCAAATTCTCTCAAAATGCCTCATAAGACATTGTTTTTAGACCCTACAACCACCTCAGACAAAGAATGTAGTTTTGTCAGTGACTGTCTTCAGACGCAAACTCTAAAACAGTCTGACCAAGAGACTGCAAAAGATCCCTCAGGTGAATGAGAAGGTTGGGTGTCACATAATCCCTATGTCCATTGCAGGAAAAAAGCAGTTACTTTATTATTCCTTTATTGAGGTAGCTTAACAAAACCCACCTATAACTTAAAATTGTACACAACTTTTTTTTCTCAATGGGATTTCCAGTTCCATTTTGGACAGGCTAATGTGTACAATGTAAATTCAAATTGCCTCTTGGTTTATGAATCTGAACTTTTGAATGGGGAATTATTAAACTATTACTTTTCACAAGACTGCTCAAGTCACTTCTGATACTCCTGAGAAGAGAATCACCAATAAGTAGAAAAGAACATTTGATAGAGAATGACAGCTTTCTGTAGGAGAGTGAAGGAAAAGAATGAGTTGGAAGGAAGCACATCTTTTAAATAAGGACTGGGTTGTGACTGATGCTGTGGCGATATCAGCACCATTTCTGGAACGAACTTCTCTCTTGTCCACCACCTCACTTCACCCTCATCTTTTCACCTCTGCAACAAAATTACTGGATCATTTCTTTCCTCATAGTTGTGTCCCCAACTTCCACTTCTATGTTTTCTCATACTCCTGGGAAGGATACCCCCTCTTTGTAAAGGAGAGTAAGGAACTACGTGCTTCTCTATGGAAAAGTAATGATGGGCATTTTTCTGTTTCTCCGTGTTTTCTTCTAGACAGTGACTTTTCCACCAGTAGCCTCTTGGTCTTGTGCATTACAAAAGCTGCAAAGAGCTCTTTGGAAGCCATCCAAAGAAAATAGGTACATATACTTAAGAGGTGTTTTATTTAGACTTAGAGGTTTATTTATATTTGTCTCCACAAATTCTAAGCGGTATTGATCTATGTACTTGCCGGGGTAAAACAAGACAAGAGACAAATCTTACCACTTAAAAAAAAATTCTCTCATGCGAATAAAGTACAACTAAAATATCTTTAAAAGCTTCTTCATCCAAATGCATGGCTAATATACCTCTACTGTAAATGCAGGGTACAATGAATTTTGGCTCAGTGTTGGCAAACCACCTAAGAGGACATGTCAAGGTCTTTTATAGTGCTGTGTAGGTTTCTGAACAGAATTTAGAATTTTTTTCAATAAATGGTATGAATTATGAGTCCACCGTTTTTTACTCTACAACTTTCTCATAAAGAGTACCAAATATGGTGTTTTGGCAATGACTGATTTGGTGGTAAAAATAATTTCTTTCAGAGGCAGAAAGGTCCAGGGGGAAGGCATGAAGTTGGACAAAAATAGGTTTGAAACCTACTTTCATCTTTCATAAAAATAACTTCATGCATTTATATATGCCCTCCAGGCCTCATTTTTTTCTTCTGTTAAATAAAGATGGTAATCTCTACTTCTAAATGTTGTTGAGGCATATACTAGGTAATAAATCCATAGTTTTCCTTTCTTTCTGCAGCATATATATTTTCTCAAACTTAACAATAAGCTGAAGAATTTATAATGAACTAGGAGATATACTTATATTCGAAATGAACAGATTTATAAAGATTTTACAAATTTTATATTCATTAGTATTTCATTTCATTTCTAGTTATGGTCCTTCTCAGTAACTGAAAAAATGACCACATAAACTTAAGCATCAATAACATTAGCGCTTGGCTCCTCTCCATCTTGCTACCATTCTTTGGTCATAGTCCCATAAATTATTCTCTCCCAGAGAATGAATGAAGAAAGGATATAAAACTTTATTAGCATTTCTGGTAACAAATTTAACTAAGAGACACTTTGAACTGTGGATCAAAATGTGACTGTCCTCCCAATTCAATTCCATTGATAAGTTAAAATCTTTGGAGGCAAGCATAGATACTATCCAAGCCAGCATTTCCAACTTTGGGAAAATGGTGATGTAAGTACTGGGGGTGGACTGTACATCTAGGTGGGATAATGATGGCCAGTGATGGTGGGGAACCGCTGAGCAAGACATTTCAGTGTTCCTGAATGTCACCAAGCCTTCAGTATCATCAGCCTCTGTGCCAATTAAAAATCCACATACAAGTGCTTTAAAAAACAAAGAAAATGGTGGCCTTCAGATGAGCGCCAAAATGGCAGTGACATTTCTTGAAATAGCTAACCCGTTCTTTGCCTCCCTGATCCCCTAGAGTGAATGCAGATCACTTTTCAAAGCTCTTAGACGGGGAAAGGAACACTCACAAAATGGGGAAAGATACCTGCAGGGAGGGAACAAATGAGAAAGTGAGAAAACAGCAGGAAAAGCTGCCTGAAGAGGTTTCAGTACATCGAAAACTATAAAGTCAGTGAGAAGTTGATCTTTCATTATTGTAACCAGCTGAGAAAATTCTGCCTCTAGCATCTGTTAGGAAGGGTGTGAAAGAGACAAGACTCATTTTGCCAAACTTAGATCCCACTCATTGCTGATAAGTCTTAACTTTGGAAGTAAAAAAATAATCAAGAATTCTGAGCCTGGAGGTTCAATTTAACTTTAACATAGCATGGCAGCTTCCTTATTGAATTCTTTCTTTCTTTTCCTTGCAATCTTTTCCTTTCCTCTCCCTCCCTCTCTTCCTTCTTTATAGCTCTTTCACAACATACAAGGATCACCTTGAAACGAAATTCTTCACATTTCAGGTGCAGACTTTCCTCTCTAGCTAAGAGTTAATATGCCTTTCTTGAGCAGGAGCAATGACTATATTGGGGCTTAACATACCCCTTTACCCACAAGAAGAAAACAATGGACCAAGATAATTTTGTTCATCATATATATATATATACACACACACAGAGAAAGTATAACATTATGATCTTGAAAAAGGAAAGGAATTAATCAAGAAAAGCTGTTAGAAGGGGTAGCCCAAATAATTAATTTAAATACACTATTGATACTATGTGTAAAATAGATAACTAGCAAGAACATTCAGTATAGTACAGGGAACTCTACATAATTCACTGTGATTCACAATGGGAAGGAAGTCCAAAAGAGAGAGGATATATGTATGGCTCATTCATTTTGTTGTTCAGTAGAAACTAACACAACATTGTAAAGCAACTACACTCTAATTAAAAAAAAATAATAATTTAAAAGGGAAAAAATGCAGAGGTAAGTGCAGGATGTTAACAGGAAGTGAGTGAAAGTCACTCAGTCGTGTCCAACTCTTTACAACCCCATGGACTATACAGTCACTGGAATTCCCCAGGCTAGAATACTGGGTAGCTATTCCCTTCTCCAGGGGATCTTCCGGACCCAGGAATCGAACTGGGGTCTCCTGCATTGCAGGCAGATTCTTTACCGGCAGGGAATCCCTAAAAGGAAGTACTGAGGAGGATTTCATTAAAATGTAATCTTTGCAACAATGCTCACAATGCAGAGGGTGCAGACCAGTTGTGGGATAACATAAAACATTTATCTGGACCAAGGTGGCAATTAGAATAAGATTTAGAAAAGTGAAATAATGGCCTTTATTGCAACATAGACATGAGAAACCTGTTTTCAGGCAAGAAACAATGAAAATATATAATGGCAATGAACTTTAAACATTCTGTATTAGAAATCCAAATATCATATTTTCCTCACTTGATTTTAGAGCAGTGTTTGTTATGTTTTTCATGCTCACAGGAACATATTCTTAATCTTTCCTTGAATAACTAAAGACAGGAGCCGGGAACTGGAGCTAACAATACCAATGGTATCATACTGAATATGATCCATAATCAGCCAAAGACCAAAGTTACCCATAGTCCAGAATTCTAGAAGAAAGTGGGGCACAGATGTATATTTGATGTTTCATTACTTAACTTTATCACAATAGGATGAATTGCATCTTTGGATTTTGGAGTTGGCTGATACAAACTTCCTTATGTTCTGGGCTACATTCCTATGTGTGCAATAGTCATTCAACTTGTTAATAAAGTGCGTTTGTAATTTTGAATATCTTCTCAAAACCATATTTTCTTAGCTCCTTCTTTCTGGAATCTCGAACAATAATTATTTGCTTTCACTGATTCTTGTGTTACCAGGATAAATGTAGCAATAGAGTTTTTATATGTATAAGCAGGTGTGCCTAGATTTCAGCATATATTAACAGAAGAAAACAGCTATATTTAAGGGCTTCCCTGATAGCTCATTTGGTAAAGAATCTGCCTGCAATGCAGGAGACCCCGGTTAGATTCCTGGGTCAGGAAGATCTGCTGGAGAAGGGATAGGCTACCCACTCCAGTATTCTTGGGTTTCCCTTGTGTGGCTCAACTGGTAAAGAATCCGCCTGCAATGTGGGAGACCTGGGCTCGATCCCTGAGTTGGGAAGATCCCCTGGAGGAGGGAAAGGCCACCCACTTTAGTATCCTGGCCGAGAGAATTCTATGGACCGTATAGTTAACAAAAGAAACAGATTGTATAATTAACAGAAGAAAACAGTTATATTTGGGGTTAGAATATTCAGTTCACCAGCTGGAAATAAGCAATGAATGATCATAATTTGAATGAATTTTTCAGTCTCCTATGAATTAGTATCCACACGTAGATACTGGCAGTGAGATATAACACACTGCTCTCTGACGATCTTTTAAACTTTAACCCAGTGTGTATTGGTTGTAAAAAATGAGTTCATTGAGAATAAGTGATTCTTGGTGTCAAATATAGCCATTCCCACTATCCCAACTCCGTATCCTCAGCTAATTACCGATGCCATTCAAATCACAGGTTCAATCCTAACTACTTCTCTTAGCCCTAATGTCTAAATATATATGCTTTTATTAATACAAATATTTTGACCTTCCAGAATATTTTTTTTATTTTTTTTCCATTTATTTTTATTAGTTGGAGGCCAATTACTTTACAATATTGTAGTGGTTTTTGTCATACATTGACATGAATCAGCAATGGATTTACATTATTCCCCATCCCGATCCCCTCTCCCACCTCCCTTTCCACCCGATTCCTCTGGGTCTTCCCAGTGCACCAGGCCCGAGCACTTGTCTCATGCATCCAGCCTGGGCTGGTGATCTGTTTCACCCTAGATAATATACATGTTTTGATGCTGTTTTTCCAGAATATTTTTGTTGTTGTTAAAGTTTGCTTCATACCATTAAGTGTGCTTGTTTGGCATTCCTCTAATATCATCACCAGAAGTATGCTTTAATGTAATTTAGGCTGTTTTCCATTCTGACTCTGAGAGTATTAAAGTATCACTGAAGTATTACTCTGAAGTGGTCCTGGTCCCACCTACCTGGACTCTTAGGGAACACAGCAGACTACTGTGGGGTGATTAAGATGAAGCATTTGGATTTTATAGCATCTATGTGATCACTCCATCATGACTGCTTTTAATAAAGCACCTGCACTGGTCTTACCACGTTTCCTGCACTGTCCACCCCAATCCTGAAGGGAACTTGATTATGTTTACTGTAATATCTCTCTGTTCATGCCTCATAGCGCCAATGTCCTGTCCTTGATCAATAGTCTTTCAATAAGCCAGGGTATTTAGTTTGGCACTTAAGTCACTCCCTAATCTGTCTCCAGTGTATCTTTCTGAAATGCTTTTATACTACTCCTAAGAAACTCTCACCTCATAAAAATAAGGCTCATGCTTGCGCTCAGTCATTGCCAACTCTTTACAACCCCAATGACCACAGCCCATCAGGATCCTCTGTCCATGAGATTCTCCAGGCAAGAATACTGGAGTGGGCTGCCATGCCCTCCTCCAGGGGAATCTTCCCGACCCAGGGATCAAACCCAAGTCTCCTGCGTCTCCTGCACTGAAGGCAGATTCTTCACCCCCTGAGCCACCTGGGAAACCCCCAAAATAAGGCTACTTGTCCTCAAATACACAAGTATTCTTAGCTCTATATAGTTTTTATTACTTGGTCTATGCTACCTAAAATGGTCTTTTTCCCCCAGGTTGTGGATCTGTCTAACCTGGATTCTGTTTTAGACCCCAGCTAGCGTTCCCATCTCTGAGAGTCTGTCCCACCAGAGCCCACAGGCAACATACCCTCTGAGTTCCCAGACACAGACCGTCCACATCTCTCACTTATCAAATTATTCCTTTTGTTGTTATATTTTATCCCCATGTACCTTGTCCTCCAAAATAAGCCCTGTAATGTTAGAGATTGCATTTTATATCTCTTCTGTTCATCATGGCCTGGTAGAGTATTTTGCATATGGTATATGAACAATTAATATTTGTTAGTAACTATACTGATAACTAGACTTCCAGACACTAACTAAGCAATCTACAGCAGGAAGAGAATCAAATTTCAATATTATTATTCAAAAAATAGAACTAAGTAAGAAAATTCCAAAAATCTAAGAAAATATTTCTGGCTTTTTAAACTACAGCTCAAAGCTTATCACTCTTACCTTCTCCTTCTAACTTCTGCAATATAGAATCAATTGTTTACAATTAGAATAGATTATGCATCAAATGCCATAAATTATAAAAGCAAATTTTAGCCTTATGTTGAAATTCTTAGACATTACTAGTAGCATTTTCTCCTTTACTTGTCAACCTATTTTTTTTCTAATTATCAAATGCTTGCTTATTTTTTCGTTGAGCAATTAGGCTTCTTACATTGCCCTGAATACATACAACCCCAACAGAAACAACTTTATAAGCCTAATAACAGCTTTCATGCAACACATCAGACCCTGCTATTTTGAAAAATGACATGACTGTAATGAGGTCCTTTAATCTGAACTTTTTGAAGAGTTACTAAGAGAGATGAATAAATATACTGATAGAAATTTTTGTCACTATACTGATCTGAACATATAATTATTAAAGTCTTTTTAAATTAAAAAAAAAGTTTTTGAATCCTACAATTCTGAACCTATCTTATATGTTTTTCAGTGTGAATCCATAGAAAATTTGGTTGCATGGATTGGTTGTGATTTTATGCCTTATTTTGTGCTACTCATTCTTTGTCTCAAAAGTCCTTATAATTTTGAATGCAAAATTACAAAACATATGGGAATTGAATAATCTATCAATTATGCATTGAGCAGCAGTTCACACCTCAGGAATTTCTGTTGCACTTAAAGGGATTTCAAGGGGCCCTTTCTATTGTCTATTTTACAAGTAGGAAATTATATTTTGTGATTAAAATAATGCACACATATATAAACACAGAGACCTTTTGTTTAAATGTCTACATGAAAATGAATAAGAATATAAGCTAGTTCCAGAAACTATCCAATTAATGATTGCTGGTTGAATATATGCACTTACATTTCATCCTGAAACTCCACCAAGTGATACTAAAGAATAAAAAAAATGATAAACACACAGTAAAAAGAGAATGGACAAGAAGTGTCAACAGTTTTTGGAAGACAGAAAGTAGACAGGATAAGCAAGTGACAGAAAAATGAAAAAACCAAAAACTTATGATCATGCAGTGGGTTCCAGTGTGCATGGAACCCTTGGGAAAGTCAGGATTTAGAAGTAGGAGGAGTCTGTGAGGTCCAGGATTGAAAATGGGAAGAACTGAATAATCTGTTCAAGAGGAAGTTAGATTGCCCCGAGGCTCTTCCTTTAGTCTATGCAACCATACTTCTCCTCTGAATAGGTTACACCTTTGAAGCACAGGTTGCTCTTGTTTGGTTGCTAAGTCACTGCAGATGGTGATTGCAGCCATGAAATTAAAAGACGCTTACTCCTTGGAAGGAAAGTTATGACCAACCTAGACAGCATATTAAAACGCAGAGACATTACTTTTCCAATAAAGGTCTGTCTAGTCAAGGCTATGGTTTTTCCAGTGGTCATGTATGGATGTGAGATTTGGACTGTGAAGAAAGCTGAGCGCCGAAAAATTGATGCTTTTGAACTGTGGTGTTGGGGAAGACTCTTGAGAGTCCCTTGGACTGCAAGGAGATCAAACCAGTCCATCCTAAAGGAGATCAGTCCTGGGTGTTCATTGGAAGGACTGATGTTGAAGCTGAAACTCCAATACTTTGGCCACCTCATGCGAAGAGTTGACTCATTGGAAAAGACCCTGATGCTGGGAGGGATTGGGGCAGGAGGAGAAGGGGATGACAGAGGATGAGATGGCTGGATGGCATCACCGACTTGATGGACATGAGTTTGAGTAAACTCCAGGAGTTGGTGATGGACAGGGAGGCCTGGTGTGCTGCGATTCATGGGGTAGCAAAGAGTCGGACATGACTGAGCGACTGAACTGAACTGAACTGATGGGACTCTTTGTGATCTCGTAGACTATAGCCTACCAGGCTCCTCTGTCCATGAGATTTTCCAGGAGAGAATACTGGAGGTACAAGCTAAGTTTCTGAATACATGAGCATTAAATTAAAGGCTGTATAGTGAAAAAAAGCCTGCATATTATATAGCAAAACCATCAGCTCCTCTCCATTCAACCCAGGAAGACTGTGGTCTGGTGTGTAGCCACAGGTAAATTAGAAGATCCAGAGCAAAGTTATACCAATCTCTACAAACGGAGCACTTGGAAGGCAGTGCCCAGTAATCATGAGTGAAAGATACCAGCTGATCAGCCCACTAATGCATGACAAAATGCAGATCAAGTTTTAGTTTCTCTTTGGTATGAACCTTTATGAGACAGTTCTAAGGAACAGCTCAAATAGGAAAGTCAGAAAAAAAAATAAACATAATAGAAAATCTTCAGGGTGTCCCCACTGGCTCTTCCCTCTGCTTGGAATGCTCTTCCCATACCTGCTCTCTTTACTCCTACACTTCATTCAGAGCCCTGTCAAATACAAAATAATAAGACATCTTTTCTTACTAATATACGTAATATTGCATTACACTCCTCCCCAGCACCCAATTCTTTGTTACTCTATTTCTTTACTTGAGTTTATATTTCTGCATATATTAATCATTACATAGATATTTTCATACATTTATATATTTGTTATCCATTTCACCCACTGAAAAATTAACACTCATGAAGGTAGGAATATTGCCTAGGGCACATGATAGATCCTTAATAATTACTGTTAATATTATTTATCTGATTACCTATTTAGTAAAAATAAGTAACTTTGATAAATCTAAAACAATGTAGGAAACACAATTTAAAAGAATAAGGATGCAGAAGATAAGAAAAGTTATAGCCAGGAAACAATTCAACAATATCAACTATATAAAATCAATAACTGGAGGAGAATTAGCTCTTGAAAGTTCAAAGTATTAAAAATTAAAGATATAGTTCTATAAGTTTGGGAAGCCTTAGTAAAGAAAATCTCCAAGAGACTAAAGAGAAATGTCAGATATGAACAATAGGAAAGAAAAAATAAGAATGTAAGAGATCAATCCTGGAAGACATATAGGAATTTGTCTGAAAGGAATTTCCTGCAGTAACAGAAAAAGTCGAGGGGAGGGAACCACTAAAGGTATAATGTAGTTGACTTCTAGAATGGAAGTAAATGGCTCTTGGATGGAAAGACCCTCCAGATGCTCTACATACTAAGTGAAAAAGAAACCCATCAAGATACTGTCTTACTGAAGTTCAGAATTTGAAGCTAAAAAGATTTTTTACATCAATAAACCTCAAAAATATAACATGGAACCAAAATAGATGACAGAGTACATAAACACTTTAAAACCTAAAAAACCTGCATTTTATATTATTAATAAATATGCAAATATTCAGTAAAACTACAAAAAACTTTCATGAGAATAACACCAAAATCAAGATAGTAATTATCTGTGGAGAGAGAGAGAGGGAAATCATATTTAGGAAGACTACAGATGAGGCATCATTTATATGTATAAAATTTTATTTTAAAATGTCTTAAAGCAAATATAAGATTTAATAAAATTGAGTGGTGAGAATAATGGTTTTTTTAGACTATCTTCTGGACTTTTTGATGTTTTTGAACTATTTCACTTTTTGAAACAAAAAGACACAAGAGAACAAAAGAATGAAAACAGGTTACATAAAAAAATTACAGGGAACAAAATGATATCAGATTTATTAACTGTAATAACAGAAACTAGAAAATAATGGAGAAATGTCCACACAGTTCTGAGAGAAAATGATTTTCAACAAAAAGGAATATACCCAGCCAAAATATCAGTCAATTAATACAAAATTAAGGTAAAAACACTTCAGACTTAGTCATTCACCTATTCTTAAAAAAATCTACTTAAAAAAAACTACTTTGTGAAATGAGAGAAAACCAAGTAAGAAAAAGATATGAGAGCTGTTAAGAAAAAAATGCACTGGACACTTGTTAAAAATGGCAAGACAGATTTTATTTTAACTGCTACAGTAGAGAAGAGAGACTTCATTATAGAGCTGAACTCCATATCTACAAAATTGATAATCTAGATGAAACAGACCAAAACAGACACATTTCTTTAAAGTCACAACCTACCAAAAGTCACACAGGAAGAAATAGGCCTATGTCCATTAAATAAACTGAATATAAATCTGTATATTCAATATTTATATCAATTAATAACTTTTCAAAACAGAAAGCCCCAGGCCCAGAGGGGTTCACTGGTGAATTCTACCAAGCATTTAAGAAATAAATTATCTCAATTTTCTACAGTCTTTCCTGGAAGATAGAAGTAAATGGAAAACTTCCTAACTGATTTTATGAGTTGGTGATAATCTAATGCCAAAGCCACACAAAGACATTACAGAAAATTACATATCAATACCTTTTACAAATATAGATGCAAATATCCTCAACAAAATGTTTTCAAACAAAATTCAACAAGTATAAAAATAACTACACAACACAACCAAGTGGGATTTATACTAGACTGATTCACCATCAAAAATCAACTAATGCAATAAAAAATAGACCCCTTTTGTTTGACCACTTAACAGGTAGCTCTAGTCATAGGCTTTATTTTGAAGTTTATCTTGCCTGAGTCAGAAACTAGTCTGTTGTACCTCCCAGGTTCCAAGGACACTTTGAAGCCTTTCTCAATAGGCTTGAAGAAAAGAGAAATTATCCCCACCCCTACCACCACTCTACGGAGATGATGAGACTCATAACATAGCTCAGATAGTCTATAGGGTCACAGAGAGTCGGACACGACTGAAGTGACTTAGCACATTAAAAGAATACTTTTTGGAGAAATGTCTGTTTAGATCATACAGATGGCTAACAAACACATGAAAAGATGCTCAACATCACTCATTATCAGAGAAATGCAAATCAAAACCTCAATGAGGTACCATTACACGCCAGTCAGAATGGCTGCTATCCAAAAGTCTACAAGCAATAAATGCTGGAGAGGGTGTGGAGAAAAGGGAACCCTCTTACACTGTTGGTGGGAATGCTAACTAGTACAGCCACTATGGAGAACAGTGTGGAGATTCCTTAAAAAACTGGAAATAGAACTGCCATATGACCCAGCAATCCCACTTCTGGGCATACACACTGAGGAAACCAGATCTGAAAGAGACACGTGCACCCCAATGTTCATCGCAGCACTGTTTATAATAGCCAGGACATGGAAGCAACCTAGATGCCCATCAGCAGATGAATGGATAAGGAAGCTGTGGTTCATATACACCATGGAATATTACTCAGCCATTAAAAAGAATTCATTTGAATCAGTTCTAATGAGATGGATGAAACTGGAGCCCATTATACAGAGTGAAGTAAGCCAGAAAGATAAAGAACATTACAGTATACTAACGCATATATATGGAATTTAAAAAGATGGTAACGATAACCCCATATGCAAAACAGAAAAAGAGACACAGATGTACAGAACAGACTTTTGGACTCTGTGGGAGAAGGCGAGGGTGGGATGATCTGAGAGAACAGCACTGAAACAAGTACACTATCAAGGGTGAAACAGATCACCAGCCCAGGTTGGATGCATGAGACAAGTGCTCGGGCCTGGTGCACTGGGAAGACCCAGCAGGATGGGATGGGGAGGGAGGTGGGAGGGGGGATCGGGATGGGGAACACATGTAAATCCATGGCTGATTCATGTCAATGTATGGCAAAAACCACTACAAATATTGTAAAGTAATTAGCCTCCAACTAACAAAAATAAATGGAAGAAAAAAAAAGAATACTCTTTCCCCTCCCCAAATTCCTTTATCAGTTATGTTCAATGCTTTCATAAGTTCAGTTTAAGTGGACATATCTTAATATTTCCTATCAAGCACTTCATTTTGGAGTGAGAGTAGCTGGCATCTATGATTATCTTGCAACTTCATCACTGAGACAAATAATTCCCTTTCCACCACTGAACCTCTCCATTAGAAATCATCTTCCCTCGTGACTTGTTAAATACTAAGATGTATTTGATACATTTCTTCTAACCATTCTCTTCGTGGGAAACAACATTTGTTCTGTGCTACTGATAGCTCCACATTTGTGTATGTGATTTCAAGCTCTGTAGGGCAGACACTACCTCCATTCCATTTGTAGCTGCCCATCACCTAACAGGCTGAGCCTCATCCAAAGAGTTATTGACTTAATTATCTTCACCCTTCAATAATTTGCTAATGATATTTTCTAAGAAATATTATGACCAATATTATAGTGGAAGTGGGCAAGATTGAAAAGATCCTGATTTTCTAAAAATAATAATGGAGGGGCAAGATATATTATTTTATTAAGTAAAGGTCTTACATATTTTACCACTAACCACAATATTATGTTAAATTTTGCCAAACTGATGTACAGTTTTAACATTTAAAATGTGCAATGCGAGTTAGTCACTTCAGTCGTGTCCTACTCTCTGTGACCACATGGACTGTAGCCTGCCAAGCTCTTCTGTCCATGGAACTCTCCAGGCAAGAATACTGGAGTGGAGAGCTGTTCCCTTCTCCAGGAGATCTTCCCAACCCAGGGACTGAACCCGGATCTCCTGCATTTGCAGGCAGATTCTTTACAGTCTGAGTCACCAAGTAAGCCCCTTAAAAAATGTACAAAAGATAAATATTCTAAGAGAGAGGAAAACGTCACATTTAAAATGAACTTCAGTTGATAAAATAGTTAAAACCACTCCTTTTGTAATATTAACAAGTTCTAAAAGCTAAGATTTTTCAGTATAACAATGTAAGTCTGACAGTTTTACTAATAATACACTCATTTATATTATTGTAGTCAGGCAAACCTTCATAAATGAAACTGACAGACACATATTTTCCAGGTGGAACTTTGACTTTAGATGCTACTTTTCTCTCTATAAAATGACAGCACACTCCAGTGTTCCTGCCTGGAAAATTCCATGGACAGAGGAGCCTGGCAGGCTACAATCCATGGGGTCTCAAAGAATTGGACATGACTGAGCACACTCGCTCTTTGTGCGTACAAAATACAGCAAGGGGAGGGGGAAAAAACACATTTCAAAACGGGAAATTCTACAGCAAATCAGCCCAAATAAGCTAACATTTGTGAAGTAATTCTCATCCTTGTAAATTGCCTTCTTGCAGGAAACAGACCTTATCCTGACTTTTAATATTTCAATGCACCGATCTTGGTGGATGGAGAATGGACCAGGGTGTATGGTGACATCAGTGACTCCCGCCCCAGACTGGGCCCCAGAAGACCATCGCTACATCACGGTCTCAGGGTGTTTTCTGGAGTACCAGTACATAGAAGTGGCTCATAGTTCCCTCCAGATTGTCCTCGCAGTAAGTGTTGACAGCCAAAACTACTCCTTCTAGTGTTTCCGGAATTGTTTTATTTCTGTGTAAACTCAGCACACGCAGTTGGAACCTGTGGGTAGAAGGTGGCTATGTGCTTCTTCCTAATCACCGCCACTTTTAACAGGGATTTGTCAGGTTAAACCAGGTTATGTCGTGGACCGAGGGATTCTTTCTGGGTACGCTGCTACTTCTGGGAATTCCCTTCTCCCTTAAAATCTTCTTCTTAGATTTCCCTCAGGTACCATCCATCTTCTTTTATTACCCTCTCTCTTTTTCAAAACAATTCAGCTTTTCTATGAATTCTACTTCTAGATTATCACACCCCTATTTTTCATAGTATTCTGCCAATAATAATGCTCCCTCTACAGGAAGAAAGTTGAAGTTATAAATAATTCCTTTGATTTTGTATATTTATAGGACACATTTGTATATTACTGTTATATAAAACATTATTTTACATTATATACCTATGATAAACAGATAAAAACAGGTAAACACCTCCCTTTCTTGAGAAGAACTTTCACTAATGCTAAATGTGTAATTTTGTGGGATTCATAAAGTTTTATTATACATGTCTCCATTTATTACAGATCATGTATGCAGATCTATGTGTATTTTCTTAGACTCTATGTAGATCTTCAATTGAGGGCACAATCTTAATTTTTAACAACAAATAATACAAGTAGACTCTTCTTTTTACCTTTCTTTAGTTAATTACTTTGAGAATGACAGTAACTCACAATTCTTAAATAACAGGACATAAAAAGTTCTGGGTAGAATGGTACCAGTTGGTTCATATAAAACTCTTTGGGAATTTAAAAAGAAAGTACATGAGTGTGTGTATTAGATTACATAACTAATATATAGTTATTATATTTTTTAATGAGGAATATATATAAACATACATATATACATATAATTATATACTATATATGCTGTGCTATGAATACTTCCCAAGTCTCTGTGACTAAAAACCACAAAGGTTTATTCTTATGGGTGAGCAAGAAGTTTTATCAATCACTGGTTGCTAAGGAAACAAGGCTAGGAGCATAGCCACCATCTCAGTCATCATGGTTGCCATGCCAGATGGCAGGAAGAGATCTGGTGTCTACATTGGCACAAAAATGCTCCTACTTGAGAGAGGAAGCTCACTGCTCGTAGTTCATTGTCCAGAACTAGATACACATTCCTGCCCAATCACAAATCAGTCAGAGAGGAGGAAGAACTGTAAATATTTGAGGAGCAGCATAAATTATTTCCACAATATTTGAATTACGTTCTTGGCTAAAGCACTGAGTGATCTTCCTCGAATGTGTCCAACTTGAAGCACTTCTTAATTAAAAAAAAAAAAAAAAAAGCTTCTATGATAGTTTTAAATTCTATAAGTGTTCATTTTTATTATATTTAAGTAAAGTGAGATTTGATGGAATGGAACTAGTCATTTCATTATGTAAAATTCATTTAGGTGAAGCATTCATTCTCATATGGGAAAAGTAAAATATCTCTGGTATTTGGTGACAGATAAAATGTCTTCCTACATGTTAGAGAGAAATTTTAGAGAAAATGTTCCTTTCTTGTTCCTTCCTTGAAACTCCCTTTTTATCTTTTCTTTTAAACTGTATCCATAATTTTTGGAAAACTTCCATATATGTGTCAAGGATGATGTAAACATATAGTCTGTGTGCATGGATAGTTAAATATATGACTATTTTAGAGAGTTATTTGAATTAATGTTTGTATGAATAAACTATACTCACAGATTTATTAAACCACCATGAAATTCTGGTTCACAGATAATTTGCTGAGGAAATACATTTGGACATGAAAGCATGTGTTGGGGCTGACATACTGCCCAAAGAAAAAAATATTTTTACATAAGTAAAAATCATCTGTAAAGGCAAAGTGGCTAAAGTGTAGAGAAGATGGATGGAGTGTCTCTAAGAGCAGATGTGTCCAATATATCAAGCTGCTGGTTCTCGATTCCCCTGTCGACACTGCCCCCAGCTGAGAGGAGCAATAGTTTGAGCAGGTCATCACAGGATGTGGCATCTTCACCTCTCCCCTTTCCACCTGCTCTTCCTTCTGGGGGAGTTCTTTTGCTATGCTGACTGGATCACCCGAGAGAGTAAGTCAGCAGCCCAAGCCAGTTTTTTTTGGAAAAGTTTCCACACATTTTCTGTCTTTGGGTTTGTTATTGTCTAGCCAGCCTTGGGCTGAAAGCATCTGCTATGTAGAAAACCTAGCACATCTTAACTAGTGTTTTAGAATGCAAACCAAACAGGGCTGATCTTGAACAATTTGCTCTGCCCAGTTAGCAGAAGCCTTCCAACTAAATGTTCCTACAGTCATTCTGATCACTCCTTTTGCCGCGTTTAAGGCATGTTGCATGCAGTCCATGGGGCTGCTAAGAGTCGGACACGACTTAGTGACTGAACAATAATAAGAAGGGATGAAACAGTGGCTTGAATCTCTGCTTCTCCCCTTCTCCTGTTACTCAAATCATCTTCCTGACAATCCAGTGTTTAGTTTGGCCCAATCCGGTGAACACTTCCTGCGTGATGATCCCTGCTGGCATCTAGAGAAACAAATAACAGCATCTCTGACCTTGAGGCTGTCAAGGTCAGAAATGGGCGTGCTTCCTCAGGGTACACACCCAGGGCAGACAGGCACACTTTGGGAACGTGGTACAGAGAATATGTTCGTGGCGTTTATGGCATCATCTTGGCTTCTTAGTTCCATCTTGCTTTTTGTGAAGTCAGCTAAACTCCCACACTTCTCTTTCACCTGTCTTTGAAGCTACCCTCTCTTCCAGGATATCTGGCTTAGATCTGCTTTCATAAACGGCTGCTGTCCCAGCAACGGCTCTTGATTAACTCCAAATCTCTCCAGCTCTTTTTCTCCACCTTCACTCAGCCTCTCTTTCATAGATTCCTAACCCCTGGCACGCCTGTCAACCCATTGTTCGGTTTCCTGCCAATCAACTCCTAGCTGATTTTGAAATTAGCATTCACAAAGCCCGCATTTGCATTGCACATTCATAAGATATCTCCCATCTCCAGCCAAAGGAAGAAGAGTATAATATCCACATAATTGGGAAGAGAGGCTATTAATCACACAGCCTCCAGCCGAGCAGAAAGGACTGCCACAGCATCATAATGATCAGCCAGGTGTGAGGTTTCCAGCTTTCTCCTTCTCCAGCAGCATTTTCTTCTAGTTAGGATCAGATATCACATTCAAAGGGAATACAGGTGTGCAAAGTTTTAATAAAATCCAAAATATATTTTTTTTAAACCTGCACCTACAAAATAGATAAAATAAATACGTATGGAAAGAGCCCGGGAGGAGAAGAACTAAAGAGATGATGCTGTTTACATTACAACACAATGAACCTGATTTCTTCAGAAAATGTGACTTTAACTGTGTGGTTTACAAAATGCATTTACAGGAATTTAATCTTTTGATTTGTGTAACAGTCCTGGGAGGGCAGCAGGACAGACTCAAAGCCTTTCCCAAGAATTCTTAGCTAGTACATGTGGAGGGCAGACATGCTGATCTAAGTTTTTCTCGGTATCAAGGATAGGAAAACAGACTTAAACCAGCATGCCAGCATCAGCTGATGGGTAACAGATTCATGAAACCCCAAAATTCAGACTTCTCTTCAGTAGCAAAGAATGCCATGATTAATTAGCTATGTCCTCCATGAGTGAGGGAAAGGGAGGCATATATACCTCGTCTGTACTTGTTGTTGTTCAGTCACCAAGTTGTTTCTGACTCTTCACAACCCCATGGACTGCAGCATGCAATAGTTCCCTGTCTCTCACCATCTCCCGGAGTTTGCCCAAGTTCATCACCATTGAATCGGTGATGCCATCCAACCATCTCATCCTCTGTTGCCCTCTTCTCCTTCTGCCTTCAATCTTAGGCAGCATCAAGGTCTTTTCCAATGAGTCAGTTTTTAGCATCACGTGGTCCAAGTATTGGAGCTTCAGCATTCATCATTAGTCCTTCCAAAGAATATTCAGGGTTGATTTCCTTTAGGACTGACTGGCTTGATCTCCTTGCAGTCCAAGGGACTCTCAAGAGTCTTCTCCAGCTCCACAGTTCAAAAGCATCAATTCTCTGGCACTCCGCCTTCTTTCTTGTCCAGCTCTCACATCTGTACATGACTCCTGGAAAGACCATAGGCTTGACTACATGGACCTTCATCAGCAAAGTGATGTCTTTGCTTTTTAACACACTGTCTAGGTTTGTCATAGCTTTCCTGCCAAGAAGTAATTGTCTTCTAATTCCATGACTACAGTCACCACTCACAGTGATTTTAGAGCCCAAGAAGAGGATATCTGTCACTGCTTATACTTTTTCCCCTTCTATTTGTATTACACACACATACCTCACTTCCTGTAACCAACACAATGAAAAGGGAGTGGTTTTACAAAGAAATGTAAACAAATGAACCACTAAGGGAAACTTTTATCATAATAACTGAAGTAGCTTTTTTATTTTGAAACATATCCAGATAATTCATTGGCAAACAAAACAAATGCTTAATCCCTTTCTTCTCTAGCTACCTCGAAAGGACCAATATCTCTAAATTTAACATGAACTTCTCCAACCAAAATTGCTAGGCTTCATTTTCCTTTATTTCTTTTACTTCTCACACACTTCTAAGCAAGTTGACTATTAATTTTTTAAGAGACCAGTAGAGGATATTGGTAAAAACATAAATAAGCTTACTATTTCCCGCAGCTATTAAAACTGGTTTAGAAACTGTCTACAAATTAGCAGGAGGTCACAGAAAACTTTAGAAAAGCTTCCGGTACACTGTTCATAGCTAAAAAATAGGTTCACTGCCAAGTCTATCCTTCAGTTATATCTGTTCTCTATAAAACTTTGTAGAGTGCTTGAAATGATGGAAATCATTGTTCAACATATTGTGGTGAAACAAATTTTGAAGGTAAAATATGTGCTTTTCAAATGGATAGAGTTTGGAGAAGGCAATGGCAACCCACTCGTGTTCTTGCCTGGAGAATCCCAGGGATGGGGGGCTTGGTGGGCTGCTATCTACGGGGTCGCACGGGGTCGGACAGGACTGAAGGACTTAGCAGTGGCAACAGATGTTTCCAATTGTTTCTAGTTACTAATATACATTTGCTATCTGGCTTGCTAGCATTTGCCTAGGAATATCACTGGTGAAGAAATTTGCAAAAATCTAAATGCAAACTTCATCCACATTGACCTGGGGTTGTTCTGGTAATGGCACAGGTTGTTTGAATGTTGCTGAAGTGTGTGGTGAATGCATGAGAGTAAAGGGCCTTACTGCTCATGCTGTTTTTTTCCCTATAATCTGGAAACACATCCATGGAAGCTTGATTTTCAAAGATTTGGATTCTGATTTTCACTTAGCCTTGGACGTGGCTATTAAAATGGCAAATATTAAATCTAAGTTGTGAACCTGCACCATCTCAAAGAGGTGAGTAGGGAAAATGGTGTGAGCAGATGATACCCAGCTATTGTTGTATTCAGAAGAGCAAGAATGACAACATGGATGTCATTTACTTGAGATGAAATATTTGAGCTGAAAATTAAGACATTGTTTTTAAGACAAAATGTAAGTCTGATCTGGTATGTCTGTTATGCAATGAAAAATGATTTGGCCATTTACATTACCGAAATCGTCATTTTGCAAAAACTAATTAGCCAAACCTGCAGCTCCATAGTTTGATTCAAATACACATGAGGTGCATATTTTTCACGGACAAAAATATTATATCAACAAATATATTGAAATTAAATATTTCCCACAAATTTTATATACATCAGATTAATCTAGGTGCCTTTATGAGAAAGAATTATAAGTATAATTGTTGTTTATTTTATCTTGGTGCTGTTCTTTGTATACCTCCCAGAAATTGTTGCTGCGAATCGAAAACTTTCCAATTCTTTGCTTCCATTAAAACTGAAGGAAAACCTTATAGACTTGCCAATTGGTAGATTACTTGAAATAATTCCTATGATAGGTAAATATGTAAATGTGGCACCCAATTTCAAGGAAGCTGCAGAAATTGAGTGATGTCATTATAACAAAAAGCCTTCACTACTTCTCTATTTTTGAAAGAATAATATTTTCCTAAATAAATATATACTCAATATATTACATATTTATAATATATAATACATTATCTATAATATATCTATACATTTATATCATTTATATATTATTCATAATTTTATAATATATTTTGTTTATATTATTATATAATAAATATTTATGTATTTATATTATTTATGTTATATATTTATAATAAATAAATACCTAATACAAAAACAACTAGAATAGAATTCATGCTAAACTTCATCCCATTCTAGTATTAATCAAAAATGGACATCAAATGAAATTTTATTTTTTACATAATGATCATTATAGAAGTGTGTACATGTTCTTAAATGAAAGGAAGTGAACTTCACATCATAGCAGTATTCAAATTTCACTGGATATATTTATAAGAGTAAATAATATATCTTTAAAATATATTAATATGTATAATATGCCAAAATAAAGTGCTTTTGAAGCCATTTAAACTAATGATGAAAAATATCAAATATGAATTTCAAATGTACATAGTTTCAAGCCCACATAGTTTCAAGTGGAATTTTTAAAAATTTATTTCAGGGTATGTAGGAGCCAAAATGTTTGGAGGCCATTAATCTAAAGCAGTGGTTTCTTCCTTCTTTCTTTCTGTTCCTTCTTTCCTCCCTTCCTTCCTCAGTCCCTACAGACTGAGCCACATCACAAGAAGCAGGCGCTTAATTCTCATGTAGTGCTGAGAGGGTGGTCTTTGATCCCCCATACATTCCCCTAAAGCCCAGGTTGCTAATGCTAGCTGAGACTAGGAACTACTTACCTAGCTGTTTAAAAGATTACTATAAACATAATATACTTCTAGAAATTTTTTGTCCTTTTGTCTGAGGTAGGGCACAGGTGGGTATATTTTTCAAAAGTTTCTCCAGAAATATTAGTCCCATCCCTTTCCTTTTATTGCTGATTCCTCAAATATCATGAATTGCATAGAAAAGCAAGGTGCTTGGTCAGGCAGATGATTTTATATGCCAAGATGGTACCACAGTTCTGGTTGTTCTACCAATTTCTTTCTGGGCCTTAAGAGTCACTTCCCTTCCTGTACTGCAGGGTCAAACCCATAAGTCATATGACTAGTTGTGTATATGTGTGTTAACCGCTCAGTCGTGTCTGACTCTTTGTGACCCCACAAACTGTAGCCCACCAGGCTTCTCTGTCCATGGACTTCTACAGGCAAGAATACTGGAGTGGTGGCTGATTTATGTCAATGTATGGCAAAAACCACCATAATATTGTAAAGTAATTAGACTCCAATTAAAATAAATTAATTAATAAAAAAAGAAAAGAATACTGGAGTGGATTGCCATTCCCTTCTCCATAGGATCTTCCTGACCCTGGGATCAAACCCTAGTCTCCTGTATTGCAGGCAGATTGTTTACTGTTTGAGCTACAGAGAAGTTACTCACATAACTAACCTGTGGTCAAATACTGAATTCATGTACTTAAACACTGTTTACCATACCTCCACACTGAACAGTGAGCTGGTAAAGAACTTCTGATTCTAGTCCAATGTCCCAAACTGTTCAAAAGTTTTTAGCACAAAACTGCTTGTTGCGTGTGATGGAAATGGACAGAATGACAAGCACTCAGTTTCTTTCCCAGCTCCCAGAATGGTTCAACAGCTTTGCTGCTTGGCTCCAAATGTTAAACACATTGTTTCAACTCCCGTTCTCCCAGGTATTCAGATACACAGACCTACTTGTCAGTAAAGGAAATAAATGTGATTTGTCTTTCTGTAACACCAGAATAGCTTATACAAATCATCACAAATATATGGGAAGAAGAATCAAATTTCAATTGTAAACAGGGGATTTTTTTCCCATGGACAAAGCTGCTTAATTAGGAGAATGAAGGTGGTAAATAGAATTGTGCTTTGTCGCTCAATTGTGTCCAACTCTTTGCAACCCCATGGACTGCAGCCCGCCAGGCTCCTCCATCCATGGAGATTCTCCAGGCAAGAATACTGGAGTGGGTTGCCATGCCCTCCTCCAAGGGATCTTCCCAACCCAGGGATCAAACCCAGGTCTCTTCCACATTTCAGGCAGATTCTTTACTGTCTGAGTCCCCAGAGAAGACCTAAATAGAATTGGGAAAGGACATTTCTTGGTACCACTGAATGTTCCAAAACATATAAATGATGTTCTACAAACTAAGTTTAGAACCCCAACTAGATTTACCCCTGATAGTAAGAAATATCAAGCCCAATTGATACTTCTAAAATGGGCACATGTTTAAATTTCTAATCCGCTCTCAATTTCTCTAGAAAATAACAAATTCATTTGAACATAATCACTTCAGAGCATAACACCTTCATGTCTTATCCACAGATGTCAATCAGGTTTTGGTAAAAATAAACCCTGAACAATCAGTTATCACGCCCTTCATTTTGCTTTATTCCTGAAAGGTGCCCTTGTATACTGGTGAGCAGTTTTGTGAGTCTGTGAACAAACAGAGCACAAGAACTTGAACAGTCTCTAAAGTCAAATTAAATCTACAATTTTTTTTCTTGCCTTTAATATCCACCAGTATTCCCTACATGCAAATTCAGAACTATCAGGTAAAATATTCACAGTCTGAGAGTAACAATCCTTAAATTTTACACCCAGCTGTATAATAAACTATTTTGTAATTATGAACTAGATGAGATAATGTCTGAGAAATTGCCTTGAAAACAATAAAGGTGGTATATTTATTTTCTCCTTAGTTCAGTTTCTTCCACTGCTTGTGGAGAACACTATTATTTTGTCAGGTTCACTCACAGTGGTGTGTAAAAGTGAACTGAATCCTACTAACTTTACTTACTCCCCTGACAGAACCATGATCCTTAAAGCCAGTGTGATACTATTTAGTGTACCAACACACCAGCCTACACAGGGGCAAGTTTTATCCCATATCAACCATTATCATCAGATTGCAGTATCTGCTTCTATATTTAATGTTTGAAGCACTTGCTTACCCCCAAAGCATAATATCACTTGATTTATCACATTATATCACTTGATCTATCAGAATGCTTGGAAACACCATGGAATAAAAATACCAATACATTTAACATGGGAGAGAAGATTATAGCCTATGACAAATAACAATAATTGGGTTTTCTTGAATAATATTAAAGTTGAAATTACCTCCATAGAGTATTATACAGTAAACCCTGTAGAATCCCATTTCTTATATTTAACTTTATAGTCATAAATTACTTCAGAAAGAAATAAGTATATAAAAATATAGTAAAATGGAGGATTTTTGAAAACATGACAAGCTGTTGAACTTCAACAAAGGCTACCATCTTCCTTGGTCATATATAATATCATTGCCTTTAAGATGTCTTTCCAGTCATGATCAATTATTATGATACACATTTTTGAGAAAAAAGTCTTCGATGAAAATTTCTTCTTCACAGAAACTTCTACACACAGCGACAGAATTAATAATAGTAGAATGCATTATAGTTGTTAAATAACAGCAAGTCATCTCAAAAGAAGGATGTAAAAATGATTTATAATGATATCTATAATACAAGAGATAATTTATTGTTTAGTGTTATACTTGACTGAAAAAGAATAAAGATATGGGCAAACACACTTAAGCTAAATATTGTTTACACAGTAGAAAAAGAACCATCTGTGATAGTCTCTCCACACCCTTTGCTTTTACCAGTCCTACAAATAGGATTTTAAACCCTACTGTTCTCGGCCCACACAGTCCTCCACACTGGGTATACGATTTCCGGCCCTCATTATTTTCGTGCCTAGGCCTGTCCTTGTGGCTTCATGGCTCCATCTGTGCCAACTCCCACCCATTGTTAAATTTCTCTCAAGCAGTAACCCTACGAGTCAAAACCAACGTCTCACGCAAAATACGTTTCTCACTTCTATTCTCCTAACTATTCATAATATTGTCTCACATTTAACGAAGGAGTTCTTTCCCACGTGACTGTTTGGGTTAATGCTAACTGCAAATATGGCTCCATCCCTGTTAATAATCCAGGGCGTTTCCATATCACTGAATTTTAGAGAAATATTTGATTGTTGTTGTAAGTCAATAGTTTGCCAGCTCTTTCTAGTAAATCCCTTCTAGTATAACATTTTACTTTGTCATCCATTAGACTGTGAAATCTATTCATCACAATCCCACTAATGTTAAGTAAGATTTTTACAGAAAACAATGTCTTGCCAAAGTTGGATTGACATGACTCATTATCACCAATGATCCCTCTATGCCAATTAATGCAAACCTTGAAATTTTGGTGGGTGTCTTTTTACAGCTTCATTCAACGGGGAAAGTCTAGAATAATATTAAGGAAAGTATGATTTTGTGTATCATTATTTTAACTCTCATGTGTAAAACATTTTCAAATAGAAGTTATTGCGTTGTGTTCAACAACAGTAAACAGTAAACTGAGTGCCCTGTCAGTCTGGCTGTGACAATTATTTGATCATTTAAAGTAATGAATAAAAAAGCATTGAAGGCCCAGTTGAAAGGCATCTATGTGAACACTGACCTAAGATTAATCTTTGCTTTGACTTTCCTTTTGTGATCCATTACAGGTTGTTTTTTTTTCTTCCCTTCAGACCCCACATGCTTACAGACATTAATTTCCAGAGAAATACAATGATTCTCCCAACAAAGGTGGTTTCTTGCTTGGCTTTACTTCACTGAAACCCGGTCAGAGACTCTGATGACAGACAGTCTGCTTGTCAGCTTTGCTTCATGAATCCAAAGAAAATGGAACTTATCAGGAGCAGAGCCTCAAGCACTACCTGTGCCTCTTATGTGGGTCCTTTCATGCTCGGTTGACAGGGGTCTTAGTCTTTCATCATTTGGTTCACTGGCAGAAAGAGAAGGGAGCTGCTGCACTTTTAGGTACCACTCTGCAGACTGCTCTATTGCAAAATAAACAAACAATATATTTTTAGGGCACCACCTGCAGCAAGCAGCTGTACCAAATAGAGCAGAACCACGAAGGATGTGATTTGTTCCATTTAACATGAAGCCTTGAGGTTTGAGGAGAGAGGGAGGAGAAGGTTCTATGTGTACAACCCACACATCCGCAATTTAAACTGAAGCTGATTTTCCTTTTTCGATTGGAATTGAGGTATCATTACATCTTTCCTCCTGTCCCACCCCACAACCTCTTGTTGACAACAATTCTATTATTGGGGTTATAACTGTTAACTGAGAAAACATTTTTCTCTGCCAGTACACTTCCTCTTCCATTCAAGGGCAATTTTCTCTCAGAGCAACCTATACTTAAATGCCAACATCTGCTATATCTAAGCTGTATATAAATGGTGTCTGGCATTTACATGATGCCAATGACATGATTAGAGAAACTCGTACACTTAGCTTACACAGAATTTTCTTCTTATCTACAGATTTCATCTATTTCAGTCGTTCTTCAGGGTCTCTCGGCTTCTCCTACTGCACCACACAAGTCTGAGACACTCTGAAAGCTGAACGTTAGCTCTTATTGTGACTGACAATCAGTTCTTGTATTAACTCCTATCTCTCCAGGCCTTAAAGCTTTATGTGTGCGTGCTAAGTCGCTTCAGTCATGTCCGACTCTTTGCAACCCCATGGACTGTAGCCCACCAGGCTCCTCTGTCCATGGGATTCTCCAGGTAAGAATACCAGTGTGGGTTGCCATTTCCTCCTCCAGGGGATCTTCCTGACCCAGGGACTGAACCCGCGTCTCTTATAAGTCTCCTGAGTAGACAAGCAAGTTTTTTTAACCACTAGTGCCACCTGGGAAGCCAAAAGCTGTTGTATCATGATGAAGTCTGTCATGTCTGCATTGTCTTAGTACCGAGAATTTTGAGGCTGATGCAAGGGATATTTTAAGTACTTGCTTTTCCCCTAGATTTAAAAATCTCCTCATTCTCCTAATGGCTATTGATTCTGACCTCACAAACCAAAGTCACCATTTCATTTTGAGTTCTTCTAGGTGAGCTGGGAAAAACAGAATTAAATTATAGATGATGCTGGAGGCAATCCAGGTAGTTACAAATGGAGGTCATTTTAAGTACAGAGAGCAACAGTTACCTTTAGTATTAGATTGGTCACCAAGAATTATACAACAATTTCGCTTTTGTCTTGACAATGAACATATTTTAAGGTGGGGGGGTTCCTAAATATTTAAGAGGTGAACTAGAATACCATTCTTAACTCATCTACCACTGACTAGTTCCTTAGTCTGTAGGAGAAAAGTTTGTTAACCATCTTTTTGTGGCTCATTAGGACTCTTTGCTAAGACTGGTAACTATTGCTCCAGGAGTCAGAGAAGCGAGATGAAGAAATTACAAATTTGCAATGATGCATGAGTTCAGCTAATAGAGGAAATCAGATCTTGTGAGTCAGGAAACTTGTTTCCTTTGTTATCTCCACCTTCATCATTAAGATGATTCCTGCCCAATAGTGTCTCCAAGAATGTTTAATGTAGGAACTGCTTCCATCTCTTTCACATATCTAACATACTAAAGGTAATTTTCTGGAAACTAACTCCCAGACTGGATTTTATTAAATTATGTCAACTTCTGAATCCTTTTCAGTCAACTTTCTAATTTCTGACTATGGGACAGTGTTTTTAACTCTATATCCTTGAAACTTTGGAAGAAGGAAAGGAAATATCTCTAGTTCCGAAGAATAAAAGAGGATCTTTAGTTAGAGCATACTTACATGCTACAGAAGTAAGAGTCAGTTAGACTGATCTTTAATGAGTTGTTACAATATACCAATATTCTTCAGTGCTCTCTGGGAATATTAAAAGAAAAGAGCATAAACCTTCATGACTGCCAAGTCTTGTCTCTGTAGAGTCAGTAGTTTAAATGTGACAGCCCTTCAACATCCATTTATGATAAAAACTCTCCAGAAAGCAGGAATAGAAGGAACATACCTCAACATAATAAAAGCTATATATGACAAACCCACAGCAAACATTATCCTCAATGGTGAAAAATTGAAAGCATTTCCCCTGAAATCAGGAACAAGACAAGGGTGCCCACTCTCACCACTATTATTCAACATAGTTTTGTAAGTTTTGGCCACAGCAATCAGAGCAGAAAAAGAAATAAAAGGAATCCAGATAGGAAAAGAAGAAGTGAAACTCTCACTGTTTGCAGATGACATGATCCTCTACATAGAAAACCCTAAAGACTCTACCAGAAAATTACTAGAGCTAATCAATGAATATAGTAAAGTTGCAGGATATAAAATTAACACACAGAAATCCCTTGCATTCCTATACACTAACAATGAGAAAACAGAAAGAAAAATTAAGGAAACAATACCATTCACCATTGCAATAAATATGACAGCCTTATCCAATAATAAATACAACTCTGCAAGTGTTTCCAACTAACTGGATTTTAGTCTGCCAATCTTAAAAAGGCCTCTCTGCATCAGACGGTACTTTGATTACTTAATTGAAAATGTACGAACATTGCAAAACACCAAAAACAGAGACGAGCTGAAGAGTTCAACACATTCAATCATTACTTTCATCATCATGTCTCAGGCCAAACTTAGGTATCTCCATTTGGCTGAGGGCTTTGCTCCCACATTCCAGAGATGGAACCGTTCACTCTGGCTGGAAGAAAAATGAAGATTATTTCCTCAACCCCTCTCTCAGCAGGTTTGCCCAAGCTCCAATTCAGCAAAAGGGAAAATGACAATGATCCTTTATATCCTCTGTCCAGGGTGAGACTGAAGGCTCATGATGCAAATTTGACTACAAATTCCACCCATGATGTAGTCCCATTTCACTTTCATTTTGCTTTATTTTGCAATCAAAGAGCAAGTTTTTAAATAGGTAAGAAACAAGAGTCAAAAGCGATTTTAAAAAGGGACCTCCAACTAGAAGAAGCTCTATATTAATCATTTGTTTTCAGTATGTAGGGATCTTGGGAAGAGTTCAGCAAGATTTGATTGTTGTTGCTCAGTCGCCCAGTCATGTCCAACTCTTTGCAAACCCATGGACTGCAGCATGCCAGGCCTCCCTGTCCCTCACCATCTCTCAAAGTTTGCCTAAGTTCATGTCCACCACATTGGTGATGCCATACAGCCATCTCATCCTCTATTGTCCTCTTCTCCTTCTGCCCTCAATCTTTCCCAGCATCAGGGACTTTTCTAGTGAGTCAGAGGTTCACATCAGGTGACCAAAATACTGGCGCTTCAGCTTTAGCATCAGTCCTGCCAGTGAGTATTCAGGGTTGCTCTCCCTTAAGATTGACTGGTTTGATCTCCTTGCTGTCCAAGGGCCTCTTAGGAGTCTTCTCCAGCACCATAGTTATAAGGCATCAATTCCTTGGCACTCTGCCTTCTTGACAGTCCAGCTCTCACAATCATCCCTGACCACTGGGGAGACAGACCATAGCCTTGACTGTAGAGACCTTTGTTGGCAGAGTAACATCTCTGCTTTTCAACATACTGTCTAAGTTTGTCATAGCTTTCTTGCCAAGAACCAATCATCTTCTGATTTCATGGCTATAGTCACCATCTGTAGCGATTGTGCTTATTAAAAACATTGGTCATTCTTTAGGTCATTGGAGAAGAAAAAAAAATATCTTTATACATCTGTTGCTAGCTTTATCAAGTCCCATTTTTCTAAAAAACAGGCCAGCACTGGCAGATGGATTATCATATGCAAATTGTGATAATGTCTCCTACCTTTTCCTTTGACCTTATATCTTTGTGTGGGCTTCTTGTATCTGCTAACATGATAATAAATTATAGATCTAACAGCAGGAATTTGGCATGTTCATCTTATTCTGGATTTTATTGTACATGCTCTAAATTTTAATATTAAGGGTGATATTTGCTGGGTTTGTTTTGCTTTTGTTTTATATGGTACATCAAGTTTCCTTCTCTTGCTTCTTTGTTAAGAGTATACAGAAAATTATTAAATATTTTCCCATTTACTTTGATGATCATATAATTTTTTCCTTGAATCTTTAATGTGACTAATTAGGACAAACTTTTTAAATTGAACTCTCCTTGAGTTCCTCAGAAAAATCATATATTTTCATATTGTTGTTCTCTTGTTATCAATAAACAGATTAAATTTGATGCTTTACTTGGGATATTTAATCTGTGTTTATAAATTATGGTTTTCTATAATTGTGTAATTTGTCACTACTCTTAGTAAAGGCCTTCCCAGATGGCATTAGTTGTTAGGCCATACTAGAGTCTCAAAAAGCATTAGACTGTACTTCCTCTTTTTCAACAACCTGGAAGAGTTCATATCACAGAGACAATTTCTGTATATTCAAAGTTCATTGAAATCACCTGAAAAAAATTTTGACCCACTACCTGTGTTGGAAATGAAATAAAGGTACAGACTTCTGACTATGAATTTAATATGTCTAATTAGTGGTAAAGCATCTGCCTGTCAAGCAGGTTTGATACCTGGCTCGACAAGATCTCCTGGAGAAGGAAATGGCAACCCATTCCGATATTCTTGCCTGGGAAATCCCATGGACAGAGGAGCCTGGTGGGCTACAGACCATGGGATCACAAAAGAGATGGACATGACTTAGTGACTAAACAACAACAACAATTGTTATATAGACTGTCATATTTTCTATTGCTTCTTGAGATTACAGAAATTGATAATTTATATTTTTCTAAAAATTGTTCATTTTATTTAAATTCTGCAAATATGTGTTCTTCCATGGTGACTGGCTTCATCTACCTGTAATTCAAGGACACTCTTCCAGTCAGTCCCCATTTATGATCAAAACTGCCACTTTCCATTTCCTTTCTGTTTTTGGAAGAAAGCACATTATCTGAGTCTTCTGATCTGAGTTCCCACTGCATAGTAAAACTCTTCTTCTTAGGGTGCATATTAAACATCCACACCCCGAAAGATTACAATTTCAGCTCCACTCATTGTCTTGGTTTTAATTCCATTTTGTTCATTGGTGGTGAAGTCTTCTCTTTGTCTTTTAAATTTAGCAATGGCTTTCAGTTTAATTATACTTTGCCTGAGGGAATTCCTGTTTATGTTCCATTCACCAGACTGACTAGAAGACTCTTATAAGTGATTGTAATGATTTTGGTAGGAATGGTTCTAAAATATGTGACATAGTTTCATGATTTATTAAATAGAGAAAATTGGATATAATTCTATCTTTTAAAAAATTGTTTTCAATCCAGATACAGGAGAAAAAGTGCTGTTTTTGAGACCACTAGTTTCATCTCTGCTACTTGACTCTTGCCACTTGAGCAAATAACTGCACAGTTCCCAGTTTCTGCATCTTCAATATGAACTTTATAATATTAACCTTAAAATATTTACATACTATTCACAAATATTATTTAATAATTAAAAGTAACATTTATTAAGCAACTAAATACTACATAGTAGACCTTCAGTAAAGACATTAGGTATTTAGTGAATCATTTTGAAATATGACAACATAATCAAGACCTATTGAAAATGTGTTGAAATATTTTTCTTAAATCACATAGATATAGATAGAAATTTTTGTTTTCTTATATATGCTATCTATATTTTTGTCTGTTCTTTTCCAATGGGTTGGTCATAATTCATTTTTTGTCTTTTGACTTATGTCTGCTTCATTTGATCAAAATTATCTTTTACTGTTTCTCTAGCTTCTATATCTTATTTCCAGTCTTCTGTGGATAGGAAAACTGAGACTATTAGAATTATTTTAAAAACAGTAATTCATTTCTGGGTCACAGAATGAAGGTGTTCCCCATGAACAAAGTACATAAGATTGGTGAAATGTTTTAGATGCTGAAGTGTTTTTGCAGGTTTCCTGATTTGTGACTGTATTTTAGTTAATAACTTTGATTAAGAAGCAATTTAAGACTAAGTGAGGTGTTTATGTATAGAAATAATAACCCAACAGTACATATATCCTTGCTGCATATCTATGAAAAACCTTCATTTTGCTGGCCCATCAGTTAGTGGTTGAGACTAAGCTAGAACTCAGTCATATTCTAAGCCCTATATTCTTTCCAAATCATTGCACTGTCTCTGTTATTCACTTACTATTCTGTTAACACTACAAGAAATAAGACTTAGAGCCCTATTTACATATTATTTTCAAGACCAACTATAAGGCAGTAACAATTTGTTTTAACATCCTTTTTCCATCCTTCCCACCTCCCACTAATATCATCTTGTTTAATAAAGATCATGTCACTGAACTCTTTTACTTCCTTTCTGGGAAAATGTTATTTAGGAAAAAAATACATTTTTGAATGAATATAAATTATATGTTGTTCAAATCTTCTAAGTTCATAGAATAATTTGATGCATCATGTTGATTTATTGTTAATTTGGTAATTTAAACTGGTATTTTCAGATAAAGATCTTCGCAGCCTTTGACTGATGGTAGCTGTGTAGAATGATGTCATTTTCAGAGGGTAATTATGTTATCGATGTTGTTCCTTTCTGGTTACTTTGCATATGGCCATGGTATATACATAGTGTATGTTCTGCTGCTATAGATGGGAAGCAAGAGAGGAGATTGAGACATATGGGGATAGAGAAAATGAATGCTTAGAAAGTCTATAATTGGATAAAATTTAGAATCCCCCTGATTTCCTTTCCATGTGAGAAAAGCATCTGTTTTTCTTATAATTCTATCCTTCTAAGCACCCTCACCTATAAACAGGTAAGAAACCAGAAATAGAAATAAAAGCTTGAGAGATCATTGAAATTCAGCCTTGATGTCTTGAGCACCAGTGAAGCCGACAAACTTGCAGGAAAGAGAAACACGGTGAAAGAAAGAAACAGAGAGAGGAGAACAATGACAGGAAAGGCAAGGGAAATGTCAGAGAAATGTAAAGAGAAGAGCAAACACTGGCAAAGAACACCACGTGCGTATCCTACAAGAAAGCTAAGATTTATACTTCAATCCCCAAAGCATTGACGTACGTGTATTAATCCAAGTTTTCTTTTAGAAATAAAAATGATCAGTGACCCACTTAAATAAAATGGGGAACAGATTCAGAGGACAAATTATCAAGAAATGGCTAATCATTAAATAGCCAGAGACCTATGATCAGAGAGATACCAAATTTTCATAACTAGTGTCCAGTGTAGAATGGAGAATGCTATAGATATGTTAGAAAACTTCAAAAAAGGTTATTTGAAAGAGATGCTGATACCATCCACATGAAAGTGGTCACAGTATTAATTTGTTTATGACTTATAAAAGGGTCACAATGTTTGACTAGAGGGGTAAATATTAAAAACCTTTTATTAGCTGAAATTTTTTAACTTTACGCTATGCGACACAAAGTTCTTATAAGCAGAGGCCAATATCTTTGTAAGAACTCCCAACCACAGGACATCATTGTGTCAAATCAGAACTAAGTCTTAAAAGAATCATGTATGCCAAACAGTATTTAAAGTCATGCCAATCCAGAGGGAAAAAGACTCCCAACACCTGTGATAAAATATAAACACAATTTGCCGACTTGAATGAAATTTCTCCTCTTAAGCTACATTTTAAAGACAACATAAATAAGTGTTCTCTAACATCAAGATTGATATGCTCCCACTTGAAAGTATGACTTATTCTCATCAGAGAACTATGAACTGGATAAAATAATGCTTTTTAAAAAAATTTTATGAGGCAAGATTAATAAAGCTTCTCCAATCACCCCACACATACAAGACCCAGCTAAATGTATTTCCTCCACTTTACTAAGGTCCTGCACTTGACATATCAAACTGCATCTGCCGAGGAAGCAGCCCCCCACAAAGCTATCCTGTCGTGCTTCTAAAGTTGTGGGTGGTGATAAGTTTTGACTGCAGCCAGCATATGTCATGATAAGCGTTCCGCTCTGAGCAGGGAATACACACTGTTCTCTGATCAACATCAGCCGTGATTCCCCACTCACCCTCTTCCTCACACGCATTTTGGAACAAACATCAGTAAACACTTGACAGGTGACATATCATCTCTGCCATTTACTGAATCAGAATGCAGCGTAAGAAGACAGTGTTAATTCACTACTGCAGTCACATTCCATTAGCAGAAAAAGGATCATACGTTCCTGTCCCATTTAATGTCATCGTGGCAAACAGAAACTCCTGTGCCTGTGGGTGACAAGATGCTGACATTGCGGTTTAAGTCACTAAGTTGTATCCGACTGTTTGCAATCCCATGGACTGTAGACCGCCAGGCTTCTCTGTCCATGGGATTTTCTAGGCAAGAATATTGGAGTGGGTTGCCATTTCCTTCGCCAGGGGGATCTTCCTGACCTAGGGATCAAACCTGCATCATCTCCTGCATTGCCAGGCAGATTCTTTACCACTGAGCCACCAGGATAAGTCCAGGTATTTCTATGTGGACTTTTTAATGAGACTACTTTACATTACCTATATATGTTTGAATTATCTCTTTGTCCAGATCTGAATCTCTGTCCACAGGTCAATATTTCCCCCATTCAGAGAAGCTATTTTCCTTTTTCTATTTTTTTTTTTTTTTTTTGGCATGGAGTTCACTGGAAGAAAGGAATTTGGTGATGTGTCTACCAAGCCGATCCCACATGAAAGGCTCAGAGAGCTAGGAACCCCATCTAGAGGATGGTGTGTGAGAGCAAGGCGGCAGCCCATCACACACTGTAATCACCCTTGTGGGGGGTGGTGCTTGACCAGAGGGTATGCATCAGATTAAAGAGCCAACACGGGCCTCTGTTCAATCATTCAAGCATATGCACTGGCTTCAAGAGCAAAGACAAAAGAGGCGGCTGTCCTGCTTCACAGAAAGTGGGAAAAATAGTCACTGTGCAGAAAGGTCTGGGACTTGGCAGGAAATGACAAACCCCACAAGGTTCTGGTTCCTTTACGTGGGATTCTGAGGGTTTTACAGAAAGTTGGGGACCTCTGTGATACAACAGAAATCACTGCACTTCCAAAGAAGAATGGGCTCTTTATAGGTGTGTATGCGTAGGCATGCATGTTCTATCATGTCCAACTCTTTGCAACCCCATGGACCATAGCCCTCCAGGCTCCTCTGTCTGTGGAATTTTCCATGCAAGAATACTGGAGTGGGTTGCCATTTCTTGAGTCCCCATGTAAGAAGTTATTAAGTTTCAAAACAATAAAAACATACAAACCAGTAAATTAGGGATTTGTATTTACATCATAAAATATTTTTTCTCTCTTGAGGATTCAACCAAAGTTTTGTTTTCTTAATGATGTATAATGGAATTCAACATATGAATAAAGTTTTAGGAATGTATCAGTTTTTTCATAAAATTGGTTATACTTGCAATCTGGTATCTTTGAAGGTAATAAGATAATAACTGTAAGTCTGCTTGATGGATCACAGCCTTGTCTAACTCAATGAAACTATGAGTCATGCCACATAGGACCACCCAAGACGGATGGGTCATGGTAAAAATTCTGACAAAATGTGATCCACTGGAGAAGGGAATGGCAAACCATTTCAACATTCTTGCCTTGAGAACCCCATGAACAGTATGAAAAGACTTGCTCAATGGACATGAGTTTGAGCAAGCTCCAGGAGATAGTGAAGGACTGGGAAGCCTGGCATGCTACAGTCCATGGGGTCACAAAGAATTGGACATGACTGAGTGACTGAACTAGAACAACATAAGTCTGCTTGAAATTTTATATTTGCACAAATCTACTGAAAATATTTTACATTTTAAAACCTATAGAATTGCAGTCAACAGCCTTACAACTTGTAGCGGAGCGTCCTTTTTAGTCGCTGAATAGTGTCTGACTCTTTTGCAAACCCGTGGACTGTAGCCCGCCAGCCTGCTCTGCCCATGGAATTCTCCAGGCAAGAATACTAGAGTAGGTTATCATTTCCTTCTCCAGAGGATCTTCCTTGGCCCAAGGATCAAATCCACGTCTCTTGCATTGGCAGGCAGATTCTTTACCACTGAGCCGCCATGGAAGCCCTCAGCAGCGTACGGGAACTTGTTAAAAATGCAAATTCTCAGAACCCTCCCCAGACCATTAACCAGAAATGGTGTGACAGGGCCCAGCAACCTTCTTTAATAACTCCTTCAGGCGATGCTGCCGCACAGTACAGTTTGACAACCACGGCCTTAGCAGAATCAAAACAGTTCCTATTGTATTGTGTTTTGAAACATTTGGGGGAGGAGTTGAAAGAAATTTCATAAGTTTATGAAAGAAATTTCATAAAAATATTCAAAACCCATCAAAGAGAAACCAGAAAGAAAATCTGACAAATTTAACCCTTCTAGCCATGGGTTTCTTCTAGCCAAGAGGGTGAAAATACAAGCTCCTTAGTCAGACACAGAACCGTCTTCACAATATGTTCCCTATCTATGTATCCAATCTTTTTCAGCAGCCAGTCAGTCATTTAACCATGTTTCTGAGTTCTTGATATGTTTGGACACATCTGTTTAGAGGTTTAAAATCCACTATGTTGCAGGGCTTCTGAAGATGATAGACTGGCAAATTAAGTAAATAATTAGGTACTTGGAATATGTCTCATGTCACACAAGTGACTTGAAGGTTTAAACATATGGAAGGCTGCTACAGAGAGCTAAGCAACAGAAAAGTTTTGCCTATTTTGGGCCCTGTGGGGAGGTGAAGGATTCGACTTTTAGCTGAAAGGCAAAGAATAATTATAATTAGTAGTAAAACATACATTAAATATGAAAGGTGATTGCTTAATGCAGTGATTTCTCAAAGTATGGTCAATTTGTCATTGTTCAAAACTGAACACTAAAGAACTGTAAACCATCTTATATTTGAAATTGTTTATAAGATGTTATGCAAGCCAAACCAACTGAATCATACAACATAAGCCATAAAAATTGAGAGATTTTAGAGAATTTTCTGGTCAACTCACTATGGAAGTAAAGTGATTTCAAAAAGGATACCTTTCATAATAAGCCAAAATAAGGAGAATAAACTGGTAAGTTTACCATCTCCTAAACTGAGATGACTTCAAGACTTACTAGAGGGAATTCCCTGGCGTTCCAGTGGTTAGGACTCCGTGGTCTCACTGCAGAGGACCTGGGTTCAATTTCTGGTCAGAGAACTAAGATCCCTCAAGCCACATAGTCACATAACAACAACAACAACAAAAGAATCACTAGAGCCTTGATCAAATAAACTAGAAAGAGGTATAGAAGATATACATGAGTTCAGTGTCCTCTACGAATTTCAATATCTCACACTGATTACATGTAAAATTCATAGATTCTATTCTCAGGTCTAAAAGGCAAAGTTTACTGGAGCCTGAGCTATTCTCCAGTTACAGTATCTTCTCATAGAAAGAAAGTGAATTAGCTCACTCGTGTCTGAGTCTTTGCGACCCCATGGACTGTAACCTACCAGGCTCCTCTGTCCATGGGATTTTCCAGGCAAGAGTACTGGAGTGGGTTTCCATTTCCTTCTCCAGGGGATCTTCCCGACCCAGGGATCCAACCAGGGTCTCGCGCATTGGAGGCAGAAGCTTTACCATCTGAGCCACCACGGAATCATAGAGGCTATCAGTTAATAGCATGGACTTTGTAATCAGACAAATCTGGATACAAAGCATAGTTCTGACATACACTAGCTCTGTGTATTTGTTAAATGTGAATATCCTCTAACATTAGCATTCTCATTTTTTAGAATGGAGGTAATAATAA